>NW_016107367.1:1960765-1963550 GCF_001604975.1 Cebus imitator | reverse complement strand
ACTTCCAAGCCCCCCCCTCACCTCCAGGTGGGATCAGCTCCATGGTGCAATTCACCTTCCACAGCCCCCATGGAATGAGGCTGAGGGTAGACTGCAGCTGAGACCACACCCTAGCTCACCTCCTCGCCCTGCCCTAGTCTGCTGGTGTCACCCCTTTCTCCTGAGAGCACTGCCTCAATAAATCGAAGGCACTCCCTGCCTGAGACAACACACTTGGCTAGCTATGAACCACGCTGTCTTCGCAGCCTCCCAGAACAGGAGGCACGCACTGCCTCATTTCTTAGGGATCTGAAGGTTCCTGTTTCTTGTGGCTACCCCAGCTTTTTCTTCAAAGTAAATTGAGTCCAGTGGTACAGAGGACCTGAAAGAGATGATTGGACTCTTCATCCTAGTTCCCTGTGACCATTAACAGGGGTAGATGGAAACAGCAGTGACTCTTGCAGCTCTGTAAAAGTGTGCATGAAAACCGGAGGAGAGACAAGCAGCTCCCAAACCTCAAAAATGTGTGTCTCTAACACTTACCACGGGGTTTTATTAACTTGCTGTTTGCTTAATGCACTTAGGGCAGGAGGGGGGATGATAAATCAGTACTGCTGAAAACGTTGAGCTCAGAAGAAATGCATGCTTTTAAGGAAGAGCAGCTCTTCTATGCTAAACAGCATATGACTGAAGTGGGAGGTGATGGGCAAGCCAGGGAGGAGGTTAGCAGGACCGCGTGGTGACGGATTGGAGGTGGAGACATCAGCATGAACTCAGGTTCATCTTCACACAGGGACAGACGGCTATGCATAGAAGCATCTATAGAGATGTATGTACGCATAGGTTCCTATACACACATATTTCCTTGCCCTGACAGCTGAGAGGCCCTAGAAGCAGTGACATCCAGCAGCCATAAGCACACTTAAGGCCCAGGTCCATTGTCTCCTACCATTCTCCAATGGAAGGAACCAGGGCTTCTTGGAGAAACAGCTGATTCTAGGACTGATTAGCCTAGAGTATTTTATTTTGCCAGAAAATAAGCATGCGCAAAAGAGATAAGTAAATGAAACCATCAACACCAGCAACAAAACCCACAACAGCAGGTATATCAACAACACAGGAGTCAACTGGACACGTTCCCAAGGGTCGGGGCTAGAACGATTCAAGCAACAAAACAAATAACACAATATTGCCTGATAGCCCAAAACATCAGATAAATATCCACGAGTCCATACTGATAGAAATAGATGATTGAGTCAATAATTAAGGAGGACAGAAGAGCTGAATCTCCCAGGCAGAGCAACTCCAAACGCTTTGTGTAGACTCTCTGCCAGACAGGAGGTAGAGCCTAGCTCCCCGCTCACGTGGGAGCTGTGCATAGTGACTTCCACCCAGAGATGATGGCATGGGAAAGGGGGAGTGAGTGACTGTCCAGAGAAGCCTGACGAATACCACGTTCACCTGGTGATAGAGGCCAACACCAACGCTGATAACCATGTTGATGGTGGGCACTTCGGGGTGGAATGAGAATGCATCTTACCTCTGTATTCTTCCTTCCAAAACCCATAAGCCAGTATAATCATGAGGAAATCATCAGACAAATCCAGACTGCGGGACGTTCCACAGACTACCTGCCCAGGACTCCTCAAAACTGTCAAGGTCCTCAAAAATAAGGAAAGTCAGAGAAATTGTCAAAGCTGAGAGAAGCTGAGAGGCTGACCAAGCATAACATGGTGTCCTGGATCCTAAAGAGAACGTCAGGGGAAAGCCAAAACAAGGGGAAGAAAGTATGGACTTGAGTTTAAATAATGCGCTCATATTGGTGCATTAATTGTGACGAGTGTGCCATACTATCGCAAGGTGTTAATCTTAGGGGAAACTGGGGAGGGGGTAGATGAGAACCTCTGTGCTATTTTTGAAATTTTTCTTTAAATCTAAAACTATTCTAAAATGCAAGCTTATTCCTTTCTTTTTTTTTTTTTTTCTAAGGCAGAGTCTTGCTCTGCCACCCAGGCTAGAATACAGTGGCACCATCTCGGTTCACTGCAACCTCCGCCTCCCCGGTTCAAGCAATTCTCCTGCCTCAGCCCCCTGAGTAGCTGAGATTACAGACATGCACCACCATACCCGGCTAATTTTTGTATTTTTGGTAGAGACAGGGTTTCACCATGCTGACCAGGCTGGTCGCGAACTCCTAACCTCGTGATCTCCCCACCTCAGCCTCCCAAAGTGTTGGGATTACAGGCGTGAGCCACCGCACCTGGCCACAAATTTCATTTTTTAAAAATCTGTGGGATATGTTGAAAAGAAATATAAGGGAAAAAATAAAATTTTGATAATTAAAAAGTCATATATTTCTAAAATTATTGACATTAGGTATCAATTCATTTAAGTAGTCAATTTCATAGTGTTATATAACAATTCTTTTAAAAAGTCAGTATTATAATGTCAAGACTTACATAATGAATCTTATGATGAAACCTTCAAATAACTTGACAATGTTGCGAAAGGAGCAGAGTTTTTCATTCCGAAAACATTTAGGAAATGAAAGAAAAGTCATTTGGGTCTAGTGGCACAGAGGACCTGACAGAAGAGGTTGCATACTCCACCCTAGTTCCCCCGGGCCGTTTAGACAGGGAGAGATGGACATGGAAGTGAGTCCTACAGCACTCCAAACGAGCGTTTGAAAACTGCAGGAGGAGAAGAACTCTAGGTTGCTACCTGCCGGGACCCCCACCTGGATGGAGTACTGGTGAAGCGCCCATCCAATTCAATCCAGCTGATGATCCCTTTTCTTTTTTTTTTT
>NW_016107367.1:1949029-1960654 GCF_001604975.1 Cebus imitator | reverse complement strand
CAAGCAATTCTCCTGCCTCAGCCTCCCAAGTAGCTGGGATTACAGGCACCCGCCACCACGCCCCGCTGATTTTTGTATTTTTAGTAGAGACAGGGTTTCACCACGTTGGCCACGCTGGTCTGAAACTCCCGACTTTGTGATCTGCCCACCTCAGCCTCCCAAAGTGCTGGGATTACAAGCGTGAGCCACCGCGCCCAGCTGATGATCTCTTTCTTGAGGCTTCCTCAGAGACAGCAGAGAGCCAGGAAAATGCTGAATACCAGCCCAAGAGAACTAGTCAGCTCAGGCAATCACACATCACCATTCCAGCAAAGATCGCCAGCACTAGCATGAAGCTGAGCAAACCAGAGTTGGAGTAGGACTACGCGAACTCCAGCATCTGGGGAACCCTGGTCTCTTCACCCTGAAGAGCCCGACGACTGGGATGGTCCTGCGTGGCTGGAAATCTGGGATCTCTGGAGAAGACTTAGGGAAACCTCAGAAGCTCTCTCTGAGCTGCATTTTATATAAACATAAACATAAAATGCACGATTGGATTTTGTGTTTTCTGAATGTGTGGGGCACATGCAACCTTAATAAAACATTCATATCTGGAAAAAAACCTAAGTGACTGCATATAAACAGGTATCCATCTAAAGGCACTAAAAAGAAGTGTTTTTAAAGTTATTAAGGTGAGCGTATCCTGCTAATGTTTTTAGTTATCAAAGTAAGTTTAATTTAAATCGTATTATTTTTATACCATATATTCCATCTGGAAAGGAAAGGGAACGTCAGTGCCAGCAAAACCCTGAATCTCATTTCACGATTGACTAACACTCAAACGCTCACCACATCCACAGATGACTCCATGCCACTCTTGGCACTGGGAGCTGTCCTGGGCCCTGCAGGTGTCTATCAGCATTCCTGGCCTCTACCCACCACACACAAGCAGCACCCGCTCCTTGAGTGCGACAGCCAAAAACATCTCCAGACATTGCCAAATGTCCTGCAGGGAGCAGAATCACCGCTGGTTGAGGTCCAGGGTCTGAAAATTACAACCGTGGAAATCCAGCTCACAGCCTGCTTTTGCAAATAAAGTTTTATTAGAACACAGCCATGCCCATTCATTTCTGTTTTGTCTGGGGTCCCTTCCACACCACAGTGGCAGAGCTGAGTGCATAAAACAGAGATGGTGTAGCCCACAGAGTCCTAACTATTTCCATCTGGCCCCTTACAGAAAACGTCAGCCACCTGTACCCTAGTTTCTGTCTCCTGAATCTTTTCTCCATCCGTATTTACCCATCTGCAGCCTCACTGGTGCCACCCAGCTCACCCGGATCAACCGCCACCAGATTTCTGCAAAACTTCCCTGGGGGCACTCCTGCCTCTGGTCCGGCAACGCTTCAGTGCATCCAGGGATTTCCGAAAGCATACAGCACATCATGTCACTTCCCTGGTTAACGCCCGCGGGTGGACTTCCCTGTGTTTAAGATAACATGAGGCCCCTTCACATGGCCTGTGAGATTCAAAGATTGCCCCCCTCACATCCCAGCTTCTAAAAGGTGTCCACGCTGAACTTCCTCCCGCCCTGCAAACAGGGAACACAACCAAACCCAGCTCTGGCCTCCAGACTAAGATTCCCGTGGAGCCGTGAGCCTGGGTTTACCCTCTGACCCGGATGGCATGGCATCTCACCTGCGACAAGTGCTCCGCCGGGTGTCACACAGCCACACGGCTGTCCTTTGCATTGTCAGCTTCTCACATTCGCAGTTAATGTGCCAACTACTCCACTCAGCCACAGCGTTAACCACGTTAACCACGGGAGGCTCTGGAATTTAACGCTTGCGGAATAGCCGCTGCAGCAGGGAGTTCCCAGTTCTTTGATAATGACCCAGAGTAAGAACTGAACATATGAAACACGGTAATCTAGTACACACATGCTTCTGTGTGAGAGAACACATCTGAGACACACATTTCATGGTAGCATAGTTACCTTTACTAGGAATGATTTTTATTGTTTCCTATGTCTTCCTCTTCCTCCCCCTCTCCCGGAGATGGAGTCTTACTCTGTTTCACAGGCTGGAGTGCAGCGGCATGATCTTGGCTCACTGCAACCTACAGCTCCCAGGTTCAAGCAGTTCTCCTGCCTCAGCCTCCCGAGTAGCTGGGATTACAGGTGTGCACCAGCACACCTGACTATGTTTTCTATTTCATTGTTTACATGTTGGTCACAACTCACTAAATTACTTTAAGCCACTAACGTGTTGTGACGCACAGTTTGATAGCCACTGCCCTACAGCTTCTAGAAGGTGATTTGATGAATAATTAAGTGATGAGCTGGTTAGGAGGCTATCCGAGAAACAGCTGCAAGAGCCTGAATCTTTAGCTCTGGGCCTCTGGACTTCCCAGTTTGTTAGACTTTGTGGCAAAGGACACGATCCTCCTTCACAAATGCCAAATCCCTCAAAGGGGCCCTGGGAGAAAGAGAGATGGATACAGAGGCGCTGTTGTGAGTGTGTTTACCCAAGTCCTCGGGCTCCCGCGAAAATCCTGTGGATTGAGAACTTCAAGGGAGCCAGGAATGACCAAAGATTAGCTCAAACTAATGCCTCCAGAAAATGACTGTGTCCCCCAAAAATGAGAATACATGGATAAAAGCAGAAAAAGTCTAAAAACCGGAAACTGTGAAAAACAGCATGGGGCACTGTGCATTGGTTCCCACTGCGTGCCGCAGCTGGAGGGCTCCGGTGGGGTGGGCACAGGGCACCAACTGCCATGAATCCTGCTGACCTTGGCTGGCCACTCCAAGTCAGGCTTGTCCTGCTGGCAAGCCTAACTCCTGAGCAGTCCCCAACCTGCCCTGCCCAGTCCCCTTACACACCAAGATTTGATTTTATAAATTATCAACTCACGTTCCCCAAATGAAGCAAACTGGACTTTGACGTGTTGGTAGTTACCATATGCCTCAAGGTGGTTTGTAAACTTGAATGGGAAAAAAATTCTACCTTTATTTTCAAAACTCCCTAAGAGACCCTTAGAATATTTGCTTCAATTATAAACGTAGGCAAGAAGCCTCAGTGGTATTTGCGGTGTCTGTGACTTTGCTGTCAATGGAAATCGCAAATGTTTTAACACATTAAAGTTTTTGCAGTATCTCAAAATATCACCTGCACTCATCACTACGTCGAAATCATGGTAGTTGTTAAATTTACACTGCTACAACTTATTTAAGTATTAATAAAGAAGCACATATGAATACACATCACAAAGGTGGCTTTTGAGATATTGTAACCTTATTTTAATAGAACAGGTTTCCCTTGTGACCCTCAGTAGTTTAATGCATTCATTTAAAAACATTCGTCTGAGAAAGGGTCTGTAGGCTTCACCAGAGCACAGCACCGGGACCATGAAATGGGTCACAACACAAAAAGGAACCTTGGATGAGTGCCTCCATATGCCCAGCAATCTGCAAGCATTATGTCTTCTTACTTCAACCACTTTATTTTTTAATTTTTAAGAATATTTATTTACTTGTATTCTCCAATTCCAAAAATAATTTGACTTTAGCATAACAAGTGAAACAATGCAAGAAAAAGATACACAAAGGCAATCTATCTTAAAAGTTTAATACACACATCACAATGGACGGCACGACCACACAAATCCAGATAAAGCAGCATGAAGCCAGCTCAGAGAAAGACAGTGGCTGGCAGGTAGAACAATCGCTAATGATGGCATTTCCACTGTGGACGAAGTAAGTAGTCATTACCCTAAGACGTGAGCAGGTGCCCTGTGCAGAAGGATTCTGTGGTCACAGGGGATGAGAAAACGCTCAGCTCATCAAAGGCACACTGCACTTTTTTTTAAATACACTAAAGTGCACTGAGAATCTCCAAAGGAGAGAAAATAATATGCGAGGTTTCTGAATTGCAGTTGGCTACAAAATCTTCCTCTCCCCTCTCCCACCCTCCCCGGGAACTTTCCTCTATTCCCAGGAACATGGTTTGGGAATTGCTGAAACAGGGTAATGTAAGTTTTATCCTGACCTCAGCGATTTAACACATGCAGCCAACAACGGCTACATCTTTTATTTTTCTCTCCTTAGGTCAGTAAGGAGATATGAGATTTTTTTGTCTTGCCAGAATTCTTTATTTACTTACATTAAAAAATGAGAAAAAAAAAATATAACCACCAACAAAGGTTTCACTCTTTTTTGTACTAATATATTTCAGACTCGGCTTTTACCTTGCTGGAGGGAGAACTTAATTACTTGCAGGCTTTTCTAGAACAGTCCTTAGTTCAACCCTACCACAGTTTACACTGCAGCCCACATTACAGAATTCCACTGGCATTTGGCTCTCCAGCTTCTTCTTTAGAGTGGTAACGCAGTGTTCTCAGCGATGTACACAGAGAAGTTTGGGAAATACCAGCCAGTTGAGACTGGCTGGTCCCTCCACGCCGAAAACTGCAGAATGCATTTCACCCAGCCCCCCAGAAGACGTAAGGAGTGAAGAGTTCCCATTAGCCACGCACACAAAGGATGTGTACGCTCACCTGGAAATCAGTGGCCGAAGAGGTAGCACCCTTGTGGGGACCGGAAGTGACCAAATGAGGCCTGCAGAAAAGCGAAGGAAACTGGGAAAGACGGCAGAGTCTCGCTCCTATGAGCAAACTTCCAACTTGCTTTTAAAATGATTAGCAACACATTCTGCTTTGTTTATAACCTATACATGATCTCACAGAGTCAGGAAGACAGGCTTCCCTCCATGACCTTCCCACGTGAACCAATGATTTCCAGGTCATCCATGCCTACTTCACAGAGGCATCCTTTGCAACAGCACTTGTGCGTTCAGTTACAGTGGTACCAAGGGCGACACTGATGCTTTTGATAGTGATAGGCAGCTTCATGAAGAGAGCCAGGAGAGCATCCTGGATCCGTCCACTTGTTCACCTGCTCCCTAACAGTGAATCGGGGATGGTCCGAGGCTCCCCGCTCCCTAACCAGAGCCCACCGAGGCCAGACTGCCACCTCGAAAGTGGGTGATGGCCATCCTTGTCTTCGCCAGACACGTCTTGAAATCAGCCTTTCTAGAGAATGCCAGAAATGGTAGTGCCTGCCCTGGGGTGAAAACATGTTTTAGATAACTAATCAGCAAGAATGCTGCAATTGACCTGCCTGCAGACTTCCGGAAGCCTCCGGATCTAAATTACTCTAATTTTTCTCCCCCAAAATTAGGCATAATATTATAATTTCAAAGAATGCAAGAGCAATTTCCCCCATCATTGGATACCAAGCTCAAGATGTTACAGGAAAAAGAAATAGCTTTTACTGCTGATATGAGAATTTTAAAAGAGAGACAAGTGTGAGCAAACAAAACCTGTCACATCAAATACTCTGGCAAAAAAAAAAAAATGCCAGAAATGCTAACGTCTAAATAAAGTCATTTATTTGTTATTTTAACCCCTTCGCTGTCAGAGCTTCTCTGGCATAAGGCTGGCTAATTCTCCAGAGGTGAGCTTTACTGAAGGCAGTGCCCTTATTCCTGCAGCCACTGTTTGATTGTCACACAGTACTCTTGGTCATCTGGTCCCTTCAAAGGGTTCCACATACAAATGGGGTGCTGCTGAGGCTCCTTGGGCCCTGCCTCCTCTTAGAGCATCATTTTTCCAGAGAATTTGATTTTATCCAGTTTCCACCATGCTAAGCAAAGACACTAGACTGTGAGCTCCCAAAGGTCAGCAGCCCCAGGTCCCTCACGGTTCTGGCACGTGGAAGGTATTCAAAGCATGAGACAGAAATTGCGTGTTGAAGTCCGTGCCCCAGGTAGTTAACATGCAAGCAAAGATAAGACCCCCTCTGCAGGGGAGACTCTACGAAGACCAACGGGGAATGTGGAAAAACACCACTGGATGGGTCTGCAATTGATCACTTGCTCTTCCTTGGTCAAGCTCATAAGCCTGTTTTCTGTTTTGAGGCTACGTGCTTTTATAAATGTTAAATAAGAGAATACTGGCAAAAGACCATTGCTAATGGAGGTCTGCGGAAATCGGGGGAAATAGTTCCCATTGGAATGTATGGATTGGGCACTCACTGTGTGCCAAGCACTACAGTGGACCCTGAAATGAGTCAGCCCCAGCCTCTGTCCTCCACCATCCACCCGCCTCCAGCTCCATTCACGTTAGCCCAATGTAGTGAGCCTTCTGTCTCCAGGAATTGCTTGGGCAATGGTTCCCAGGACCTCCTGACCCAGAGGATTCCACAGACTTTTCAGCCCTTTCTCTCGGAGGTATCCGTGGCCGTCCCGCCACTGCCTCCGCCTTCTGGTGGTGCCACTCCCCATGGGGATTTCTCCCACCCTCCTGGCCTCCTGGCCCACCTCCTGGCCCACCTCCTGGGCCACCTCTAGAGGCCGGGTCATGTGGGGCTCTTCCCACAGTCTCCTCTGCCCTCTAAACACCCACTGCCCAGGAATGCCCACCCTGCAGTGGCCTCAGCTGCCACCTACATGCCCAGGACTTTGCTCCCAAGTCCTAAATCTAAACATGCTGCCCACTGGCAGGCTGTGTTCACCAGTCATCTCCTTGCCTTCGCCCAGGGGTGGTACCACCACTGAGAGGGCACTACCAGGCACCTATGGCCCCCACAGGGAGGCCCAGGTTCGTCTGGCCTCTGCCCGGGCAGCGTCCTTGGCATTTCCGTCTCAACAGCTCAGGCCCTGGCACCTCCTGCTGAGCCTCTGGGGGTCTCCCAGCTGGCCAGCCACACCCCCATCTGACCCCACCAGTCCTGCCTCTCCAGTGCTGCTAGACTGGCACCCCCAGATGACACCCATCCACGGTTCCCCATGGCCAGTCCCAACAGTCTCCTGCCTGTCCCCACTGCTCAGCCCTCCCCACTCAAGGATCCCCCCCACAGATACACAGGTCCGTCTGCTGCCCCCTTATCTCTGCGCAGGCTGCTCCCTCAGTGCCCCTGGCCCGTGCCCACTCCATGCTCAAGGGCTCAGCCTCCTTTTCTGGCCTCACCCCAGCCCTCCTCTCCCTCCCTCCAACCCACCCCTCCTCTCCCTACCTCCACCCCGGCCCTCCTCTGGGGCTGCTGGGCACCCCCACCTGCATCTCCTCTCATCAGCACCATGCACTATTTGCTCATCCAGTGCCCACAGTTTGCCCACCAGACGGGCCTGCTAGGTGGGACTCTCCTTGCAGACAGGAAGCCCATCTGCTTAACTTGACTTTGGAATCCCAGCAGCCTCATCGGTAAGATGGGACTGAATGAGTGACGTTTAATCCATCCACCAAAGGCCACTCTCCCTTGGGTTTTCAACAGGTAACATGAGCTTTTAAAAATGAGTCTTGTTAGACAAAGTGCCCTGATTTTCAAAGTTATGCCCACCCAGGACAACAGGGCAGGGGCTCCTGCCCGGAATGGCAGAGCCCGGGTGTCCGGTCTGACCACTGCTCCACCCCAGATTCCTCTCATCACCCGACGCCTTTACTTTGGGACTTTTCCAGGTCGTTCCTCACCTCGTGCAGCGTTGCTGTGAGTGAGCGAGAAGGAACCTCGTGGTCTCCGTGTGCTTTGTGGGGACCAGCTCCAAGCAGGGGCCGCCGCCTGCCTCTCTGGCGCCGGGTCCTCAGCATCCTCGCTGCCCCCGGAGCTCCTCCAGGGAGGTGCTGGGGAAGAGGGGCCCGGCAGCCTCCTCCCGTGGCCCAGGCGCACCAAGGCGAGCGTGGCCACGAGTTCCGGCCCAGCGCTACCCAGACTCTTTGATGTGGGTTTGTGTGTGGGAGGGTAAAAGATGCACACACCCTCCGCAAGTCTAGAATTTGTGGTTTTTGTTATCTCACAACTTCATATTTGGAAGAAGTATTTTAATTTCTTATGAGTTGTGAATAATTATGTAATTCTGCCACTTTCTCAAAAGCAAGATTTTTCAAACGGACTCCTCTAGTCTGGAGCTGACATCCTTAAGAGAACTTTGCTTTTTTTCCTGTGGGTTTTAAGCACGAGCATGCCAAATGAATTCTTTCGTCCGCTTAAAACAGTTCATTAGGGGGAACCATCCTGTAAAAGGAAAGGAAAGGAAAATCCTTCCCTCTTCAAATTAATTCCCAAAAATGACTTCTGAGATGCAAATGCTGCCTGCGTGTTTGAGCTCAGTGAGCGAGTCCACTGCCCAGTTTGATTTCAGTCTGCTGTTTGGTGCTACTGAATCTCTCAAATACTGTATGTCTCCCTTATCTGTGAATTACCCACGTGCTCTTTGGAATCCCTTCCTGGGTCTTCCTTATTCTTCCTCAGTTATTTAAGAACCTCAGGAAAGGGTCAGGAAGACTGCATCATCAAATAACACCATGAACTCCTCAAGGGTCTACCCCTTATTTTAACTTACTGCCCAAAAGTTACTTCTCATTCAAATATCCCCCATTCTATACCGGTCTCTGTCGGTCGTGATGTCACCTGATCACGACATCGTCCTGAGCCCCTGCGACATCCCAGGCCCTGTCTGAAGCACTGAGAATTCCAGGTGAATGGGACGGGCTTGGCTGTATGAGGTTTAGACTCTAGTGGCCCCAGTGGCTGACCTCATGACCTTCAAATAGGAGGTGATCGTTTCACTAAATATAGACACGAGATTGTCAATAGTTAGGATGTGCTTATTTTTCTTCCAGGGCATAAGTTTTTTTTTTTTTCTTATATGTATTTCATATCCCTAGCTGGAGAAATATCAAAGAATCTGAATATCACCATCTGGAAGTTGTGCCATGGACTCCAGTGGGCAGAAATCGAGCCGGGATTCTCTTCTTCTTCTAGCAATGTGTTTCTTCTGCTTAAGATGAGCACAAACACATCTAATTCCCTAATGGACTAACTCAAACCTAAAATGTCTTATTCTTTGTCCCCCCTCCTCTACCGGCGCAGATTTCTGGGATTCTCTAAATGCAGATGGCCAGTGGGTGGGGGGTGGGGGATTCCCAAAGATACTTGCTCATCGGTGACTTCACTTAACCAATAAATCAAATGTGTTGAAATACACACATCAGAAATGTGCTACGCTGCTGCTCACTCAAAAGTCTGTCGGTCTGTCTTGGTTGAGATTGGGCAATGAAGCCCTAGGGACTTATTTCGGCTTCAACAGCTTGCAACCTCCGATCAATATTTCATTAAGTGTTACTGTTTGTTCCTAGTTTCACCAAGTTTAACTTGTCCCTTTTGAAATGACTGGTATTCTTATGAGCCAGAAGACTGTGATTTGAAAATGTTTCCTTTTTTTTGTTTGTTTGTTTTTTGACAGAGTTTCACTCTTGTCTCCCAGGCTGGAGTGCAGTGGTGCTATCTTGGCTCACCGCAACTTCTGCCTCCCTGGTTCAAGTGCTTCTCCTGCCTCAGCCTCCTGAATAGCTGGGATTATAGGCACAGCCACGA
This sequence comes from Cebus imitator, assembly GCF_001604975.1. Lineage (NCBI taxonomy): Eukaryota > Metazoa > Chordata > Mammalia > Primates > Cebidae > Cebus > Cebus imitator. Next base: position 1,951,245 of record NW_016107367.1, on the reverse strand, counting down.
CACCCAGCTAAGTTTTTGTATTTTTAGTAGAGACAGGGTTTCACCGTGTTGGCTGGGCTGGTCTCAAACTCCTGACCTCAGGTGATCTGCCCGCCTCGGCCTCCCAAAGTGCTGGGATTACGGGTGTGAGCCACCATGCCCGGCCAATGTTTCCTTTTTTTAACCTTCATTATATATCACTTTCACATTTAGAACTCTCTTTACCTCCATCTAGAAATATTTTCATTTTCTCTGGATGTGCTTCTCTGTCCCGCCGGACAAGCCTGGCGTTCCAGGAAGAGGACTCTGTGTATCCCAGCAGCTGGGCGTGGGAGAGGCTCAGTAGCCACTGAATGATTTTTTTTAACATTGGAATTGTTTTTAGCTCTCCCTATTAGCCATTAGTTAGCAGTTCGCATTGTATGTGGAGTCCGTATTTATAACATAACATTAGTTCTCACCTAAAATTCCACAGGACAGATTCCATTTGGAAACGTCCTCTAATGGTCATGCAGTGGTTCTGTTCACACTAGGTGAACATTTCTCAACCCCACGGCTGTAACAGGCTGCCAGCCCATTACAATAGAAGACTTCAGGCGGAAGTTCAAAACCCTCGCTACTGTGACATCTGCCCAGCGTACTAATTTACATCCATTTGTATTTAGTACTCTATAGTTTGGGATGTAACAAGATGCCACCATTAAAAATCCCCACAAGCCTCTGGAGTACCGAGGAGCAGCATCGCACAGTCAGGAAGCACACGGGCTCTTCGAGTTTGAATTCCCACTTGACCAGGGATGAGGAAGCCTTACTGGCCTGCAGTTTCCTCATCTGTAAAATGGGGATGATACCAACACTTGTCTTGCTAGATTGGCATCTGGAATAAACGAGGAAGCACAGGCCAAGCCCTCCAGCATTGGCCACAGCCAGCATGTAATTAAAGCTAGCTCTTAAAGTCCTTTAGTTTCAAGACAAAGTAATCAGAGACACTTCCAGAATTGCAGAAGTTTATCATAAGGTTCTCTTTGGGAAAAACACTTAAGCAGTTTTAATCCATTTTATAATAATGTATTACATAACCCTTACTCAGAGCTTAAATCAAAAGTGTTGTCTTTTTATAAATGAGATTCACATTTAGACTTTACACACACAAACCAGTTTTAAATGTCACCCAGATTAAGTCAAACAACCGATAATTAACAATGTTTTACATGTAAATGGTTTTGTTTGTGGACCCAATCCTAAACATTTTTTTTTTTTTACCAAGTAACCTTAAATACGTCATCAGATGGGTTTTTAGTAGACATATCTGAACCTAATTTTGTAGCTTAAAAATAAATAGTATATTTTATTCACTTTTTAAAATATTAAATATATAGGATATTTTAATGCTTGGCCAGTTCAAGCTTGATAAATAACATCTGTCAACATTTACAATATTATTTAGCTCAGTTATTCAGAATAAACTAAGATTCTTCTGGATCTTTTTTTTTTTTTTTTATTTCTCAGGCCCTGATTTAATAGGAGAGTTTTGCAGGAGGGGCTTTATGCAGAGGAACAACTCAGCATGTAAGCTGGTTTCCTCCTCTTTCTAACACAAAGATAGCTGCAAGGTGGAATAATATCTCTTTGTGAAAAATGACATCTTCAACAAAACTGGACAAGGCACGTTGACTCACGTTACCACTGACTTACATCAGACATCCTGTCATTTCGTCTGCCTCGAGCATCTATCAAAGTAAACTGCTGCAGACTGCAGCTGCCTCCTTGTCGGCTAGGACAGGTGTCACCACATCTATCACCTCCCCTGCTTGTAAACGGGGATAGCCCATTCCTGCAGCTGATCCTGGCAACACAAGCTCATCTTTACGCAGCAGGATTGGGAGGCTCTGGAAGGTTCCAAGGCCAAGGACAGAGCCAGGTCTGCCTGGAAGCCATCTGTGATCCACGTCCCTACCCCTCCACCTTGCTCATGCCTCCCCCCGCAGCGACCAGCCTGGCACCAAAACAGCACCTGCCAGGGGGACTTGAGGAACTGGCCAGCCTGGGGCTAGGGCTGCCTATTCCTGCCAAGAGGAAGAGGAAGGAGGCTTTCCCTACATCCCCAATGGCCTTCAAGGCTGGCAGAGCCTGTGGTGCCAGCAGGGAATAGCCTGTGAGCCTGTCCTCCACCACTGCACCCTGTGCTTCTGACTCAGTCTCACACACCAGGATTTTCTATTTCAACAGCAGTGTCT
>NW_016107367.1:1843392-1948793 GCF_001604975.1 Cebus imitator | reverse complement strand
ACGGGGTTTCACCATGTTGACCAGGATGGTCTCGATCTCTTGACCTCGTGATCCACCCGCCTCGGCCTCCCAAAGTGCTGGGATTACAGGCTTGAGCCACCGTGCCCGGCCGGTCCTCTCTTCTAAGTGGAAGAGTCCAAGCTAAAGTTGGCTAGAAGTACCCTTGCAGCTCCCGAGCAGGTGTAGGGCTGACACCGGCCCTCTGCTGTTATTTGACTGCTTGCAAAATGTACAAACTGGCCAGATACAGGTGTGTGCTTGCATCTTGTGCATACACACACATATCTGAATATATATGTGTATGTGTGTATATGTCTACACATCATACTAATTAATAACTTGCATGGGCAATGTATGTTTAAATTTCTTTAGGATTCAGAGAAGAGGAATGTATATAATCAATTAACACATTAATTATTATGCATACATAAACATACTAATACTCTTAATATGCCCTTCGAAAAAATATATTCAACCGGCTTAGTTTTCCTAATTTTGTTTTTGTTAAATCCTGTTTTCTTATCAACAATTGATTTCTAAGCATGAGGCCCTGCGCTAAATACATTACCTGGATTGCGGGGTTAATCCTTCCAGTAGCTGCATGATGAAGACACAGGGTCCACATCTTTTGCGGATGAGGAAAGTGAGGAGTAGAAAGACCAAATAATTTGCACAACACAGCACAAAGCTGAAGAGCCAATACCGGGCCTGAGGAAGTCCCATTCTGGAAGCCAAATTCCCAACTGCCAAGCGCCGCTTGAATTCTCATTGAGCATCTCACTTCTTAAAAGTTTCAACAACTCAGCAGTCTATCATCCAACTCACCTTTTCCACAGTGCCGAAGAGTAGAAGTACCACTTTCTTCTAAGGGAGGTGCTTTTCCTATCCATCGTGATATTCAGGGAACTATATAAAATATATATATATATATATTATTTATATAAATTAAGTGTTGGTCATTGATAGACATAATACAGTTAGCTTAAAAAGAGTGTCAGACAATAAATTAACTACTTTTCATCCTCCATAGATTCAATACTCATTTAACTGAGGTTTATCATTTGCAGACACCAGAGCTGAGCCCTGGGAGGGAGAGTAAACATTAGGGGCACCCTCTTCTCCCCAAGAAGTCACATGGGTCATACAGGTAAGATGTGTGTGGTATGACACTTGCTTTCCATGAAAATAAATTGATGAATCACTTATCGCAAATAGAGGAACAAATGACAAAAGTGTTTCTTAGGGTAAAAAATAAGAGCACTTGGGGTTTTCATCCCTGAATGTAGTCCCTTTTCTAACCACTGAAGACTTGGCCATTTCTACTCCTGACATATAGCCATGCTCCTTTGCTACCAGGAATAAACAAGAATTTGACTGAGCCAAATAGCAGATGCCATTTTGCATGAAGCTAGTAATACTGTTTATGCTTTACTATTTTTAATATGCTATAAAAACTATTTGTCTTTTCAAAAAATTTTTACAGATTTCATGCCACTGCCTTAACTTTAAACCAATGGGGTAGATACTTCTTCTCTTTTCAGGGGCAAATTTTGGAATTATTTTAAAATCAAAGTCTGATGCCTCACACATCACGGTTGCTAAACTTGGGTATTTGTTTTTAGTGTGACGAGCTTCATGCTGAATACTGATTTGAAGTGCGGTTCACCACGTAGACTTAAATTGTCCTTCCCACAACTTGATCTGAGAAGCCTGACAACGGTGACAATCACAGGACTAGTTTTATTGGGTAAGACTATTCTATGTGCAATTTATTCTGACAGGCTCCACGATTTTTAAGTGCAATTAAATCCTAAGAATTTGCCCAGGAAAAAAAAAAAAAGATCTACCACTTTTTAAAAAAATTTTTTTTGAAGAAAGCAGAAAAAAACAGTTGAATTGAACAACTAATTACTAACTGGTTGCTCTCCTGAAAAAAAAAAAAAAAAAGATATTTGACAGAGCCTCAAAATCAATTTCATTATCTAGACAGGCAACTTTCTGGGTCTGAGAAAGAGAAGGCTTCCCAGAGGTCTGCAGCCACCTGCTTCAGCCACTGCTGTATCCACGTCTTCAAAGTGGAGGCTTAGCCACACCCGGGGGAGTGGGGAAATGACACTTGCAGAAAACGATGCTCAGAAATTGCCGTCACCTGATTCCCACAGCAGAGCAGACCAGCTGTCTCCTGTACAGGTGGAAGCAGCTTGCAGGCTTCCTTCCTGCCGTCGGCAGGCTCACTCCTCCCTCACAATCCCAGAAATGGAATCCCAAGAGGCCAGTCAGGCAAGCCAGATAGAGCCACCCATCTGACCAAGCACGCGGGGTGTGAGGGCCCCCGCTGCAATGGCCCAGGAAATGCGTGCATCCACATGACTCATTTCATTTGCTTGACCTTGGTGAATTTCAGGTTGCATTTCTAACTCAAAGCTACGGTTGAGATTGTCTGGGGCATGGAGTCCCTACCGCTTCTAAGTATTCCACATTCCCTGTCTCTATTCAGCAAAAGGATAACCTGACGCTGAAGCAGCTACCCAGGCTGTGTGTGGGCAATCAGATGTTTTCAAAGTGATGCCAACTTGTGCCTAGCATCACAGAACATTCTCTTCATGTGAACTTAATTCAATAGAAAACATCTTCGGCCAGACACCTGCAGCCGGCATAATCTGGCCACCTGGTACCTGGGGCTGCTTCTGCCCTTGCTGCTGGCCGACCTGCCCCACAACCCAGCCCCCACTGGGGTCGACTGTCTCCCAGAGACCCTCAGCCTTTTTGGTGCTCCTCCCTCCTCCTGGCGTAATCCATGCATCAAGCACTGATCCCCCCATCTCACGTGCCCAAGATGTCGACCACCAGTGACACTGAAATGGTCTTGCCTGTCTCCTCCAATTTGGCTCCAAACCCACTAAGAGCCGGCACCATGTTGCACACCCCCCAGCACCTCACACAGGGCCTGGTGCAGAGCAGGGCTCCCAGAGGTGCTTGCTGAAGGTCCTTTTACCCCTTCTGAGCTGCTAAAACAGCAGGCATTAAACAGTCACTGGGGCCATGTTGTTGCTACGAAATGTCCTTCTCTGCAGATTGTACGCCCTGTGACAAGACAGCAGAAACCACGCCCTCATTCTGTGCCCCAGTGCCTGGGCCAATTAGATGCCAATAAATGTTTGTTGAATAAATGAAGTAAAGAGAATACTGATACAAAGATCCTGAGAGAAAGCCAGAAAGGTCTAAAATGAAAGCCTTCCAACAGCCGTGTGGGTGAACCCCGGGAAACCGGTCTGCCAGGGTCTCTCTGTTGTGACTTGCTATTAAAGGTCCTCTGCGGAACTTGACCTGACCTGTGGCAGGACAGCACAGGACTAGGGAAATGGGCCATGTGGAAAGAGATTGCTTCATCTGCTTGTCATGCAAAGCAGGGCTGAGGATCCCAGGCCTGACATGGAGAGTGGGACCCCGGGGCCCTCGCCCCTCGCTTCTCAGGCCATTTGTTCTTTTTTCCTGGATGATCACCTCCCACCTATCACCCCCTGCCTTTGCCTTCCGCTTGGCCAATGCCAACGCACCCTTTCAGACTTATCCCCGGTGCCACCTCTCCAAGGATGTGTTCCCGGACCCCTCTGGGCCTGGCCTGGTGTGAACACGTACCGTGTTGTTACCCTCACTGGTCAGACACAGTCTCTTCCTTTTTTTTTTTTCCAGACAGAGTCTCACTGTCGCCCAGGTGGGGTGCAATGACACATCTTGGCTGTCTACAACCTCCGTCTCCCGGGTTCAAGCGATTCTCCTGCCTCAGCCTCCCAAGTAGCTGGGACTACAGGCACATCGCCACCACACGCGGCTAATTTTTTTATTTTTAGTAGAGATGGAGTTTCTCTCTGTTGGCCAGGCTGGTCTCGAACCCCTGACCTCAGGTGATCCTCCCTTCTCGGCCTCCCAAAGTGCTGAGATTACGGGCATGAGCCACCACAGCCTGGTCTCTTCCTTTTTGAATGTCTCCACCACTACTGCGTGAGGACCTCGAGCAGTGCCAAGATTTGCAGTTGCTCCTGCCTCCCACCCTCTCTTGAATCCTGCTCCCTTTTCCCCTGCCTGGGCCTTTGCCTCTTCCCCAGGTTTTAGTTATGCAAAACTAAATAGCTGCTTCATAGGCTAAGAGCTCTGTACAACACCTTGAGGACTTCAGGGGAAACAGTGCAAGCATAAGAAACAGGAAGATCAACTTAAGATTAAAATGCTGTTTTGAGGCTGGCGTGGGCACTGACTCCAACAGAGGCTGAAACTTGCCTGCTGGATTTCCACCTGCCCATGGTCAGACATCCAGTGCCCCACGCCAGCCTGGGGGAGACAGAGGAGGTGAGATGGCCACAGCCTCAGCCACCTTTCCCGCTAGTTTTCATGGCAGCTCCACAATTGGCACCAGAATGGCACTTTTTGGAGGATTTTCTCCCATACGGCCCTCCTAAGAGTTGCCTGCTGCCTCTCCTCCTACCCCTTCTAGCCCTTCAAACCCAGGGCATGCTGGGCTTCCGATCCACTTCCCCTTTTACAAGTGTAAGGTGCTGTCTCTGAGAGGCCCATACTGTTGGCTGCACACTTATAGAACCCCAGGTTATTTCCAGGGCCCCCTAAAAATGTGCATTGCTAAAACAGGACTGTCTTACTTTGAGTACCGGATGAATTCCGGAACAGTCAGGTGCAAAACTGAATCCTGGCATGGTGAATCATCTTCCCCATGGCTTCCATGTTAATTTCAGAAGTGCGTCCAACTCAATATTAAATGTAATGAGGAACCTGCCCAGGAGTGCCCACAGCCCCGGGCATTCCGTGTGCCCATGTGGGCCCTATGAAAAATTCAACCAAATTCAAACAACATGCCATGTTTTACGATAAAATTAAAATCTCTAATATTTAAATATTTAAATCAGAATGCTTATTACTATTTTTAACCAAAATGTTTCTATTTCTTTGTGTGTGTGTGTGTGGCAGAGTTTCACTCTTGTCACCCAGGCTGGAGTGCAGTGGCACAATCTTGGCTCACTGCAACCTCTGCCTCCCAGGTTCCAGGCTTCATACAATCCTCCTGCCTCAACCTCCCAAGTAGCTGGGATTACAGGCACCTGCCACCACGCCCAGCTAAATTTTTGTATTATTAGTAGAGACAAGGTTCACCATGTTAGCCAGGCTGTTCTCGAACTCCTGACTTTATAGGATGTGCCAGCCTTGGCCTCCCAAAGTGCTGGGATTACAGGCGTGAGACACCGCACCCCGCCATGTTTCTATTTCTTGAAAGAGCTGATGTTTATTAGAACTTAACCTGGGTCATGCAGATGCACTGAGTGGAAATTGGATGGGACTTTGGAATCCTCTGTCTCCTGCAGGACCCCGTTCACATGCTGCTGCTTCCCTTGTGTCATTTTAAGGGCCTCTTAGTACTTAGCTTCTACTTGTCATGTGCAATTTATTTCGGTTCTAAAGGTCAGAGACAAATATTAATAAAGGCATCTGCAGCCATTTTTTTTTTTTTTTTTTGAGACAGAGTTTGCTCTTGTTGCCCAGGCTGGAGTGCAGTGGTACAGTCTCGGCTCACTGCAACCTCTGCCTCCCAGGTTCAAGCGATTCTCCTGCCTCAGCCTCCCAAGTAGCTGGGATTACAGGTGCCTGCCACCACGCCCAGCTAATTTTTTGTATTTTTGGTAGAGACGGGGTTTTGCCATTTTGGGCAGGCTGGTCTTGAACTCCTAACTTCAGGTGATCCACCTGCCTTGGCCTCCCAAAGTGCTGGGATTACAGGTGTAAGCCACGGCGCCTGGCCTATTTGCAGCCTTTTTAAGCCTAGAAGGTATTCCTGGCAGGGGGCGGGGCAAGACACGGTCATCAGAGGTCATCGACGATCCCGGGCGCTGTGTCCAGCCAGCTACATGCCCCCTGCATTCATTCCCATACCTAGGACATATGGAAATTAGCCTGGGAAGTGCTGTGTGTGAGCATGTTTAATATACGAAAGCATGGCCCTTAGTCCATAAGGTTTTCTGAATTATCTGAACACACATAAGCATTCTTTACACAAATAACACTGAAACACAGAGCTACAGTTGAAAATGACCAATGGGAAGGATCTGAAAGTCCCCCGGAACACGTGTCTTCTTTTTTGTTGTTTTGGGGTTTTTTGTTTTGTTTTGGTTTGGTTTTTGGTTTTGAGGGAAAGAAGAGAGGCTCTGAAATCTAAGTCTGCAATGCCCTACATGAAAGTACAAAACTCCAAAAAGCTCTGAAAACCAAAAGCTCTTTCTGAAATTTCCCAGCCCACCCTGACATGAGGATACCTGGGGTCTTCCTGTCACTCCACTTAGAGTGACCATGCCTATGTTCACTGTCCAAATGCCCATGCACTTGGGAAGAAAGTCATCCCGGGCTGGAGAATTCTAGAATATCCCATTACAGTCTTGACACTGTATTCCCTTTCTACTCAATCCCAGGGGAAAAAAAAAAAAAAAAACTCAATTCTGAAAAACATCCAACCCCACAGGTGTTGCAGACTGGTACTGTTAGAGTCTGATATAAACAGGGGTCTGGCATCTAATTAAGTGAGAAGGCATCCAAGCTACCATGAAGAAGGACAGTGACTCATAGGGTTAAAACTGAAAGCCTGACTCTGACCCAAAGCTGTGCTTAACGGACACCCAAACATACCACGCCGGTTCACCGACCATCAGCCCGAGCTCCAGTATCAATCACGTGTGACAGCATCAATCTAAAGTGGGGATGTTTGTTGTTTTGTTTCTCCTTTTTCCCCCATCAGGACACCTGGTGGGTCCATTTCAAATGGCACCTCAACCTACATATGCTTCTTTAAGTACTGAATTGGAACACAATCACAACATCAAAATATTCTCCAAAAATGTCGGGAATGGAAACAGGACTTCAGTGGCCTCAAGTCCCAGGCCGAAAGGACACAAGACAGCCAGACCATCGCATGGATGGAAAGGGTTTAAACCACCCATCCATTTGTGGAAACTTGCCCTTGGGGAGAAAGGGAGAAAGCTTTTCATGTTTTTTAAACAGCTGGAAAATCATACCACGTGCACATTCTTACCCAGCCGTATTCCAAACCCAGCTCTCTATTTTATATACCTGTTTTTTTCTGGCGATTATCTCACTGTTCCTTGCAAGGATGAACCAAGAACTTGATACTCCAGAAGGAAGTTCGGTTTCTCAGCTGAAGATGAAGACGCAGGGGTGGCCTCCCCCAGGAACGGTGATGTTCAGGGGAAAACGGCAATCCATCTTTATATGCTAACACTTCTCATTTAGTTAATTTGATTAAGTGGTATGAAACGCTGCTCATAGATGGGTGGTTAGCACATTTGCAGTAAAATCTAAATGCCAAATTTTCCTCCTTCAAATTCTTGAGAGAGTTATTTTCATCGTTTTCATTTCTTCCTGTACCACAGCCATGGTTCATCTCTTTGTTCCCTGAAGAGCTTTGAAAGTAGCTATGTTCATGTCATTTTTATCTTGTTACTTTAATCATGTGCTTATTGACAAGAGTGGAGATTTTCATCCTCTTCCAAGCCAGGCCTGTCGCAAGCTTTTCAGTGTGATTCAGCATAAGCCATGCTCCCCTGCGGAAGGGGCACTAACCCCCCCGCCCCACGCAGGTACACAAGGACGTCACTGGAGAGGAACTATTCCCAAACTCCCCAGGACCTGCCTTGGTAAGGGGCAACTTCAAAGAAGAGGGTCTCATGCGACCAGGGACGGGTCACCTGTGGAGGCATCCTTCCCAGGAGCCTTCGCCCTGACCTGGCGGTGCTGTTGGAATGCCTTGCTCATTTCTCCAGAGTCTGTTCCTTTCCTTAGGCAAGTCAAGAATATCCAAAGCAGACCGAATTGTTTGGATTTCTGGATTTGCTTTTGTTTGTGTTTTCTCTACTTTCTATTCCAGTCCCACTGAGTCACCTTCATTTTTTAAACAATTTACAACTCCATGTTATTTAAATCGTGTTGTGTTGTTTAAGAAAGTCTAGGTAGATCCTGTGAGTTTAGTGAAGAAGCATGTCCACTCTGCTGGCCTGTGGCTTCCGTGAACGAATGCATTCTTTTTCTTTTTATTTTTTTTAAGACAAAGTCTTGCTCTGTCACCTAGGCTGGAGTGCAGTGGTTAGATCTCAGCTCACTACAACCTCTGCCTCCAGGTTCAAGTGTTTCTCCAGCCTCAGCCTCCTGAGTAGCTGAGATTACAGGCATGCACCACCACGCTCAGCTGATTTTTGTGTTTTTAGTAGAGACAGGGTTTCACCACATTGACCAGGCTGGTCTCGAACTCCTGACCTCAGGTGATCTGCCAGCCTGGGCCTCCCAAAGTGCTGAAGGATGCATTCTTAACTATGTTTCTCCTTCCAACTTGCTGAAATATGAGTCTGATTTATAACTCAACATCCTACTGACTGCCGGATGACTTGGCTTCTGTGTGCTGGGTGCTGACAGAGCCCTAAGAAGTGTGTAAAATGTGACTTGCTCACCAGGGGTTCCCATTATTTTCTCCTCAACCAGAAACATTCCCAAAGTCACGCTACAAAATGAGAAATAAGCACGGTGCAGTGAAACAGACAGTACCCAGAGGTCCTCTGTGATGAGCTAGTGGTGGAGACAGTCCCAGGGGAGTGGGTGGGGTCAAAGCGGGTCTGAGCGGTCATGGGGAAGCTGGGTCTGAAAGGTGCCATCTGGACAGGTGGAGAGAAGGGTGGAAGGTGTTTCGGGCAGGGAAAATGAGGTGAGGGAAGTCCAGAGGCAGTGGGAGAAAGGCTTGTTAAGGAGTCAGGGGAGAGCCAGTGTGGTGAAAGTCGAAGATTTTGAAGGCAAGGCTGAGAAGTGCCTGAGTTTGGATGTGGAGTTGGGAGTCCTGACCTTTCCTACCCAGGCCTTGATGTATCCCAGCTGAGAAGATGCAGGGTCAGCAGGCAGGCAGGCTAGAGGGGGTGTAGCATGGACACAGCACCAGAGACCAGAGGCCAAGGAGCGGAGCCCTGCAACCGCAGGACCAGGAGAGACAACAAAATTTGAGAAAAATTTCAAAATAATTGATGACTAAGAGAAAGCAGTCTAAACTCCAATATTCAATTTCTGCACACTTGTCTTTAATGATCTCCTTACAGAGTTAGAAAACAATCCATTTCCCCATAACCCGTGCTCATGGCATTAGCATCTAAAGTATAATTCCTTAATTGTAAGCCTAGCACCCAGTCTCCTTTCCAAAAACTTATCCAGAAACTGTCAAACACAAACCTCTGTTTAACAAAATGAACATCTGTGATCACACACCAGGAGCAAAATCCTAATTGTTCTAAACCTAGCACTTTGCTTTGACAACCAAGTACCTGTTTTTTTAATACTTTATTTATTTAAAACACCTGCTTTCTTTACATACTGACTTCTAAAGGAAGAGATTAAATTTCATTGGCAGGAACAGAAGTTATTCTCTAAAATAGCAAAGGAAGAACTACAGAAAAAGTTCTATAGAAAAGTTGCCTGCTACATTAAATAATAAGCCAGAATATGAATCAAAATCCACAAATCCAACAGGGATCAATCCCCAATTTTCCCACAAAGGGAGCCGACAGTCTGATAACCTCACCTCTTTGGAATTAGGCTGCTGGTGGTAGCAGTCCTTGTTCGGACGGCAGCCACACACCCCACCCCAGCTCTGGGTGGCTGGATTTCCATTAGAATTGGCGGTTCTGCCCTCTCGGCCTTCGCCACCCCCCTTCACCGAAGTCCAGTTATTCAGTGAGTTATAATTTGGCACTAAAATTCAATTAAGCTGAAACGTTGGTCATACGTGGTCTTTTTCCCAGCAAAGCATAATTTCTTTGACCCATTTTCCAAATGTTAGTCGATCGATTTTAAAGCACAGAGAGGTAAAAGTTTGTTTAAAAAATCGAGCTCGCACTTCTAGAAACTGGCTGGATTTTTTTTTTTTTTTTTCAAATAAACAGGATGTGGTGTTACTGTAGTAAAGCGCTTCAAGTTTTCATAGCGCTCGTCAAACAGAGACCTCGGAACGCTCTGCAGACATTAATTAATGTTCGCTCAGGCCCTGGAAGCCATTTCACCAATGGAAATTCCGATGAGAAAGGAAGGAACGAGGGGTTCAAGGCCGCGCCGCTGTGAGTCCGCTGCGGAACTAGGAACTGAAACCCCGTGGTTCCCAATGAGCCAGCGCAAGTCTGTCGAAGTATTGAGCACCCCTATTGAAGACTGTGGGAGTTTTGGCGGCTTAATGGGATTGTTTCGGTCCTTCAGGCTCTCCTTTAAAAGATTCCATGGCACCGACGAGACTCCAATAAAAGGGCCTCTCTAATTGCTTTCTGACTTTCTATGAAACTTTCTAAGCTATGCTGACATCCTCGAATACAACTATGGAATTAAAGAGGAGAGAAAGGCGAGGCGCAGTGGGTGCACGCAGAAAAAGAGGTTCTCAGCGGAGCGTGTGTGCGGTGGGGGGTGACGGGGGAGGGGAGACTGAGCGGGTGTGAAGTCTGTGCCGGGAAAAGAAAAATATGAGTGTTCTCTTTTGTGTGCGCACAAACAGCCGAGCGCGGGGAGGTCGGGCCCGGGGTCACGCGGCTCCGGGCTGCAGCTGCCGCCGTGGGGCGGGCGGGGGGTCCCGGGCGGCCACCGGGCGTCGCGGCCGCCTGCGGCATCAGCATTCCGGCTGCGCTGGCAGCTGCTGTCCTCGCGCGACCCCAGCCCGTCCCGAGCGCGTCCCAGCACCCAGCAAGGTAAGCGCGGCGCGGGGAGCCGTGGCCGGGAGCCCGGGCGCCAGGCGACCCCTCGACAGGGCGTACGAGCCGGTTCTCCGCCGCGCTGGGCCGAGGACCAACGGGGAGGCCCGAGTGCGACTCCGATGCCCCAACCCGGTGGCCCCGACGCGCACGGAATCCGGGAGGGAGGCCTGGGCCTGGCCGGGGCGCAGATTGGGCCTCACTCCTGGCCTGGGAGGATGGAGCCCGACTCTGGGCCGTCTCTGCCCGCTCGGGGGACTCGGGAGGGCCCAGGTGACCTGCGCGGGCCCCGTGGCGGCTTGTCACCCTCCCTCCGAACCCCTCCGTCTGCGGCGGCGCCCTTACCGGGTCCTAGCAGGGCGCTTGGGGTCACCCTCCGCGAGACCTCAGCCGCCCCTCGAGCGCCGCGGGAGCCCCCAGTGCACGCGCGCAGGCCCGGCCACCAGGCTACGGTCCAGAGAGCGGGCTGGGAGGTGGCCCCCCGATGCCCTCCGAGGGGTGGAGAGGACGAAGCCATGGCGGCGTCGGCGAGGCCATCAAAGACCGGGGGTGGCGGGCCGCCGCGTCGCCCACGACCAGGCCGAAGGCATGAAAGGATCTTTATCCTCCAGTGACACGGCCGGGCGGGCGCCTTTCTCCCGCCTCCCCCTCCCGCGGCCCTAATTGGGGCTGGCTGCTAATGTGATTAAAGGACAGTTAAACGTTTCTCCAAGCACGGGGTGGGAAGAGGCCGGGACCCCCACCCCCTCCCCGGGGTCACGCTAGGCCCGTGGTCCAGGGTCGGCGGCGATGCCAGCCTTGGTCGGCCTGGCCAGGTGCCCGCCAATTGTTCACCCCCAGGCGGGCGGGCCGGCGGGCTCCCGGGGCTTTATGTAAGCTGGTGGGCTTCGGGCCCGGCCGGATTTAGGGATTCTTTTCGCACAGTTTCCATTTTCTGGCCTTTGGAACTGCGCCCTGGGCCCTCGGGGCCCTCCCCCTCCGGTGCCCAGCGCTGGCCGGGCCCAGCCACCGGGGGAGGCCGGGGGGTGCCGGCCGTTGGGGGTCTGCAGGGACCGAAGCAGGTCGCACCGGGGTCTCCCCACCTAGGCCAGTGACTCAGGACGGTGGGACCGGGTGGTGTGCTGTGGCCAGGCAGAGCCCGCGACCCGCTGCGCTCCCGGCGGCCTCGGCGAGGGTGGTTCCTCGACCCGGTTCCCAGGTCGGCGGCGGCGTGGGTGGTCCCGCCAGCCCGGGAGGCCTCCGCGTCTTGGCCTCCCCGGGCGCGGGGCCTGGGAGCGAGCGTCTGTGCCGCGCTGCCCGCCGCGCCCGCTTCCGAGGTCGCCCGCGGGCTCGTGCCCTGCGCGCTGGGGTCCTGGGGTCCTTCTCCAGGCCGGCAGGACCGCGTAGAGGCTGTGCGCTCTGCTCGGAAAAGGCCAGGCTGGGGCCGGGAGCAGCGAGTCTCAGCTCCGAAATGCCAGCGCCGGCGCCCCACTCCCCGCCCGCGGCGGTCCTCTCGCCCGGGCGGGTCAGAGCACCTGCAAGGAGCCCCGCGTGGGCCCCGCCGTCTGGAGCAGCCCCGAAGGGCGCCGGGCGGCCGCGAGGCGGTGGCTGTAATTGCTTCGGGGTCCCTGGAGGATCCAGAGCGTGCCCCGGCCGAGGGTCTGCGCCTCTGAAGTTGCAAATCTGGAACCAGTTAGGATGCGGGAGGCAGGTGGAGGGCTGAGCTCTGCACGTTCCGTCCGGTGGCCCCGACTGCCGGCTCGGGCGGCGGCAGCGGCTCTGGGGCCCGCAGGGCCCGCGGCAGCAGGTGGGACTCGCGGCCAGACCCGCGTGCTAGGGCCCCGCACACCCTCGGGTCCCAGCCGGGTCTCTCCACAGCCTCCGTGCGCACCCCAGAAGGAAAATGCTAGCAAACCGCAAGGCCGCGCGGTGCACAGCCGGCCTCAGCCGGGCCAGGAGAGGCCGTCGTCGCCCGGAGGAGGAAGGGGACCCGGCCCGGTGCCCAGGAGGGACGCCCGCCGCTCCCAGCACCCCAGCGGGGTCTTAAAAATTAATGTAAACTCCGAAAGCGTGCTCCCGTGGACGTTTTACATGTCAGTTGTTCACATTTTTCAAATATTCTCTGAGACAGTTTGCAGAACTTTTTCACATCTAACAAATGTCAGATGGAACAGATCAGAAGATAAGAAATGAACATGACAATTTAATTCAAGTAGAGGGAAAGCAGACTGTATTTTTTAAATAATATTTTTGTAAAAACGTATTGTGGATCTAAGATTTTGTCATGTTCAAAATGTATAATTTTTTGATATTTAAAATACATATTTTATACATTTTCAACCAAAAAGAAAGGGAAAAATTTAAAAAAGCAAAATCTGGAAACCAAGAAAAGCCTGGAGAGAAAATGGGCGGTGAGGAACCAGAGCCCATCTTTCTCCACGCCGTTTTCTTTTTTTCCTTTCTTTCCTTGCTAATAGCCAGGAGGAAAAAAGAAAAAAACCAGTGAAAACAAAATAATTTCATATTAAACTAACACAGAGAAGTAATTAATTTCTTTCCAGATGGGTGGAAGGGACCTGGCTGTTTTAGTGTGCTCAGAAAATGCGAGAGTTGGTTTTCTTTCCTTCTGCTCTCAGAGAATTGTAAGAAAAAGTAAACAACCCCAGCCTACCCATTTTTTTTATCGGCTTATTGAACACAGACAAAATTAGAATCCTTTTTTATTTGAGATAAAAGACACACAGGAAAAGTGATCAATTTTTTTTTTTTAACAAAGGGAATATCTGGGGTTTTTTGTATGAAACTAACATGTAAGGGGCTGAAAGACCTTGGGTTTGTTTCACTCCAGCTCCTCCTGAAATCTTCCATTTTTTTTTTCTGAGATGGATTTTCCAGTGATCTTGTGTGGATGAGAGGAGCATACAGTGCAGCAAATCATTTGTGCATTCATGGCGAATACACGTCTCAGTCAGAAAATCAAAACAGATTGATGGCTGCTTTTTAGAAATAACCTTTGAGCTGAACAGGAAATGGGGAACACACCTGTGTGTCGACGCCTGCATCCAGGAAGAGAATTGAGGTGCAGTTAGTTTCACAGTGTGAGGGGGAGATGCCACTCTGCACAGAAGGTTTATTGGAATGCCAGGCCCCAGGTGTTTGGGTATGTCTATGCAGACACTTAATGTTGACCCCTGAGGATGTTGACGTATATAAACACGCAGCAAGAGGAAGCCAGGTGGGTCAGTTGTGCAGTGGGAGCACAGGAAATGCCGGGGCATAGCGACGGGACCCACGCCCAGCCGCCGGAGCTTGGGCGGCTCCCACCCTGATATCCTTGTGTCCATGTTTTAGTCCCATCTTGAGGACATGAAAGGCCCATTTATGTTTTCTCTCCTTTAAAAACTCCCCAGTGGCCTACTCAGCAGCATTGTTGGGAGCCCACTTGTCATTTTTCATTTAAAAAAAAAAAAGAAAGAAAGACCACAGTATGGATCAAAACTTGGAATCTGAGATGCCCCTGAGCTCACCTGTCACACTGAGTCACCACCTGGAGAAGATAGATTTGCTGACCTCCTACAGAGCCTGGTAATAGGGCGTCCGACCTCAGTCCTGGTGATGGGTGGGCAGCTGGGTTTATCTGTGTGTGTTGGGTTTTTTGTTGCAGTTTCTCTTTTGTTCTGTTTATCTGGGAAAACAAAGGTCCCTTTGAGGGTACTTGGGCTGGCCAGCATGGCAAACAGGAGAGCCACCCAGGTCAAGAGGAGACGTGGCATCACGTTGGAATGCGTTTGCTTTGTGCTTGTTTATTACAACGGAAAGTTTTGTGTCACCTAGTGCTGCCCGAAGTAAAAGTCCATTCTCAGGAAGGATGAATTTGTGGTAAGAGATAAACACAAGAAACACATGCTCAGGGAAGAGAAGAAGACTGCCCTGGGTGTAAGAAGGCTACGCTTGGAAATGCACCTGCTGGGGTCCTCGGCCCACACCAGAGTCTCTGGCTGGAGCAGCTCCCTTTGAAGAAAGCCAGACCAACAGAAAAACCTGGCCACACCCCCGCCAGAGTGACCTGATTGAAACACAAATGTGATCACCGAAAGCCTTCCTGTTTCCACCTGCTGCACGCAGGAGGCAGCTCAGTCTCCTTCCCCAGTGGCCTCCTGGCCCAGCCTCTAGCATCTCCTGGCTGCTGTCCTCCCACCACCCTGATATCATATCCCTTACTCCCCAAGACACTCTCCCTCTCTGCCCATTGCCCAGGAGCACACTGGGTTCTGGGGTCCTCAGAGCAGGCCAGCCTGGTGGAGCTGCCTTGGGGCCTGGCTCTGGGGGCCTCAGGAGCACCTTAGCCTGCAGGTGAGGAGCCCTATGCAATCCACAAGGAAAGGAAAGCATGAGGGCCTCGGGACTCCCTGTTTAGCACCCTCCATGCTGCAGCCAAACATTGACACCCCAAGTTCTAGGACCCCATTAGATGGTGCCTTGCCCCGCCAGCTGCATCGATGTGTGGGAAATTTCGGAAATCCTCCAGCAGGTCCTGGCTCCTGTCCTGTGCCCAGCACTGGCGTTCTTGTTCAGAGAACAAAGCCCCGGAGGCCCCTGCGGAACCCAGAAAGGCTGAAAGAGATGGCTTTCAAAGCTTGCTGACCGTGGCCGGGGTAAGAAATACATTGTGCATCTCCGCCCAGAGCAAGCGGGACAACTATGTATAAAATAATTAACTATTTATACCTGGGTAACAGAAACATGGTTTTTGCAAAAGAATAGTTATCTTACTAGACATCATGTATGCTGATATTTGTTCACCCTATTTCTTTATTCCACATAGGGGCTGCCACCCCTGAAATGATCCCAAGATCCTAACGGCCTGCGGCGTGGAGTTTGCAGACCACTCTTAAAGAGCTGAGGTTGGGTGGGGTAAGCCTGGGTGGGGGGAGACCCACGGTTCCTTCCTGCTGCATTTTCTGGCCCCACTTCCAGCCCTGGAATCAGAACCTCCTGCGGGGATTCTGGCCACCACTTCCTACTGCGACACTGACAGGCCACCTCTCCTCCTGAGCCAGAGCCTCTGCGTTTTCCTCCTAGAATGGGGACAACGCCCACCTCCTAGGGTCTTGGAGAGGATTCAGTGAGATCGTGCACCGGGTGTGGACTTGACCCAGTGTCTGCCCGGGCTAGCACCTGCCAATCACCTGACACTCACTGTCACTTTTGCTCCTATGGCCAAGGATGTCTGCTCCCCTAGCCCCCAATAGCCTTCCAGTAAAATCCTCCTCCCCCTTCCAGTTCCATTCCAGGCTTCTCCTTGGGCCAGCTCCTCCTCAATCCTCACTGCAGCTTTCACAGCCCACAGATCCTTGCAGCGCAGATTAAGGCCTGCCGCCCCAGTAGACTCTCAGGCCTGGGCTCCACCTGGTTCGACAGCACCTGTAGACACATGCCTGACTGCCAGTCATCCCCAGTCCAACTTCAACAGCACTGTGGGCACAGCAGCTGTGCTTCTCCCCTTTTGCAGATAAAGTGTGTGGAACCCAGGAGGTATCATCATGCAGACCGCGGGTTGCACAGTCAGCGGCAGAGCTGGGGTTAGGCTGGCTCTCCTGGCCTTCAAAGACCATCATGCTCATGGCCCAGAGTCCTTCCTCCTGGCAGGGCACCAGGGCCCTTTCCAACAGCCTCGCAGCAACCAGATTTGTCCCTGGCCGCCCACCTTCGCCTCCTCCACCCTGGGAGAGCTGAGTTCATTTTCCTTTGACTGCTTTTTTAATGCATCTCTTGGGGGCAGACCACAGTCTTCCTGCACCACCCTCGCGGGCCCTCACTGCTGGAGTGATTACTCACAGATTTACCCAAGTAGAGTGTGTACTTGGAATGGCTGCCCCTGCGTTTCCTGTGCACACACACACATACACTGAGCTGACCTGACACACACTGCCCTGATCACACACACATACTGCCCTGATCTCCCTCACACACACACTGCCCTGATCTCCCTCACACACACACTGCCCTGATCACACACACATACTGCCCTGATCTCTCTCACACACACACACACTGCCCTGATCACACACACATACTGCCCTGATCTCTCTCCCTCACACACACACACACACACTGCCCTGATCACACACACATACTGCCCTGATCTCTCTCTCACACACACTGCCTTGATCACACACACATACTGCCCTGTTCTCTCTCCCTCACACACACACACACACACTGCCCTGATCACACACACATACTGCCCTGATCTCTCTCTCTCACACACACACACTGCCCTGATCACACACACATCCTGCCCTGATCTCTCTCTCTCTCTCACACACACACACACACACTGCCCTGATCACACACACATCCTGCCCTGATCTCTCTCTCTCTCTCACACACACACACACTGCCCTGATCACACATACATACTGCCCTGATTTCTCTCACACACACACTGCCCTGATCACACACACATACTGCCCTGCTCTCTCTCTCTCACACACACTGCCCTGATCACACACATATACTGCCCTCATCTCTCTCTCACACACACTGCCCTGATCACACACACATACTGCCCTGATCTCTCTCCCTCACACACACACACACACTGCCCTGATCACACATACATACTGCCCTGATTTCTCTCACACACACACTGCCCTGATCACACACACATACTGCCCTGATCTCCCTCACACACACACTGCCCTGATCACACACATATACTGCTCTCATCTCTCTCTCACACACACTGCCCTGATCACACACACATACTGCCCTGATCTCTCTCCCTCACACACACACACACACTGCCCTGATCACACACACATACTGCCCTNTCTCTCTCCCTCACACACACACACACACTGCCCTGATCACACACACATACTGCCCTGATCTCTCTCCCTCACACACACACACACACACACTGCCCTGATTTCTCTCACACACACACTGCCCTGATCACACACACATACTGCCCTGCTCGCTCTCTCTCTCTCTCTCACACACACACACACACACACACACTGCCCTGATCACACACACATACTGCCCTGATCTCTCTCACACACACACTGCCCTGATCACACACACATCCTGCCCTGATCTCCCTCACATCCTGCCCTGATCTCCCTCACACACAGATACACACTGCCCTAATCACACACACATACTGCCCTGATCTCTCTCACACACACACTGCCCTGATCACACACACATACTGCCCTGATCTCCCTCACACACAGATACACACTGCCCTGGTCACACACACATACTGCCCTGATCTCCCTCACACACACACTGCCTTCATCACACACATATACTGCCCTGATCTCTCTCACACACACACTGCCCTGATCACACACACATACTGCCCTGATCTCTCTCTCTCACACACACTGCCCTGATCACACACACATACTGCCCTGATCTCTCTCTCACACACACACTGCCCTGATCACACACACATACTTCCCTGATCTCTCTCTCTCTCTCTCACACACACACACGCACACACACTGCCCTGATTACACACACATACTGCCCTGATCTCTCTCACACACACACTGCCCTGATCACACACACATACTGCCCTGATCTCTCTCTCTCACACACACAGATACACACTGCCCTGATCACACACATATACTGCCCTGATCTCCCTCATATACACACTGCCCTGATCACACACACATACTGCCCTGATCTCTCTCACACACACACTGCCCTGATCACACACACATACTGCCCTGATCTCTCTCTCACACACACACACACTGCCCTGATCACATGCACATACTGCCCTGATCTCTCTCTCTCTCTCTCTCTCACACACACACACACACACACACACACACTGCCCTGATCACACACACATACCGCCTTGTTCTCTCTCTCTCTCACACACACACATGCACACTGCCCTGATCACACACACATACTGCCCTGATCTCTCTCTCTCTCTCTCACACACACACACTGCCCTGATCACACACACATACTGCCCTGATCTCTCTTACACACACACTGCCCTGATCACACACATATACTGCCCTGATCTCTCTCACACACACACTGCCCTGATCACACACACACACTGCCCTGATCTCTTTCTCTGTCACACACACACACACACACACACACTGCTCTGATCTCACACACACACAGACACACACAGACACACTGCCCTGATCTCACACACTCATGCACAGACACACACACTGCCTGATCTCTCTCTCTCACACACACACACATACACACGCACACACACACACACACACACTGCCCTGGCCCTATTACTCTGCACATTTAAGCTAAGCTCATGAAAGCTGCTCGTGCATATTACTTGTACTTGTCAAGTCTCTCTCACACCTTTAATCATACTAGCCTGCCCAGCGCCAGTCAATAAACATGAGGAAATCGATTGCTAACTTACTCTTGGGTTAGATAATAAAATTTTCTGAAACATGCAACCTGGTGGAATGTATCTGGGAAGGGCCCTTTCAGAGTCTGTTTCAGGCTTTGCAAGTTTATCATGGCTCTGAGGTTGGGGAGGCTGTGAGGGCTCCTCCATGCCCAGCAGATGCGGGCGGAGCCAGCACTCTCGTGGGAGATGGACAGACGGCAGCGTGTGAACAGTCCCCTGCATGCGGGTGAGGATTGGGGCAGGGCAGGGTTGCCGCAGGGATGGGCTGTGCCTGGAAGCTGCCATCTCTGGATCAGGTAGCCGGGGACGTGACGCTGAAGAGGAAGCCTCCAGTGAAGCTCTGGAGGAGTGTTCTCATGCCTCTATGTGCAAAGGCCCCAGTTCAGGACCTGGCCCTGTACAGATGAGGAGCAGGAAGGAGCCGGTGTGGCCGCAGCAAGGAGCTGGGGGCAGGAGAACTGGAAAGGAATGGAGGGCTCTCCCCAGTCCTGCCCACCCTCCTCCTCCACCCCAGAGCCCCAGGGTGCCCAGCCGTGCACACCTGCCTCCCAGGCCACGGCATGTCATTGCCACTCAGGGCGAAGGTTCCAGAGGGGACCTCCAACACCAGGCCCCTCTGCCCAGAGAGCCCCCGTGGACCCGTGGAGCCAGGGACCTGCTCCTTGGACTTGTGAGCTGTGCTGAGTCCTGTTTCCTTTTTCCCTCTTATCTGCTGCTTTGCGTATCTGGGGCAGCTTTATCTGTCCCAGCCTGCCATTTTCCTCCCCTGGGGCACTTTGCCTGGGAGGCCTGGGAGCAGCGCCCACCCACCACCCAGCAGAGGTTCCGGGCCTGGAGTTAAAACAGAAGCCCGGGCAGGGGACGGGCTCCAAACTTCCTTCAGTGGGAACTCTGCAGTAGGAAGGCTCCTGAGCCCCCGTGTCCCCATGCACACCCACATGCATGCACATAACACACCTGTTGGCCCATGGAGAAAACTGTCCCCACCGAGATGTGGGCTGCCCAGCACCCACTGATCCATTGCCCCGCATTCCGAGCTGCCTTTAAGCCGACACGGTCGCCCTCTGAGGCTCGCCCAGCCCCTGCAGCCCGGACTCTGGTGTTCTCCTAGGACCTGAGGATTGGGGCAGGGCAGGGCTGCCACAGGGATGGGCTGTGCCTGTGTGTGTACCTCCTCTGTGTGTGGGTGCCACAGACTTGGGCTTCCAGACCTCCACAATGGGTGGCTCAGGCCTGTGGCTCACCCTCTGCATCCGTGACCACCGCCACCACCGTCCACCCTCTCTGCCTAAGCATCACATCTGCTGGGCGGGCCTTCATCTGTGTGCGAGCCAGCCTTCTAGAAACTCTTCGCTCTCCTCTCGTGGTCAGGCAGGCCTTAGGCAGTCAGATGACGAAGCACCTTCCCGTGGGGAGCACCTGACCTTGCAGGGGAGAAACACGGGGCCCTGCACAGGCAGGGCAGGGCAGGCAGGGTGCAGGGCGGAGGGCAGGTGCCCACTGAGGGGCAGGGTGGGGGCAAGTTGGGCAGGAGTCTGGCGTCCGTGGCTGACTCTGGGGCCTCTCGTGGCCTGGTTTGCTCACGTCTTGCTTCCTCCTTGCTCTCTGTTTTCCCTGCCACCTGCACTGGGGTGCATGCTGCTTCTTTCCCTTGCCCTCGACCTCTGACCTGTCATGACCTTTAGCCAGCGCCTCCCTGGCGCGTCCTACTCTGAGGTTCCCGTGAGCGTGAGCCTCCTCCAGTGTCGCTGTGGCTGCGTTCATCTCCTTCATGGTTTTGCTTCAGTGTGGATTCGTATTCGGACTCTTTCAGGGACACAAAGACCCCCAAAATGGATGAATGCCCTATGGAGGTAGATGCCCAGTTGGGGACCCGAGGCCTGGCTGGCCTGTCCCCCTGCTCCAGGGTTTGCTGAACACCCCAGCCACGTGCTCCAGGTGCACACCGAACCTTCAGCTCAAGATTCACCTCGGAGGAGGGCATCTAGCACAAGCCACTTCCTCTAAGAGGTGACCAGGGTGGCTGGGACTTACTTGCCATGAGACCTTGGCAAGTCAACAAGTACAGAGAGGGCTGGGAGGCTACAGGCTTCTCTACCAGCATTGGCAAGCACTTGATCCAAGCCCCGAGGCCCCAGCTGCACACTGGGATGGGAATCTGATGACACTCAGCCTAGAGGGATGGAGGGAAACGCAGATGACATCGTTTCCACATGTCTGCGCTGAGCACCCACATACACGAGTGTCCTCAGAAGCCCACCTCCTCATGCTTCTCCAAGGAATCTGCCCTTTCCTCAGCCATAGTTGACTGAGTCCTACCAAGAAAGGAAGGGTTTCAGGCCATACCCCAGGGACAGTGCTGGATGCCCCAGCCAGGCCAAGGCGGTCAGATTTCCTTGAAAGGGTCTGAGCAAAGGCCCAGAGGTTGAATTAAACTGAGCTGGGCCTGAAGATGTGAGGATCTGTAGAGGAGGAGTGTGATATCTCAGTGTATGAAGCTGTGGGTTTTCCACGTGCCCTTGCGACCCTGGGGACCCTCATGGCCCTTGGTGAGCCCACACGTCAGGAGAGGAACCAAGAGGCTGCAGAGGGTCCAGATTCAGGACACAGAAAAGTCCCGCTACTGCAAGGGGGAGGCGAGGCCAGGGCAGGAAGGGAGCAGGGGTGGGGTGCAGCACCCTGGGACCCCAAGAGGCCAGGATGGGGTGCCAGCAGCACCGGGGGAGTCACCAAAGCTGAGCGCCAAGATGTGGTTGAGCGGGGACCCACTCCTGGTGGTCGCCCCTTCAGCCCGGAGACCATGTGTGGCCCGACTCCCCACCCAGCAGGGCTGTCCTAAGTAGCTGTATGAGTTTCCTCAAGTTCCTGTGCAAAGGCCACGAACTGCATGGCTTAAAACAGCAGAAATACGCTGCCTTGCTGCCCTGGGGGCTGGGAGTCTGAAGTCAAGGTATTGACAGGGTCATGCTCCCTCCGTAGGCCCTCCTCCCTCGCCTCCTCAGTTCTGCTGGCCCTGCACATCTGATGGCTAGTGGCTGCCTGTGTCTTTCTGTGGCTGCCCTCCCTCTGCGTCTGTCTCCGTGTCCGCTCCTCTTTTTATAAGGACGCCAGTCCTGGGGTCTAGGACCCACCCTAATGCAGCATGACTTCATCTTGTGCAAAGACCCGGCTCCAAATAAGGTCATATTCCGAGCTTCTGAGTGGAAGTGGATTTGGAGGACACTAATCAACCCAGCACAATGCCCCCCCCCCCATGCTCTCTAAAGAGAGAAGGCCCTTGGACACCTTGAGCGGACATGATGACCTGAAGATGAAGGTTTCTAACGAGCTGGACACACTGCGCCTGGAGCGGCAAGTCAGGGCGGTGTTGTATCTGGGCAAGCCAGCATGGAGGGAACCAAAGGCCTGTGAGAAAAGCCTGTGTGGAGGATGGAGAGGAGAAGGATGGAACCCGCATGCAGCGGGGACCTGCAGCCTGTCTCCCTGTCCCTGTGATGCTGTCATGTGCACCTGACTTTCCATAGACCAAGGCCCTACTTTTTTTTTTTTTTGAGAGGGAGTCTCTGTTGCCCAGGCTGGAATGCAATGGCACGATCTCAGTTCACTGCAACCTCCACCTCCCAGGTTTAACCTCTACCTCTCCTGTCTCAGCCTCCCAAGTAGCTGGGATTACAGACATGAGCCACCACTCCCAGCTAATGTTTTTGTATTTCGTAGGGACGGGATTTCATCATGTTAGTCAGGCCGGTTGTGAACTCCCGACCTCGGCTTGCCGAAGCGCTGGGATCACAGGCAGGCCCCGCTGCGCCTGGCCCCAAAGCCCGCCTGTGACTGCAGCTATGCTGCGCAGGGTCTGTGGTCTTCTGCGGGTGTGCGGCCGGCCCAGCATCCCTGGCTTCCTTCCCTGCTGCTGTCTATATCGTTTGGGTGGAGTGAATGCCCAGAGTTGCTGGCTGCACGTGGGACCCGTGCCTTCCCTTTCGACCCTACCATCAGCTTGGGAGTTTACTCGCAGCTGAATTGGAGTAAAATGAGGAGTGGAGAGTGATAAACTGGTAGGATGAACCCTAGAGCTGGCAGTCCCCTAGCCACTCCGAGGAGAGTGGAGAACCAAGACCCGGGGGAAGCTGAACTCAGACAGACTTGGTGACGTCGTTGGAGGCACCGGGTCCGGCTGAACCTTGAACTGTGTGATCACAGGAACCAGTAAATTCACCTTCCAGTCCAGGTTGAGTTTCTGTCACTCACCCCCCAATACAGTGTTGATGGGAGGGTGTCTGGGTAACAACTTCGTCCCAGTTGACCACACCCATGCTGCTGCCAGCCCCGGATTTGGGGTACAGCCCAGCCACCTGAGGGCATCCAGTTTGTGCCCCATGAGGGTCATGGCCATGCTCCAGGGCAGAGAACAGGAACCCGGTCCCCTGTGAGACCAAAAGGAGACAGCAGGTGGAGAGGCCAGCCTGCACTGAAGCTGGGGCCACCAGACTTGTACCCCCGCCCTGTAGACACACCGGGCTGCAGCATTTCTGAGGGAATCTCCATGACTCAGTCCTGGGCACTGCGACTGGGGCCAGGCCTTAAAATGGCAGCAGGTGCAGTCAGCCTGGGAGCCCCCGCCTTGCTCTTACTTCAGGTCACAGGAAGAAAGGATGGGTGGCCTCTGGGGATCCAGAAAGGACTGGTGGCTTTCTCTCCAAGGAGCATGGCGAGGGGGGGCATTGTGCTGGGTTGATCAGTGTCCCACAAATCCACTTCCACGCAGAAGCTCAAAATATGACCTTATTTGGAGACAGGGTTTATGCAGATGTAACTGGTTAAGTGAAGCCATGGGGCATTAGGGAAGGCCTCTGTGTCCAGGGCCTGCCCTGTGAGGTGGCCACCAGGAGGCTGACCTCAGGGACATAAGGACTGGAGTGTGGGGATCTTTGGAGAGGCATGAGGCCCCCTCTGTGAGTGGACAGACATCAAGAAGAAAGGGAGCCCCCGACGGGACGGAGTAGTCCCTGAAACGTGAGGGTCCTGCCCTGGGACAAAGGTGCCCTGAGCTCAAGCCAGGACACCCAGCAGCTGCCAGCCAGGCTGCACTTCTCCTCCCACAGCCTCTCAACACCCTCGCTGTGTCTTCTGTAAGATGAGGTCCCCTCCATCACCCCTGGGCCAGGGATGTCAAATGCAAGGCCACCAACCAGTCAGCGGCCTGGGGCTGGAGCCCACGGTTTCCTGCAGCAGCCATTAGGACACTTGCCAGAGAGGGGGTGGGCAAGCTGGTTTCCATGGAGACGGGCTCAGGATCCCCAGAGGCCACCAGTCCTTTCTTCCTCTGACCTGAAGCAAGAGCAAGGCCAGGACTTGGAGGCCGACTGTGTCCGCCTCCATCTTGACGGCTTAGACTGAGGCTGGCACAGGCCATCCAGGCCACTCCTACTGTTTCACAGATGAGGAAACCGAGGCCCACAGGGAGGGGGGGTCTCGCAACAAGTCACAGAATTGATCAGGGGCAGAGCTGGACGCATGCCGCCGCAGGGCTCCACTGTCTCCCGTGGAAACCCAGGCCCCTGTTAGAGGTGGCTCTTCGCACCCGGCTGCTGGGAGCCCTGCGGTCACCAATGGCAACATCACTCTTGCGGCAGCCAGTGGGCTGTGGAGCAGCAGACCGGAGCTCGCGTGCGGCCTGGGTTCCCAGGTGGAACGAGACAAAGCTAGGGGGTCGTGTGGATGCCTGGCCTTTCAGGCAGACATTTCTGTTACCAGGTGGTCTTTGAATTCTTTCCTGGAATAAATATAGTTCCTTGGGCATTTTGGTCTTGGTAATGATGCAGCCATGGCACAGAAATAATTGGTCTGCTCTCACCTTTTCCAAATGACAGGGCATCTTTCAGGGCAGCTGAGCAGGCCCTGGGTGGAGGGCGCAGAGGCATGGCTTGTGTGCAGGTGGGACCCTGGGTGACACCCGTGCAGGGATGGGACCCTCACCCAACCTGGCCTCAGTCTCCCCACCCATGTAACGAGGAAGCAGACCGCCCACGGCTCACGGTTCTTCCATGTCCACCATCCTGCTTTCACCACCACGGGAACTGGGGCTGAGTCCCACCGGCAGGTACCAAGTACCACCGCCAAGACCGGGGGCCTCTTCCCCACATTGCCAGCATCTTGGCTGTTTCTTCAGACCCAGTATTTCCCCTTCTGTGGGTTGAGTTTCTAAAATCACATGACTGTGTTTTTATTTTAATACAGAAAAGCATAATAAAGGAATGAAAGCCCGTACCCCCGCTGACATTTTCTAAAAGTAAGTCACACATGCACCTGGGAAGAAAGCACAGAGGACTCAGAAAGTCCGAAAGAGGAGACTGAAAGGCCCCACCTCAGCCCCTGCCCCTCTCCCAGTGGGGCACAAGTTATCAGCACATGCAGCTGCATCGGTCGGGAGCTCAAGTTCACATCCCCTGACGGCCACATGCTACCTGTATCACCTGGGCAGGCTTTCCCAATACCTCAGTTTCTCCATCTGCAAAGTGGGCAGGACGGGAATGCTCACCTCCTGGGGAACTCAGGACTCGCCAAGTTAGCTGCATTCAGGGACCTGGAAGAGACTCACCAGACAGCAACCCCAGTCCACACGTTCCATGCTGGTGTGAGCAGTGACTGTATATTCCTCCAGAAGCATCTATATCATCTTTTTTTTTTTTTTTGAGACAGGGTCTCCCTCTGTTGTCCAGGAGGGAGTACAGTGGGGTGATCTTGGCTTGCTGCAACCTCCACCTCCCGGAGAATCAAGCGATTCTCCCACCTCAGCCTGCTGAGTAGCTGAGATTACAGGCGCACGCCACCACGCCTGGCTAATTTTTGTATTTTTAGTATAGACAGGGTTTCACCATATTGGTCAGGCTGGTCTGGAACTCTGGACCTCCGGTGATCCGCCTGCCTCAGCCTCCCACAGTGCTGGGATGGCAGGTCGCGAGTCACCGCCCCGGCCTATACGTCTATTTTTTCTTTGCCTTGTCTATGTTAGAGACCTGCGCATCTCAACCCATGCAGACAAACACCTTGCTCTTTCTGAGGTGCCAGCAAGCATGGACGCAGACCTCCCACCCCCAATGCCCCATTTCTCACCATTAACCAGCAGTGCTGGGAAGGTCCCAGGACAGCGCCGGCTCTGGCCACACTGCTTATGCATAATGTGCTCGGCTGATTCGCACTCCCATTGCCCTGGGTGAGTGTCCCTGGGCATCCGCAGGCTGGATGCTTCCCAGTCTGAGTGTGGTGGCCTGTTCTTCCCATGGCTGTGTTATCCCGGGAGCCAGAGTTCTGATGCCTGGCACATTCGCAGGAGCCTGACTTGGGGACAGCCTTGTGAGGCAGTGTGGTGCAGCAGAGAGGTGGGGGTGAGGCGGGGCCACCAGGGCCCAGGGCAGCTCCTGGACACCCCTGGGGAGCGGCAGTCCACAGCCAGCTCCTCGTGCCTTGTCAGGCCTGCTCTGCTCTCAGCTCCCAGATTTTACAGAACTAAGTCCCTGCCTTAGGTCCAGTCAAAAAAGTTGGACTGCGATATTATCAACCAACTCTCTCTGGCTCTTTCCTGAGTCGACCTCTGCAGCCCGGGGCTGGCTCAGACTCCTGCCTGGGGGCCCTTTGGGGTGGCCATGGAGTCAGGGCCGTCTGTGATCTCCTCGGCAGGTTCAGTCCTGTCCCTGGAGAGCTGGCTGACTTGTGGAGACAGCCGGATGCCGTTCTGAGCCAAGCCCAGTGGGGAGGTGACAGGGCCGACCCAGGCCACCTGTCCAAGTGACCACAGAGCAGTGACACCCATCCGCCCCATACTGTCACTCACTTAGAGAAAGTTCCAGAAGAGGGGCTCCAAGCATGTGTCCTGTGATAAAGTGGTGGCCTCTGCAATGGTTCATTTTAGTGTCAACTTGGTGGGGCCGCGGCACCAATATCTGACCAGACATCACTCTGGCTGTTTCTGCGAGGGTTGTGGGGATGAGGCTCACGTGGGAAGCATGGGCCTGGCAAAGCAGTTCTCTCCCTAATGTGGGTGGGCCTCATCCAATCAGTTAACAGCCTGAATAGGACAAAGGGGGTCCGGTCCCCTGAGGAAGACAGAATTCCTCTTGCCTGCCAGCCTTTGAGCTGAATGTCTAGCTTTTTCCTCCTGCCTTTTGACTTGAACTGAAATGTCAGCTCTGTCTAAGCTCGGGCTGCCATAGACTGTGTGGCTTAAGCTACAAATATTTATTTCCCACAGTCCAGGAGGCTGGAAGTCCACATCGCAGTGCCTGCCAATTTGGTTTTGGTGAGGGCCCACTTACTGCTGGCCTTCCTCTATGTCCTGGTGTGGCGGAGGTCAGAGACAGAGAGAGAGCTGTCCTGTCTCTCCTTATAAGGGCACTCGTTTCATTCACAAGAGTTCCACCCTCCTGACCTTCAAATCACCTTCAAAACACTCCGTCTCCTAAGACCATCGCATTGAAGGTTGGGGTTCACTATATGAATTTTGGGGGGACATACCTAGTCCCGCGCAGCCTCTTCCGGGGCTCCAGCTTGCTGACTGAAAATCTGGGGACGTATCAATTCCATTACTGCATAAGCCAGTCCTTTACAATAAATCTGTGTGTGTGTGTGTACATTTTGTTGGTTCTGTTTCTCTGGAGAACCTTGACTAATAACAGCTTCCAAGATGACAAGGAGACTCACAGGGTGAAAGTGAAATTTAACACATTGGTTAATACAGTCACAAGATTCTCATCAACTGCCACAGATGGGGTCTGGCCACAGCCGTGGAGCTCAGCCACGTCTGCAGCTTTGCAAATGCTGCTGGATGCCCCGGGCTTCTCCTTCGTGGCCTTCTCCTGCGTGGCCTTCTCCAGCCCGGCTTCTCCTGCGTGGCCTTCTCCTGTGTGGCCTTTCTGAACCGCCTTCCAAGCTCCTCCCAAGCCCGCAGGGTCCTCTTCAGCGTGCCTCCCCAGTGTCCTCACCCGCAGCCCCCAACCCGACACTCGGATTCCTAGCTCCTGGAGGCCAGAGGCCACACCGTTCCCTCTCCCTGTCTTGGGAAGTGACAGCAGTGAGTGGACCTGCTGGGCTTTGGTGGGGTTGGGGGAGAGAACAAGAGTGGATCAGCCCTGAGGAGGCCGTCCAAAGACCCAGTGCCGGATCCAAGGCCTGATCCCAAGAATCAGGATCCTGTGCCTTAGTGTCCCAAACTGTAAAAAGGGATGTTGGAATCATGGGTGTCAGAGGTCCTTCCAATTCTGTTATTTGTGAGTTTTCTAATGGCCAGAGCTGGGAGAGGGGAAGCAGAGAATGCCCCCAGCTCCAGGCCCTGAGCACAGTGTGCCACCTGCTCCCCCGACATGTTCCCCCTCCCGGGGACCGTTCCCGGCCTCCACGGCATCCTGGGGAGGACAACAGAGACAGCCTGGAGGGCACGGGAGGACACGCATTCACTGACCATCCAGCCCAGCAAAGCAAGAAACCGTCAAAAAGTAAAAATTCCATTTGTAAACAAGATCGAATTATTTGATTGTGAAACCGGGGTCCATGGAATTTAAAATAATTTAATATGAAACAATATCATTTGAAATGCTGGCCAGTCAAGGACCTGAACGGGGAGGGGACTCTCTCCTCCTGTGCCCAGACGCGTGGAAACCCAGCCTCTGAGAAGAATAACAAATCATTCTACAGCAAGTGTGGCTGGGATTCAGCTACGTGGCAGCCCCGGGCCAGGCCTGGGGGCAGCTGGCAAAGACTCTTCGTCCTCTCAGAGTTCAGTCTAACTGGGCAGACCCAGGTTGGACAATTAAATAACAGTGTCACAAAGCAGGAGAGGAGTGAGTGGGTGGCGCTTAAGCCAAAAGGGGGGCCTGATAGAGCCAAGGGGAGGGCGCTGTGGGCCGTGGGCACTGCCAGAGGAGGCTCTTGGGTGCTCTGGTACCGCAGTGAGGAGCTGGGGGCTTGGTAAGTAGGGAAAGCTGGCACACAGGAAAGGAATATTCAGAATAGGACGCGTGATCATGTGCAACCCCAGCTTTGTCTTGTATTGCCCATGTGCCCTTGGGCAAGCTCATTATCCCAAGCCTCAGTCTCCTCATTTGCAGAATGGGAACAATCCCAGTCCCTACTTCCTGGCTGTTGTGAGGTTCAGAAATCATTCACGCACAGCCCCCCGGGACCCCGTGCCCCGACAGACGGTGGCGCTTTGGGAGGAGCACTGGTGGTGCTGCTAGCACTGTGAGCTGACGCCTGTGGAGGGAGGAGAGGGGCAGGTGTCCTGGAGGCCTGGGAGGAGCTGATGCCTCTGCAGTGGGCTCTGCGCTCAGCTGCCTGGGAATCCCAATAGCAGTGCCGGCCTGGAGCGATGGGAGCAGGCTCTTCGGATACCCGGGGGTCAAGAGGGCACATGCACGGGCCTGGCAGCTGGTGCCTCTTGGAAGGACAGGGGGGCGGGGCCCGCAGCCCCTGGTGCACCAGCATGTCTTCTGCCTCAATATAAACACAATTGGGACTAGCCCAGGACTGTAAGAGCAAGAAAAACAAGCCCAGGGAAAGCAGACAAAGAGCATGCAAATGTTAACTTTCATGTCACATCCAGAAACCACATGTTCATCAAGCCACCTGTGGACTTGTAACTCAGCGGGGAGACATGGGGTTGTTGTGTTTAGAAAAATCAAGCTAGCCTTACAGCTGCAAGGGGAAAAGTCCAGCAGCTGCCACCCCTCCATCAGCCTGCACCAGGTCCTCCCACAGAACAGCCTCTGAGGCAGCCAGGGAGCTTCCCGTGGCTGTGGCCACCTGGGGCATGGCCCCCGAACCTCTCCGTGCACACTGGCATTGGGGAAGTGCCCAGGACCTCCAGGCTGGTGAGTGGCAGGCCCAGAACCCCCATTAGGGTGCCCTGCTCCCCAGTTTCCCTGTCTCACCACCACCCCAACCTGGGCTCAGCCGCTCCCATGAAGGGCAGGCAGGACTTGTTCTAGCCTCAGGGAGAGGCTGGGGAAGCAGGGAGAAGACCCCCAGTGTGGCCACCCAGCCCCTCAAGTCCCACCCAACTACCTGTGGGCTTGGGGAGGGCTCCAGATCACTCCTGCCCTCGGAGACAGCAATGCTGAGAAGTGTTATTTTTATTCCTCCCCAAGCCTTGCCAGATTACATTGTCAAGGCCAGCACTTTGGAGATATTTCCTTGGTTTCGCAATTCACGCAGTGACTAACACATGTTACATTTTGAAAACTTCTCTGGGTAAAAATTTAAGCTGAATTGTAAATACATAAAAGTCTCAGCGTTAATGGGGTCCATGATATCTCCATGACTGTTTTGTAACACCAACATTCCAAAAGGATGTGGAATTCCACACAATCAGGTGGGGAAGCCTTCCCAGAGCTGTCCTGTGACAGCGCCTTTGTGGGCAGCAACCTTGCCTCTCTCTGTGGTCATGTAAGTTACAAACCCCTTTGCATCCTGGCCTGGTGGGACATCAGTACCCTCAGGAAGCTGGAACTGCAGAGCTTCACTCATGCTGATGGATTCTCTCCGTGGGACGTGCACACACATGCCCGGCAAACCCTGCCAGGTGCCTCATGCCTGTGACTCCCTTGGTACCGTGAGGCATTGGGCTACAGGTGACAAGACTGAGGCACACCCATGTTAAGGGACTTGTCCAAGGACATCCTCTAATAGACGTGAGCAGGACTCGATCCGAGGCATCGTGGCCAAATGGGATGCCCACTGCTGTGCCCATCACCCCCTCAGCCCCTGGTGCTGGGCAGCCATGAGCCATACTGTGCTGTGTCATGCACGCTGCATCTACCCCCCATGATGGCACAGGGTGGCCCCTACCAGTGCAGGTGATGCATGGGTGGCCATCTGGGGCCTCTGTCAGAGTGTCTGGACTACGAAATGAAGGGGATGGGCCATGTGGCAGTAGGGCACCCAGTGTCTCTATGCATGCCAGAGCTACAAGAACACCTTGGCATAGGTGTGGGAAGGAGCAGGGAGGGGAGAAAGGAAGTGGAGAAGCCGAGGGTGGTTGGGGAGTGGCTGTGTCGGGAGCAGCCCCGATGAAGGACAGGCAGCTCGGGCCCTTGCCCAGCCGAGAGCCCAAAGCCCTGCCTGTCTGCAGCAGCCTTGCCCAGCCCTCCCGAGCCTCCACCTGCCTGTTCACTGCTTTGCTGGATGACACTTATCAGCCTCTACTTAGCCAGTTTCCTGTTTCATTTCCCTGTTCAACATTGATCTCCACGCAGGGCCATAGACTCCACGTTGGCAGTGCGCTGGCTGGCGGGCTCCAGGCCGCATCACCAGAGCCTGGCCCCATGCCTGGGCATGGCGGGCATTGAGTCATATTTGTTCAATTTGTGCACCTCCAAAAGAAAGAGGGAGCCACCATCCTCGCCTCACTGCCATGGCTCATTCGAGTGGCTTTACCACCTGAGGTGTCTGCTGGGTTCCTCCTGCTCCTTCTGCAACCTCTGACAGGCAGTGCAGGGGAGGGGCAGGCAGGCCAGCTCCGTCGTCAGCAGAGCTCACCTTGGGCCACTCAGGGGCCGGGAAGTGGCATTGCAACTAGAGACGTTTCTGATACAATCAACTCCCCGGTGAATATTGATTTTTCTTCAAAGCTCAGGACCTATCTGTCCGGGCTGCTCCCAGCCCCACCCCCAACCCCAGAGCTGCCTGGCGAGCCTAGAGACTCCAGCATCAAGGCTCGACGCTCCTGCATGCCGCAGGTCCCCCCACTGCACCCTGGTCAGGACCCTCCCCACCGGCCTCCTGGTAACTTCAATGTTGCAAGCCACAGTTGCCGCAGTGTGGCCGAAAACATCCCCCAAAGACCTAGGCTTGGCGAAGGACTGTTCTCCGCTGTGGCAAGAGGGGCATTCTCGCGGGTTGGGAAGCGTTTCATGGGCTGTGTCAGGAAATGCTGAAGTGGTCAAATGCCGTCCATCTGAGCTCTCAAGACGTGTGGGGGGAAAAGGGGAGTCAAGGCGAACCGGGGAGCCACCACAGGTCAGTGTGATAAGCGCAGAAATGAAAGTATGTCCAGGGCACCCAGGAGGGCAAGAGCCGCTCTAAGTGGGGTCGGCAGAGGCTTCCCAAAGAAAGGAAGCTTCCACCATCTCTTGCAATTTTCAGTTGGCGTCTCCAGAACGCCTGTTCTATTAGAACCAACTAAGGCCTTAAAAGGATTCCTCAGCTTTCAGTGACGACAAGCCTGTCTAGGTCAGGTAGGGAGGTGCTTTAAAGTCATCCTTGCTTCTCTTCTACTACGGCAATGGCTTACAATGCTTGAAAAGACATTTGCCTTCATTCAATTACCAAATGAGCTACATGCATTTGCTGGAGATAATTAAGAATCTTTACAAATATAAAACAATTATCCCACCAAAATACAGTGCTGGATGTTATTATTCATGCTGCCTTTTCCATCAGAACCCCCTCCGCCCTTTCAAAGCAATTCCAACGGCCCCCACGCCTACCTTTGCCGGCCACCCCTGCGAGCCCAGGCTGTTTGTCCTGCCAGCTCTCTAGCACCATGGAAGGGCTCCCTGTCTGCCCGACCCCTGGCCCGGAGCCACCAGAGCTCTCTTCGTTCACCTCTCTGGTCCTAGTCTTGGCCCAGTGCAGGTATCAAAAACAACGTGACACAGACCAGAGGAGCCGGGAGAGACGTGACAACTAAATGCAATGAGGTCCCCTGGCGTAGGTCCTGGAACAGAGAGAGGACATTAATGGGAAAACTAGAGAAATCCAAATAAAGTCTGGAGTTGAGTGAACAATGGCCCAATGTCAGCTTCTGAGTGCTGGCAGACGTACCACGGTATGTGCGCAGCTCACAAAGGGGAAGGCTGGGTGGGGGGCAGACAGGAACTCTCTGGACTATCTTCGTCATTTTTCTATAAATCTGAAATTGTTCCAAAATGAAAAGTTTATAAAAACAAAACAAAACAACAAATGGGACTCAGTGGGCAAAGGAGAAGGCAGAATGTCTCCATTGCTGGAGTGAGTATTTCTGGTCTTCAGATCCCTCGCCGCCCCGCCCCCACACCCACCCACCTCCAGGTGCAGCCCAACTCGGTTCCCTCCGCAGACAAGTCTCCTGGACCAGCTGCCTGCGGTTGCCGCCGCCACTTCAACACCGTCTCTCTGCACGCCACTTGTCTTGAGCCATGGAGTGAAGGTAAGGTGTCAAAGCGGCACCTGCAGGGCAGCACGCTGGGTGTTTGGCCTGAGAAATCTCACCTATCTTCCTTACAGAAGCCCCCACATGGCACACCAGGGAGCGAGGCTGAGGCAGTGATGCTGTCAGCACTCTCCAAGGCCACTCACTGGACCTCTGGACAACCTGCTCTTCACAGGGCCACCTCGGTCCCTCCTGTCCTGGCCACAGGCCACAGTGTCCCTCAGACAGGGCTGGAAGGAAGGAATGAGCCTGGTCTGCAAACACTGGCTGGGGCTTATACTTGGCAGCAGTGCTGACATGCGGCGGGCTGAGTACTGTACTCAGTACTGAGGACTGAGGTGTGAGTTCCCTCCCCCAGGGCTGCAAAAAGGAGATGCTATCCAGGGCACCTCATCTGTTGGTGCAGCGATGACTGCGCAGGACATCAGAGGAGTTGGAAGCGCTCACGGCCCTGCGGTCCTATTTACCTCATGTTGCCATGCCTTCCAGGAGCTTTCCTGAGCCTTCTGAGTGCCTACGTTTGGGAAGTAACCAGCGGTTCTATGAGAGTTCCCCAGAAGGCACTGCGATTTTCATGGGCCCCTCCCACTGTAATAATACCTGTATTTAAACACGTGTTCAAGGAATATAAAGACATGTACGTGGATGTTCCTTATAGCACCATTCACCATAGCAAAGGCACGGACTCAACCTTGGTGCGCATCAGTGGTGGACTGGATAAAGAAAATGTGGCCCCTATACACCGTGGAATACGACACAGCCAAAAAATAGTCCTTTGCAGCAACGCAGATGGAGCTGGAGGCCGTTATCCTAGCCAGATTAACGGGGAACAGAAAAGCAAATACTGCATATTCTCACTTATCAGTGTGGCCTAAACATTGAGTACACATGGACACCAAGGAGGGAGCAGGAGACACTGGGACCTACTTGAGGGTGGAGGGAGGGGAGAGGCTAAGGATGGAAAAACCACCTCTCAGGTATTATTTGGATGACCTGGGTAACAAAATTATCTGTATAGCAAACCCCAGCACATGCCATTTAGCCACATAACCAACCTGCACACATATCCTGTACACCGAACCCCAGCAATTTACCACGTAAAAATTTACCACGTGACGTGCAATTTACCCACGTAACAAGCCTACATGTGTACCTTTGAGCCTAAGGTAAAAGCCGGGGGAGAAATGGTAGTAAACGTCCCTAAGTATGAAATAAATACGTAAAATTTCAAAATAAAAAAAATGTTAGTAAACCTTCAAATGCTTCCACAGTTTTTTCTTGTTTAAGCAGAGTCAGAGCGAAGTTCTGGGCCCCTAAAGGTATCATGTTGAGACAGACAGCCTTGCCTTGTGCTGCAGAGCTTAATGGACAGGCCAGGTCCCCAGGCCACACTTACCAACTAAGTGACCTGGGGCGAGTTACTTAACCACCTCATCTTCGATTCCTCATCCGCAAAACAGGGATAATGATACCTGCTCTGCAGAGCTTTTATGAGGATTGCTTAAGCTAATGGGTGTAAAAGCATTAATTCCAGCCGGGGCCCCAGGAGGCGATCAATAAAGAAGCACTTCTCTTGCGAAATACCCCAGCCATCAGAGCAAGCAACAATATTTCTGTCTTCTAAAACGTTCCCAGGAGAGCCTCGGCTTTACTCTACAAATAAGACCTCTTGATTTTATTCTTAAATCTATTTGGCTCTCTCATTACCTGAAACTCAAAGTCCTTAAATAGTGTCTGACGCTCCTAAACGTGCCTCTAAGTGCTCTGGAGAGCCATCGCCTACTGCCTCCGACATAGTCCGCTGCCTTTCCCATCCACGGTTGCCTCCGTGGCCTTTTCTGGATCATCTAATCCCTCCTCCAGGCCACTGGCTCAAGTTCCCTCATTGTAATACACGCAAGGGAGGGTGTTTATGAAGGAGAGGGAGTTGGACTGAAGTCCAGGCTGAACTCGGAATTTCCCGGTTTGCTTTCTCTTCCTCCCCGGGCGCGCGGGTGGACCTGGCCTGCGGGGGCTAACTCGACAGGCCTCCAGCTGCCAGAGATTTGAGATGTTAGGGCACAAGGGCAGGGGCTTCGGGAGCGGGGAGCGGGGAGCCGGAGTCCCGAAAAGACCTTGGCGTCTCCTTGTCAGGACTGAACGTCCACCTTGGGTCCTGGCTGAGTCTTATTTTGCTAATGAGATCAGACAGGCTTGTAATTGTAGGTAACTGCAATTGCTAAGACTGGAAGAGAGACTCACTCCCTGGCATTCCCACAAATTCTTCCCAGTTTGTTTAGCTTAGGAAACTAGGCAAGAGCAGGTAGAAAATCAGCAGGTCAAACACAAGCCATTGCAAGAAACTGACTCATGCTTTACCAATAGCGTTATTCATCGTCTCATTCCTCTCCCTGGCTATTTATTTCTCCGTGTATTCAGCAAACATTGATTGAGCACCTAACATGTGTCTCTACCTTTTCGCACCCCCAGGCCCTTGCCCAGGCTGTGTCCTTCGCCGTGTCCTCCCATTGACCCACCGTGTATTCTTCTAGACCAGGTCAAAGGCTACCTCCTCTGGGAAGCCTGCCCCACAGTTCCATGCCAGACGCAATCTCTCCCTCTCCGTAGGAAGGCAACTACCATGGCTCCCAAGAGGAGCGCTGCCTGGCGAGTCGGAAGAGCTTAGCTGAGAAGCAGGGCTCCAGGGCACCCCTGATGTGTGGCCTGGACGAGGGCCTGAAGCTTTCTGCTTTCTTCCTCCTCTATAAAGTGTGAATATTTAATAATACCTCCTGAAACTAAGTGCCTGGGGGTGCTACATAAAATACACTAAAACGGCACTTTCCACGTGCAGATAAGCTTACCTGAAAGGAAAGGACTTCCCCAGAGGCCAAAGGGAGGGGAAAGCCAGAGTGAGAGTGATAAGTCAGTGCTGACAGGAAGCCACCTCAGGCGTCGGGCAGTCCCGGTGACTTTCAGTGGCCATCAAGGGGCAGGGAGAAGGTGGGATGGCGGAATTGTCCTCCCACCCCAAACCAGAACCTCGGAGCTTCCAACGCCAGGGGAGGGGCAACACGAGAAAATCCACCTGCTGCACGTGGAGTCTTCTACTGCTTATCCGTATCTAATGCTCTTCTTCCTCCAGGCGACAGATGAACACTCTCTGACCGCAGCAATTAGCCTGGGCTTGGGACCAGCTCTGGCCAAAGGGCTCTGGGAGGAAGATATGTGAATCACTCCTAGACTAGAAAAATTGGTGCCACCACACTCGGCAGTACTGGCTCTCTCCTGTGGCACCTGTGGAGGCGGAGCCTGAAAATGGTAACCTGGACCCAGGCTGCTCCAGGGGAGCACTTCCCTGAAGAGTCACTCAGGTCCCCAGCAAACTGTGCAGGAGCCACAAAAGCAGGAAATGAAGCCTCTGTTGCTTTAGCCAGTGAGAAGGCTCCTTTGTTACTGCAGCAGAACTTAGGCTAACCTGACTAATTCAGCTAGCAAAAGAAGCAGCCGGCGCTTGTCTGCCTCTCCCTGAGATCCAGGCGGAGGACAGTCTCCCCTGACGATCGCAGCCACAGACCTCACTTCCCAGGAGGGTGAGGTTCGAATTCATACTCCCTTTGTGTTCAAGGAAACTCCAAACTATAAAATTAAAGATATTTCAGGTACGTAGTGTTCCATGACTAGAAGCAAATCCCCAACCTGACCTCACAGGATTCCTACAAATAAAGACCCACCAGAACTGGCAGCTGAAATCCCAAATGTGAACTCCAAGAACTTCAAACAAAAATTACACACTAGGGAACTTTTAAAAATAGTTTTTAATGCATAAAGAAATGAAATCAAGAACCAAAACTATGGGCAATCAGCAAAGTACTATCAAAAATGACTAAATACATTTGAAAGACAACCAAACAGAACTATGAAAATCTTATTCACGATACGAAAGCCAGTTTGGTAAAACAGCAGATTCAAATGAGCTGAAAGCAGAATTAGTGAAATGAGAGGTCGCGTTGAAGCAATTACCCAGAAATCTGCAGAGAGAAAAGCAGCTGGAGAAGAGAAAGAGGTGAAAAGGCACCGGGGCACGCTGACTCCGTCACGCTAAATGAAATAAGCCAGGCACAGAAAGGCAAAAATGACATCGTGTGCTCTCACTCGGGTGTGGGAGCTAAAAAAGGGATCTCGTGGAGAGTGGAATGGAGGTTACTAGACCTAAGCTGGGAAGGGCAGGAGGGAGGGAGAGAAGTTGGCTATGGGAACAAAAATACAGTTAGAGAGAAGGAGTAAGTGCTAGTATTCAATAGTATAGTAGGGAGACCAGAACTAACAATAAGTTATGTTTCAAAATAGCTAGAGAAGAACTGGAATGTTCCCAACACAAAGAAAAGATAAATCTTTGAGGTGATTCCAATTACGCTGATTTGATCATTACACATCGTATACAGGTATCTAAATATCACATGTACTCCCAAAGGATG
This sequence comes from Cebus imitator, assembly GCF_001604975.1. Lineage (NCBI taxonomy): Eukaryota > Metazoa > Chordata > Mammalia > Primates > Cebidae > Cebus > Cebus imitator. The sequence goes on along the minus strand of NW_016107367.1, from coordinate 1,910,972 downwards.
CAGAACTACTGCATATCATTTTTAATATTACACCTGAAAACAATTTCAAGAGAGGCTTCATTGAGAAGGTAAAATCTGGGAAAGGGGTTGAAGGAGGAGTCTGTGAGACCGAGGTATGGGACAGTGTCTCTCAGGAAGAGGAGCAGCGAGGCCATCCTGGCCATTTCAGTATCCTCATTTGCAAAGTGCCTAAGTCTTTTGTCTGACTCTTTAATTGTTGTGTGTATTATATGATTGAGTTGCAAGAATTTTAAATATATTCTGGATATAAGTCTTTATCAGATGTATGTACTGCAAATATTTTCTCCCTGCCTGTGACTTTTCTTTTCATTTTCTTAACAGGTCTTTTCCATGCAGACGTTCATTTTGATCATGTCCCTTTTTGTCTACTTTTACTTTTATGTTTTGTGGGATTGTTGTGGTCTGTTAGGAAACTTTTGTCTTCCTCACAATAACAAAGTGTCTAGAAGTTTTACGGTTTGGGCTTTCTTTAGATCTCTGGTACATCTTCATTTTTCTGTATTGTGTGAGGTAGGGTTGAAGTTTATATCTTTATGGATGAATAGCTAATTATTTCAGCACCATTTGTTTAAAAGCCTTCTCTTTTCCCAATAATTTAGCTTGGTCCTTTTTTCAAAAGTCAATTGAATATATGTATTTTTCCAGACTCATTATTCTGTTCTATTGAGGTATTCTTACACTACCACACTACCTTAATTATTATAGTTTTATATTGGGTCTTAAAATTGAATAGCATAAGCCCCCCTCACTGTTTTTTGAAATTGCTCTGACTATTCTACACCCACTACGTTTCTATATAAATTTTAGAATCATCTTGTCAATTTCCGCAAAAAAAAAGATGTAATTTTAGTTGAGATTAAGTTGAGTCTATAGAACACTGAGGGCTGAATAGACATTTAACAGTAGTGAGCCTTCAGATTCATGAACTTGGTATACCTCTTCACTTATTTACACCTTCTTTCATTTCCCTCAGCAATGTTTTCTAGTTTTTAGTGTACAGGTCTTGCACATATTTGTGAGATTTATCCCTAGGCATTTAATATCTTTTATGCTATTGTAAGGGGTATTGTTTTTAAAGATCTTTTTATTTGGAGGTAACTTTAAAATATCAGTAGTATTACATAAATAGTACAGAGATTCCCTGTCTATTCTTCACCCAGCTTGCCCTCATGCTAACATTCTACTATAATCGTAATATAATTACAAAACCTAAGAAATTAACATGGGTATTATACTATTAACTAAACTATAGACTTTCTTTGGATTTTAACAGTTTTTCACTCATGTTATTTTTCACTTCCAGGATCCCATCCAGAATCCTACATCGTATTTAATTGGCACGTCTCCTTCATCTTCTACAATCTGTGACAGTTCTTCACTATTTCTCTTTCAATGACTTGCAGATGTTTCCATGACTTGACGATCTGTCAGATATTTTATAGAATGTCTGTCAGTTGGGTTTAGTTTGATATTTTCTCGTGACTGTTTGTGGTCATGCATTATCAAGAATACTACTGGAGTTTTGTGCCCTTCTAAGTGCATCAGATTGGGCAGTTACTTTGTCTGATTAGGGGTGATGTGAGCCTTGGTAACTTGGTAAAGACAGTATCCGTCCTATTCCGCCACTGTACCGTTACCATTTCTCTTTTCGTAATTAGTAACTATTGGGAAGGATGCTTTGAAACTGTGCAAATGTCCTGTTTCTTAAACTTTTGCCCACGAATTTTAGCATCCTTGGTGTAACTTGCATCCAGCAATTATTGCTGTGGAATTTCAATGATAATTTTTCTATTTTCCTCATTTCTTCTGCATTTGTTGATAGGGTTTCTTCTTTAAGGAGTTGTTGTCCCTTTTCTCCCATTTATTTATTTTTCTGTTATTTATTCAGATCAGTGTGGACTGTTCTAAGTAACACACTTTTTTTATACTTATTATAATTTAATATTTTATATTGCACATTATTTTATTTAATATAAAAATTATGTATTCATTATGTATATATGTGTGTGTATATGCAAAATAACCTGAGGAAAATATTTTATTCTTTCAGTTATAATCCAATATTATTACTGTTTATTGTGTTGCTCAAATTGTTTCAGCTTTGGCCATTGGGAGCTCTTTCAAATTGGTTCCTGCATCCTTTCAGTAACCATGACCCTTTTGGTTTGGGGTATATGGTTTGTTTATAATATGATATTATTTTTTATTTCAATCACCAACTGTTCTTTGCTAGCATATAGACATACAATTTATTTATGCATATTTAAAATGAGTTTCTTATAGACAACACAAAAGTGAATCTTGCTTTTTTATCCAGTGTCACAAACTTTGCCTTTTATTGGAGTGTTTAGACTTTTACACTTAATATAAGTAATCGGTATCATTGGATTTCAGTTTACCATCTAGTTGTTTTTTTATTTGTCTTATCTGTTCTCTGTTCCTTTTCTCTTTTTTCCTTGCTTCTTTAGGGTTAATTGGGTACGCTTTTAGGATTTTATTTCTTCACTAGTATCTAACAAGCTATCTCTTTGTTCTAATTTTTAGTGTTTGTGCCATTATTTAAAATATACATATTTAACTTATCACAACTACCTTCAATTGATATCATCACTTCATGTATGAAGTCAGATTCCTACTACAGTATACTCCCATCCTTCATGTTACTGTCGTCATCGATATTACCTTCTAATATGTCATAAGCCCAAAGTACATGCTTGACATTTTGTTTAAAACTGTCAAATGTCTTTTAAAGACATTAAAAAGTGAGAAAAAAAAAATCTTGTTTTTTTCTTGAGATGGAGTCTCCCTCTGTCACCCAGGCTGGAGTGCAGTGGCTCAATTTTGGCTCACTGCAACCTCCGCCTCCCAGGTTCAAGAGATTCTCCTGGCTCAGCCTCCTGTGTAGCTGGGACCACAGGAGCCCACCGCCACACTCAGCTAATGTTTGTCTGTTTAGTAGAGATGGGGTTTCACCATGTTGGCCAGGCTAGTCTTGAACTCCTGACCTCAGGTGATCCACGCCTCAACCTCCCAAAGTGCTAGGATTACAGGCCTGAGCCACCATGCCTGACTGAGAAAAAAAAGTCTTTTAATAGATGTTTTTAAATGCATGTAGCAAAATAATGTAAACAGTTGATGTAAAACACCAATTTCTATTGCATACAGACACACACACACACATCTGGTTTCCTTCTGGTAATAAGTTGGGTTTAGAATAAAATGAACATGCATCACATCTGTAATTTTAAAATATTTAATCAAGTTTTTTAAATGTTTATGAACCACCAGAATGCCACTGACACAAATAGCATTACAAATAACTGATCCTTTTTTTTTTTTTTTTTTTTTTTTTTTTTAATCTCCTTCTGTTGCCCAGGCTGGAGTTCAGTGGCATAATCATGGCTCACTGCAGTCTTGACCTTCCCAGGCTCAGATGATACTCCAGCCTCAACCTCCTAAGTAGCTGGGACTGCAGGCATGCACACCACCACGCTCTGCTACTTCTTATTTTTTTTCATATTTTTGTAGAGATGAGGTTTTGCCATGTCGCTCAGGCTGGTCTGGAACTCCTGGGTTCAAGCAATCTGCCAAGATCAGCATCCCAAAGTGTTAGGATAACAGGTGTGAGCCACCACTCTGCCTACAAATAACCAGCTTTAACGTGGGTTTTATTTGTTTAAAAGGTTTTTTTTTATGTTTATCTATATAATTGTCATTCTAACAGTCTTCATTCCTTTTCCTAGAGCCAGGTTTCTATCTGGTATTGTTTTCTTTATGCTTGAAGAACTTTCTTTAACGTTTCCTGTAGTACAAGTCTGATGACGCCTTAAAATGTTCATTTTGCCTTCATTTTTAAAACATATTTTTGTAGGATACAGAATTCTAGATTAACAGTTTTTTTCTTGCACTTCTTTTAAAATGTTACCTCACTGACTTCTGGCTTACATTGTTTCCAGAAATAATACTGCTGTCATTTTCACTATGTTCCTGTGCCTGTTATTGTTTCATTTTTCTCTGGATGTGTCTAGAATTTTCTCCTTAGCACCAGTTTCAGACAGCTGATTATGATGTGGCTTGCTGTGGTTTTCTTTGCATTTGTCCTGCTTGGTCGTCAGTGCACTTCTTGGATTTATAGATTTATGGTTTTCTTCACATTTGGAATTTTTTCAGCCATTATATCTTAAGACACTGTTTTGTCCTCTCTTCTCTTTTGAAGACTTCAATTTTCCATACCTTGGATGACCTACTACTGCCCCACGGTCACTGAGAAGCTGCGTATTGTTTTCCAGTCTTTTTTCTCTGCGTGCTTCATCTTAGATCACTTCTAGAACTATGTCTTCAAGTTCACGAGTCTTTGAACCTGCTGTCAAGCGTATCCAGTGAACTTTGCATTTCAGACATAGCTCTGCCGGTTCCATGTCGTTATTTTTTTTAATATCTTCCATTTCTTTTCTCACGATGGCTATCTTTTCATTTAATATAGTTAGAATAACTGTTTTAGAACATGGTTAGAAAGACTATTTTAGCAATGTTGCCTGGCGTGCCACTGTTTCTGCCATCCCTTGGTCTGCTTCTGTTGACGGCCTTACCTCCTCGTTACGGATCACAGTGGCTTTCTGGCACATAGATCTTGATCAGCTGCCGAGTGTTGTGAATGCTTCGTTGTCTGGATTTTGCTGTCCTCTTTTAAGGAGCACTGAGTTTTGTCCTGCTTGGTAGTTTAGTTACTTCCAGCTCAGTTACCTAGTTTTTAGGCTTGTTTTTAGCTTTATAGGGCAAGTCTAGAGTATCCTTTGCTCTAGAGACAGTTTAGGCTCACCGCTAAAGTGCGGCTCCTCTAAGGTGTCTACTGAATGCCCGGTGACCAGCAAGAAAGAATTCTGAACGGCAGCTGGTGAGAACTTGAAAGATCCCATCTCCACGTGGACTTTACAAATGAACAGTTTAATGCAGCTCCAATGAATGACTCTTTGCCTGACCTGGTGAGTTTCGTCTCACTCAGGGTTTTTTTGTATTCAGCAAAGATTCAAGAGAACCCCTTTGCTCCTATCCCGGAGCTCTTTTTTGCACAGTTATTTCCTTTTTGTAAGTATGACCCCCAGCTTTCAGTGACCCATCCCCCCAAAGAAGCCTCACTACTCTGCTTAGCTCCCCACACCCACCCCAACCCCCACACAGCTGCGTGGAAGCCTTCAGGCGGAAAGCCAGGCAAAGACAGGGCTCCCTCCCATCTCCTGCCTCTCTCCTCCTGGGAGCACGGTTGTTCTTCTCTTACCCAATGTAAAGAGGAAGGTCAGTGCAGCCCCTGTTGCTCCATCACCATGGTTGGGAGCAGACATCGTCCCGTCACAGGGTTTGGAGCAGGGGAGTGACATGATCTGACTGACAATTGAAAAGAAGCACTCTGGCTCCTGAAATGAGAACAGGCAGTGGGCATGCAAGTGCAGAAGCAAGGAGACTTCCCGGGGGCTGTCACATCGCAGCCATCCAGGAAATGAATGGTTGGATTCTGGGTAAATTTCGAATGTAGAGTTTACAGAAATCCCTGATAGATTGGATGTGAGGAAACAGGAATCTGAGCAACTAGAAGAATCTCATTGCCACCGCTGATGTGCCACAGGCTGTGGGTGGAACAGGTCTGGGGCTACTGGGAAATTGTTTGGGGACCTGAGCTTAAATGTCTACGAGGCACACACACATGGAAATGTCAAGCTGGGACTTTAAATGCACAAGTCCTGAGTTTGTTCAGAGCTTAGGGTTGGAGATATAGATTCGGGGTGAGTGTAAGATAAAGAACCAAATCTAACGCTGAGAAGGAGCAGTCAGGGCCAGAGGGCCAGGAGGGCCTGAGTCCTGAGCAGGGCGAACCGTGCGTGTGAGAAAGCACGATGGACTACAGCAGCATTGGAGGTTGTCTGCCCTGTAGGCCACTGAGCAGGTGGGAGGGGCCTGGATCCAGCGCACAAGGAAAGGCTGGCCTTAGGAAAGGGGCTTGTCACCTGCAGCACTCGGTGTGGGTTTCAGGTAGATGGCGTCTGCAGAAGATCCCTTCTGAATAATTCCTTGTCAGTGAAGCCAGAGGCAAGCTTAGTGCTAGGTGTGAAGACTGAGGAGAAGAGGGATTTGGAGAAGAAAGGAGACTGGGCTGAGGGCAGGGGTCGGCAGGGAGGAAGGTGAACAGATTAGACAGCGAATCACTGGACAGCTGCCGGAGCACATCCTCAAGCTGCCTGAGAAAACAACAGCCAATCTAGACATATACCTGGTGAAGCTGTATTTTAAGGAGAAAGGTAAAATAAAGGTATTTTTAGATAAACACAAAAGGAGAGACTGTCCCACCAACAACTATCATAAAAGGACTTTTGAAATGCATGCATTTCAGGAAAGAAGAAAATGATCCCAGGGGAAGATCTGAGCAGCAAAAAAGAGTGGGAATTTTACAGAAGGGGACGGGAAGTTGTGGATCATCAGGCCTGAAATGTGATGGTCACCTGGTCAGATTTTGTGAGTCAACACATTACTCTTTTTTTTTTTTTTTTTTTTTTTTTTTAGATTTTTTTTTTTTTTTTTTTTTCGTAGAAATGAGATCTCACTATGTTGCCCATGCTGGTCCCAAACTCCTGAGTTCAAGTGATCCTCCTGTCTCAGCCTCCCAAAGTGCTGGGATTACAGGCGTGAGCCACCACGCCCAGGCTCAGCACACTGTTCTTTAATGTGACTGTTGCTCACCCCAAGTTGTGTGGCGTCTTCTATCACTTGCAGCTGAGCACCCTGACAGAGCTACACAGCCACTTGAGAGCACACTTTGCCACGTGCTGGGGGAGAAGGCGCCAATGAATCCTTTAATGCAATCATGCAATGATTAGGGCCTGCCAGAAGGAAGTGGAGCTGGGGTCCTTCCAGGAGAGAGGCAAAGGCTTACAGCATGCTTATTCCCATAAGGTGTCACGGACACAATGCAGTCACCCGACAAGGAGTGAGGGAAATCTCCCAGGTGAGGCATGCAGGGTGGGCCTGGCTTCCCTCCCTGGAGGTGCAGCACCTCCACAGGTGCTGGATGGACACAACCAATGTGAATGCCTGTGGCCGTGGCTCTAATCAATGGGCTTCACAGTTAGCACGTGCCCTCGTGTGCCTCAGGAGGCCGTGGGCCTCTGGGAAAAGATACTTCTTTCTTTGAGAATGAGAGACAACTGAGGTATTATGAATGACCCGGCAACCGCACCTCTTAAAATGCAGTCTGAGAGCCTGAACAAACTGGTCCTCACCAGTGGCTGGTGCTGGGTTCCTGCAGGAGCCTGAGATTCCCAGCTCCGTGGAGAGCAGGACATTGCCACACGGTGGGTGAGCCACCTGCTGCCCTGGACAGGAAGAGAAGGAGGAGGCGTTGGAGCCTGAGGCTAAGGACTCTCAAGAAGACCCACCAGCCCAGGATGCTGTAGCCACCCAAAGGCACCCCAAGGGGCGGGGCCGCCTTGCTGCCAGGCCTCCCGCCCCAGAGGATCTCACTGGGCCTGATCCATACCCCAGCCTCCCTGGGAAGCTCCCAAGATCCCCCAGGCATCCTCAGCAGCCTCAGTGCCCCATTCATAGTGGTTCCTGTAAATCTCCCAGGCTTTGGCCCCACATGGAACTCAAATCCTTTCTTTCCCTTCCTTGAGAAGCCCCTCAAAAGGCCCACATTGCAGCACAGCCCACACTGAAGACTGCAGGAAAGGCTCAGCATCACAGCCCTGAGGACTCTGCAGCCCCGACCTTCCCAGCCCCACCCTGTCCCTCCAGGACCCCATGCTGAGGGGATCACCCTCCCCTCCCCAAGCGGCTTACCCAGAAATTTCCCTCCCACAAAGAACAGGGCCGGGACTCACAAAATTTAAGAGGGCGCTGAAAAAAAGTCTCAGTGATGAAGATGTCACGTTTTAACTGATATTTTTAAAAATCAAAAGTAATGTGAAAGTGGTGGATACCTGCTGGGACACATGAGTCCAAACCCATGGAATGTACAACAGCCAGAATGGGCCCTGCAGTGACCCCTGGGCTCCAGATGATCATGCGGTGTCAGTATGGGCTTGCTGAGTGCAGCAAGCGCACCCCTCCAGTTGGGGCGTTGGTAATGGGGGGGGACTGTGCAGGTGTTGGGGTGGGCATCTATGCGCAATCTCTGTCCCTTCCTCTTAATTTTGCTATGAACCTAAAACTGCTCTAAAAATACATTTAAACATTTTATTTAAGTGACACAAATGTAACTCAACAACAAAAAATTAGCAGCTTAATTCAAAAATGGGCAAAGGACCTGAACAGACACCTGTCCAAAAATGTCATGCACATGGCCAGGAAGCCCACAAAAAGATATTCAATATCATTAGTCCTTAGGGAAATGCACATCAAAACCAAACTAAGATACCACTTCATACTCATTCCTCATGGCTGTCATAAATAAGTAAATACACACAGAGAAGGAGGCCTGGCTAGGATGTGGAGACACGGCACCCCCTCATCCATTACGGATGAGAAGGTGAAATGGCGCAAGCACGGTGGAAATCAGCTTGGTGGTTCATGAAAAAGCTGCATGGTGAAACCCCGTCTCTACTAAAAATACAAAAATTAGCCAGGCGTGATGGCGCACACCTGTCATCCCAGCTACTTGGGAGGCTGAGGCAGAATGGCTTGAACCTGGGAGACAGAGGTTGCAGTGAGCCAAGATAGCACCGGTACACTCCAGCCTGGGTAACAGAGCGATAGTCCATCTGAAAACAAACAAACACTGAATTACCTTGTCATACAGCAATTCCCAGTACCCAAAAGAAAAGATCAGGGACTCAAATGAATGCCTACACACTCAGGCTCATCACTGCGGCATTCTTCAGCAGACTCAAAAAGTGGACACGAATCCAATAAACAAAACGTAGTTTATTCACATGTGGAGTATTATTCAGCTCTAAAAGGAAGTGAAGTGATGACATGCACTGCAACATGGATAAATCCTGAGGAAATTATGATTCGCGAAATGATCCAATAAAAAAATGACAAATACTGTCCAATTCCATGTATATGAGGACCTCGAATAGTCAAATTCATAGAGACAGAAAGTAAAGCCAAGGTTACCAGGGGCGGCAGGGGAGGCAGTAGTGGGCAGTTGGTTAATTGCACCGAGTTTCAGTTTGGGGAGACGGAAAGTTCTGGAAATGGATAGTGGGGATGGTTGCACACATTGTGAACGTTCTTAATGCATACCTAAAAATGGTTAAAGTTGAATTTAATGTCATATATGATTCACCACAATTTAATACAAAGGTAATGCAAAAAACCCATGATGAAAAAAATCAAAATTTTAGATGAAGGCAAGATCAGCTCCATGCCAAGCCATACGAGAGCCTGAGACCAAGGGGAAAAACCACTGAGACTGATTCTGTCTTTATGTAAAATTTTGATGTTTGGGTCATTCTGGATTTTGATTCTTAAATATTGCAGTAACCTATGATTTTTCTAGATTACTGGGTTTAGTTTTGGGCCCAAAGCAAGTGCCTCAATCTCCTCGCCCTCGTTCTGGCCCTGAGGAATTCAGCTTCCAGCTACTGAAATTCTAAGTGCTCCTCCGTCCCCGGCAGACCTGATCCATCACTCCAACAAGCCCCCAGCAGGAAAGGCTGTGGGGAGGGGCACTGGGTCAGGGCCTACCCCTCGTTCTCTGAATTCCCCACTGCAATCACTCCACAGAATAAAACCAAGGGCCTCCCAGAATACTATTTAGCCCTGAACAAGAAGGAAATTCCGACACTTGCTACAACATGGATGAACCCTGAGGATGTTATGCCAGACACAAATAGACCAGTCCTGTAGCTCCCACTTATACGAGGTGCCTGGCGGGGGGGTCAAATTCATGGATCCAGGTGGGAAACAGGGAACGGGAATCATTACTTGATGGACAGATCTTTTGTTTGGCAAGACAAAAAGTTCTGGAGTCAGATGATGGTGATGGTTGTACAACAATGTGAGTGTACCCAATGCCACACTTAACAAGGTTAAAATGGGGCTGGGCGCCATGGCTCATGCCTGTAATTCCAGCTCTTCGAGAGGCCAAGGCGAGAGAGTTGCTTGAACCCAGGAGTTCAAGACCAGCCTGGACAACACAGCAAAACCCCATCTCTACAAAAACATTTAAAAATTTAGCTAACCCAATCAAGTTTAAATAACCCAATCAAAAAACGACAAATACTGTCCAATTCCATTTATATGATGGACCTCGAATACTCAAATTCATAAGGACAGAAAGTAAAGCCGAAGTTACCAGGGGCCGGCAGGGGAGGCGGTAGTGGGCAGTTGGTTAATTGCACCGAGTTTCAGTTTGGGGAGATGGAAAGTTCTGGAAATGGATAGTGCGGATGGTTGCACACATTCCCATCTCTACAAAAAATTTCAAAATTTAGCTAACCCAACCTGGTTAGCTTTTTTTAGAGATGGGAATGTGGGCATGGTGGTGCACACCTGTATTCTCAGCTATTTGGGAAGCCCAGATATTTGGAGGATCACTGAGGTCAGGAGCTGTGATCTCACCAGTGCACTCCAGCCTGGTTAATAGACTGAAACCCTGTTTCCAAAATAAAAATGAAAAAGATTAAAATAATAACTGTTATGTATATTTTGCCACAATTGTGTGTGTGTGTGTGTGTGTGTGTGTGTGTGTGTGTGTGGTAAAGACAAAGGTAAAAGGCGAACAGACCAACAGCAACCAGAACAGCCCAAAAGGCGGGTCCTGGGTCATGACTGTCCAAGGCGGCTCTGCAGAAGGAGCGTGCACAGCGGAACGGCCCTTCTCTTTCACCCTCTGAGCTCCATGGGCCACAGTCACTGTGTACCTGGCCCCACTTCATCTGGCCAGAGGCCACTGTTTGTAAAGCAGCAAAGATAAATATTTTCCACCCGTTTAGTTTTTAAAGTAATTATGTGTTTTGTTCCACAAACACTTTTTCTAACCCTGCATTGTCAACCCTCCTTAATTCAGAAAATGCACCAGGACCACTCCTCACGCCTCCCTGCAATTCAGTCAGTAGGCACAGCTCTGCTGGGACCCCACACCGTCCCCCACACATGCCACCCTTGACTGTTGTGACAAAGGGCCTCCAAGAGCATCAGCATAACAACAGCACGCAGAGGCTGCAGGGGTGAACGGGCGCTGATTTACACATCAGATGTTGGGTGCACCCCAGTGTCCACGTGACTAGCCAGGGTCCTGCAGTTGGCCAGACCTTCCCCTGTGGAGTCTGGCCCCTCCTCCGTCTCACTGGACTTGTTCCCCTGCATCTTAACGACAGACAGCCCATCAGGCCCCAGCCCCACGACGAGTAATGCAAGCAAATAGGAGATCAGGCTGGGCCCCAGGGCCTGTTTGCTTCCTCCTGCAGATGAGGTTGGGGGTGTTCCTGACCAGGGAGGGCAGAACCCACTGATAACAGAGTTCTACTGGCCCGGGTGCTTCTGCAGAGCCAGCGTGGCTCCCTGGCCAGCACCCATTCCCAGCAGGGGCTTCAGGGAGCTCAGCGGTCCTTCCCAGCAGCCCCATGCTTCTGCTTGGTATGCGGCAGGGGTCCAAGACAGGGTCCGGCCACCTTCCCAGGCCATTCCAGTCAACTCCAGAAAGGCTTTTTGTTATCATTACCCCCTCAGCCATTAGCAGTTTTTGTCTCCTCAAATGGGAAAGTATCTTTTGCTTTTCTCTTTTGACACTGACTGTTTGGCCTAACGCAGGGACCAATTAAACTAATTAATCCCCAGGCACTGTGCCGACAGAGAGGCCAGGCTCTCGCACTTCGGATCACTCCAAAGGAGGGAATCTGATTCTTGCATCATTTGGGGACCTTTTGTGCAGCTCTGATTTTTGTGACCCAGACCAGAGACCCCAGTCTTCCGAATACCCTCTCCCTCCCAGGACTCCAGGGGCTGTGTGTCTTGCATCTCCCCATCAGCCACCCCCTAGCGCCACATTGAGGGGCCACAGATCCTCCCAGCTCACACATCCTCACCTAGGATACCAGCCAGGCAGCGGCTCCAAGGGGAACCGCTCGTCACTCCCATGAACAATTAGCACTTTCTCTGAGAAGGGGAAATAAAGAACCCCAAATACAGGGGAGCTGAAGCTGTCCAGCCTCCTCAGACTGCAGAGGGAGAGCGGTCAGCTAAAAGCAGAGCACTCAAGGTGAAGTTCAAAGGCCCCTGGAGTCCTCTAGCAAGGGTGGCTCAGCTCCTAGTTAAACGGGTGCCTCGTCAAATGCATTTTCTTCATGAACAACAACAGAATTTCTCTGGCTCCGGCAGGGAGGAGCAGCTGTCCACACTGTTTATTCAAATACCATCCTGGCAATAATCCGATTTCTCTCTCTCCCTCTCTCTCTCTGTCTGTCTCTCTGTCTCTCTCTCTCTCTCTCTCTCTCTCTCTCTCTCTGTCTCTCTCTTTCTCCCCTGCAGGATCTGAAACTCTCAGTGGGGCAGTTGGAGGCACATGTCTACACATGGCTCTCCAGGGCGGTGTCTTTGCAGCCTGCAGAAGCCCTCTTCCAAAGAACCCCCGCTGTACTCCCCCTGTGCCTCCCCGCCCCCACCTCTCCCACCCCCGCTAATGGGCATGTTTCCGTGAATGCTGAAGACGAAAAACATGCAATTTTGAATGTGCCTCTTTCTCGGTCACACATTTCTTTTTATTGTGCATCTTGGCTGAGCCATGCTTTAAAATTCCCAGCAACCGTTCCCAAGTCAGTTTTCAAAGAGTCTTGCACCTTTGACCCAATAAAAGCCAGAGAGAACTGGACGGAGCCTTGCGGCATGTCTCGGAAAGCATTTTTTTAGTAAAAGTTTCATTTCTTTCCCTTTGGTTTCCCATTGCTGCTTGGCGCCCTGGCCTTGCAGACCCAAGGTCCGTTCCACAGCCTTGCACACACGGGTACATCTGACAGGCAGCGTGATCCAAGGAGAACTTTGCGCAGTGCTGCGGCCGCAGGCACTGACGATGGGTAAAGCTGTGTTTCCCTGTTGCTGTCAGAGGCCCCATCATTTCCAGGCCCATGGGCCTCAGCACCGCCCTCCTGCTAAGTCTCTCTTGCTCAGCAACTCTCAGGGGCTCCCTGGCCTTCCAGATTAAGTTCAAGGCCCTCAAGAAGACGTTCCAGGCCCCTTCAGCACACACCAGCCTTCCTGGCCAGCCTCATCCTCCAGCCCCTCCCTGTGCATCCACACGCTGGTCGGAGAGGCTATTTACCATCCAGCAAAGAGCCTGCACCCTCCTGGGCCTTTCCTTGTGGGTTTCCTTCCCACCTTGGCCCTCACACCCTCCCCACTGCAGCCTGCTCACCCCTCCCCGCCCCCGCTCCGCCCTGCACACAGGAGTCTCCTGCTGCTGTCATAACAAATCACTAAAAACTTTATTGCTTAAAACAACATACATTTAAGACCTCCCAGTTCTGGAAGTGAGGAGACTAAGATGGCCTCAGTGGGCTAAAATCAAAGTGTGAGCCGTGCTGGTCACTTCCGGTGGTGCCAGGGCAGAGTTCACCTCCGTGCCTTCTGCAGCTCCAGAGGTGCCTGCATTCCTTGGCTCATGGCCCCTTCCTCCATCTTTGGAGCACATCACTGCCACCTCTGTGCATCTACAGGCATGTCTCCGGTTCTCTGGCTTCCCTGCCCTCTCTTTCCCTATGAGGACCTCCTTGGCAAGCCTGGTCCCCTTGAAGGATGCAGGATCTTCTTCCCACACAAGATCCGTGGACCCCGGTTCAGCCTAGCACAGCACACAAGCGCCTGGTGAGCAGCTTCCAGCTCACACCTGTTCACCTCCACAATCCCATCTTGATTTCCCAAAGCCACCGGTCATTTCCTAGACAAAATGAGTCAACCCGTGTTAGAGGGAAAAACACTGGGGCCCACACATCAGTAAACGTCCGGGCCAGACAGGGCAGGACGGCGAATGCTCAGGGACCCCACAAGGACGGCCGGAGGGCTTGTCAGTCTACCCAGGGTGGCCTGGCGTCCAGGGTCAGGCCCAGCTGCTCTGATACTGGCGTCCTGGCCCTCGAGGTGGATGCCCAGGGCAGGTCACCAGCTTGTTTCCAGCTCTGGGTTCCCAGTTCTGAGCGCGGGCATTTCACGGTTAGAATGAAGTCCTCACCTCCCTCTGCACACCTGCTTCTTTCCCAGGGAGCTGTCTGGTGACAAAAAATACCGGGCAGGAGGACAGAGGCGGCAGCAGACCTGGGACGGAGCCCAGCTCCACCCCTCTGAAGCCACTCGGCCTTGGGCTGGAGTAGCGCATTTAGTGTCCGAATAGCAGCACCCACTCCCAAAGGCCACGCACGTGTGCACACATGAACTCACACTTGAGTGGCTTCTCTTAGCCCTAGATCCCTCAACACCATGGGATATGGGCAGACCAGCATGTGCACATTCCGGGCCCTGAACCTAAAAGGAAGGGTCAGGGGCATTGCCTCCACTGCCTTTTCTCAGCGTGGCCCTGCTGGAATGCACATGGGATGGAGGGAGCTGCAGCAGCCGCCTTACGCCATGAGCTCAAAGTTCCTTGCTGAGGTGAGCAGAGCAGCAGGCTAGACGGCTTCCAGGCTCCCGTGGTCTTGGTGTTGCTGCATCATCCTGAACTTCTTGTGTTTCTACTGTTACATGAGAAAGGAATACACTTCCATCATTTGTAAGCCACTGGCTGGGGGCCGTCTTTGCTCTGCGGCCAAGCTCTCTTGGCTATTACAGATTTCGCCTCAATCAAACTGGAACTCCATGATCTGGACTCCATAGTCCAGGGCCTCAGTAGTCCCAGACACAGATTTTGTGAGGCACCTTGTTGCACTGTGGAAATCCTTTCGTAAAAACATTCCCTGGGGTGCTCAGAAGTCAGACCACTTCCCGGCAGCCCTGGAACTCTAGAACTGGTTTTGAAAACTCAGAATGTAGGTGTGTGTTGGCTGCTACTTGCTTCTTTTAGGAAGCGATGCAGGAGAGCTACAAAGATGGCTCTGCAGAAGCCAAGAGGCAGGCTCCACCCTCTGAGCACCTCCATGCACAGCTCTCAGCTGGGCAAGGGCAGCCGGCCCAGGGGCCAGCATCTCTAGAAGGTGCTGCTGCCTTCCCACCCAAGCCTGCTGGTTCAGCTTGCTTCCCAGGAGTTAGCGTTAAATGGGCAAGAAGAAGATGGACCAAGAACAGAGGCTTGGAAACAAAAAACACAGACTTTTTAAGCATAAAAAGCCAGCTCTGGACAAGATTTTTAGGCGACGCCACATGCGACATGGAACTGACCAGGTGCAAATAGACCAGGAGCCTATGACAGTTTAGAGGACATCCTATTGCCTAATAAACCACAAGTGTGGCTTTCAGAAGCATGGGTTTTTTGTTTTTGTTTTTGTTTTTGTTTTTAACATTCCCCCTCTTAAAAAATCCCTGGACTCCCCAAGCCCACATAAGCCAGAAATGCATGATGGAGGTTGAGCAGCTGATGCCTGCCCAGCTGGGTACGGTCACGGCTGTGGAGGGTGACTGTGGTCTTGGCACTTCCTCTCTCTTCCAGGGCCTATTTCTGTAGCAGTCGGGCTGCTCCTATGCCCGCATTGTCTATGAGGAGGGGCTGCAGGCCGCTGCCTTTTAAGTTTAGAGTTTATAGCTTGCTGCTCCCAAGCCGACGCCTCCAGCCAGGATGAGGGGACTGCATGTCCCCCACAGATCCAAGACTCGGCGCTGGACACAGGGAGGGGACTGCAGGGTCAACCCCATGTGAAGGAGCTGAGTGTATTCAGAGCCAAGAAGGGAGGGTCTGCGTGTACGCCAGGGCACGGCCCCACCGAGGTGGGCGTGAGGTAGACCATTGGTCCTCCCCCACAGCCGTCTGGCTCTTCCTTCTTTACTAACAGGACCCACGATATTTTATGGAGGCCCAGAGCCATCCATAAGGTGTCATCCCCAGCCTCCCTTGCAGCTCAAGGTGGCTGTGGTTGGGTTGAGATGTGGCACACACAGTCCCTTAAGGAAAGAGCCACACACCCCAAGCTCTCTTCTCCTCTGTCTGCTGGCTGCACAGTGGGTCTGAAGGCAGACGGAACCTGGGCGGTGCCCGAGGGCAGCAGAGCTATGATCAAAGGAGCCTGAGTGCCAGACTCCAAGGAGCTGCTGCCTCAGCCCTGGGCGATTCATGTCAGAAGAAAGAAGAGACCCATCCTTGTTATGCTCAGTGTCGCACGGGGATCTCTGTGACGGCGGCCGGCCCTGTGATCTAACCGATATGGCAACAGTGTCGGCTACGTGTGGGTCCTAAAGCACAGGCTGGGGAGTGCGGGGGGACCCTGCGTGGTTTGAGGGTTTTTTGGGTTTTGTATATCTTTAACCAGGAATAAACTGTCGTGTGATTTCTGCCACTCCTTATGTCTCCCTCGCGGAGGACACGGCTGCGTCGCCAGTCTCCATAGCGATGCAGGAGGCGCTCTGAGAAACTGACACAGGTTTACACGCAGACGAAGTTTCTGCTGCTGGAGCCCGACTCCCCCAGCTCTTGCCTGCTAGGTAGATGATTCGCTTTTGGAGTTTGGTTTTTTCACAAAATACTGGACGAGCTGGGATCCTCAGATAATTGATTCATCTGTGCCTCACTTTTTTCATACATAGAAAGGGAGCTCACGGCTGTTGCTGCCTTTTAAGGGGTGGTGGTTGGAATGAAACGAGGTGGTGCGGGCCGGGCACTTGGCACAGGGCCTGGCACTCAGCCGGCTGCCACCACAGCTGTGTGCTCAGGGTCCCGGGAATCCAGAGTCAGAGAGCATCTGAGATACTGCTGTCTAGAAGCAGCGGGGAGAGGCCTGAAGGGGAGACCCAAGCAGAGCCCGACAGCTATGGAGGGGAATAAGAAAATCTTATCAGGGACATGCAAAGTCTGAGATGCCAGAGGTGTCCGAGGCCAGGTAAGTCGACCACAGGAGAGGGGCGTGGAGACAGTAGTGTGGAGCCACGGAGGCTCAGGCACCTGTGCAGACATCAGCTAGATGGAGGGGAAGCGGAGAGGTCTCCAGCAAAGCCCTGGAGAGCCATGGCATTGGGAAGAAGATGAGGAGCCCAGCAGGTGATGGTGCAGCAGCAAGGCAAGGCCGACCACGTGCAGTCCCCTAGCGGGGTCTCACAGCAGGGCAACTCGGATCTCCCCATCTTCAGCTGCACCCCAGCACCATCCCCTCCTGGGACATGGACTCCAGCAGAGCAGGAGCCGTGTCAGAGTCGTGGTTCTATCTTCCGGGGTCTCTGTTCCTTCAGCAGCCTCCCCACCTGCCTCCCTGCCATGAAACATAGCAAAGCGACCTCATCACTCGTCTGCTGAGAGCCCTCCAACAGCCCTGCACTGAGCAGTAGGTGCTTAGTAAATGCCTGGTGGGCGAGGGCTTGGCGTGAAGTAGGTGCACGGTCTGTATCTGATGAAAGAACATAGCAGGTGCTCAATAAATCCTCTGTGGACAGGAGCCTGGCATGTAGCAGGTGCATAGCCTATGTCTGACAAATGAATGTAACGGGTACTCAGTACATGCTCAGTGGTGGGCCTGGCACGCAGTAGGTGCTCGGGTCTTGTGCTCCCAGGGAATCCAGGGCCTCCTGGAGCTAGACCACTCTGCCCTCCCTCCTGGAAACCTTGGTCCCCTGGCTTCTCCTTGGCCACCTCTACCAGGATCTGGGTGTCCTCAGGAGACCCTGAGAAGCGGGTGCCACAGAACTGGGAGGCAGTGTTCCTTTCCGTCTTCCCATCGGGCTAAGACTCAAAACAAAACTGTCAGATTTCAGAACATTTCACAGCAGCAAAAATAACTGCACTTGGGGAAAAAACATGCAGACACTTCTCAAAGTCATCTAGTCGCTTCAACAATGTGCCAAAAGCTTCTGGAATTGACAGGTTCGGTTTGCCACGCACCAACTGCGCCTACCCCTGCCAGCCTCGTCTCCCGAGGCCCCCAAGCTCCTTGTGTGCCGAAGCCCCGGCGCAGAAAAGGCAATGAGGGGGATGCCCAGAGGCCACCTTTGCCCAGCCCTACTAAGTGCTGATCTGAAGCCACGCCCGGGATACATAAGCCACAGATGCCATCCCCGAGGTGGCTGCGTCAGGGACAGGAAGGAGGAGAGTCATGTGTGGATAGGCACCCGATTACCTGCCAGGCACTCCCTGTCTGCCCCCTGGTTGGATCCTCATACCACCTTACCAAGAGGATCTGTCCACTGCGTAGATGGGCACTGGGGCTCAGGGAGATTTCTCAGGGCAGAGGCAATTTCTCTCCCGTGGAGGAATTCTGGCCGGGCTTTTGCTCTTTTTTCTCCTTCTTCCAACATGAGTTGGCTCAGCCCATGCCTGCCCAGCCAAAATCATCTCTCCCTGCCACCTGGGCAGCCAGGTGTGACCACAAATGGTGACATTTGTGTGCCAGACATGAGCAGAAGTACCATGCCCAGTGCCCCTGTTGTGCTCTCTCTGCTCCCAGGGACAACAGAAGCTGGAACCGTGTCTCAGGCCCAGTGGTGGAAGTCACACCGAGAGCTGCAGAGCCACAGGAGGGAGGAGCCGGGCTGCTGAGGCTGGGCCACTGTGCCGGCGCCCTGGATGGCGCATCCCATCACCAAGGGCTAGGGACATGAACACTCAGCCTAGGTCACACGCCTGACAATCGATTCGGTGCAGCGCTCTCTGTGGCTCTGCATCAGGGGGCCAAGCAGGGCAGCCTTGTTGGCCAGCGGAGGAGGCCGGACTGCATCCCAGGGGAATGGGGGCTACTGAACAGGCGGGCATTGTGCAGGGCAATGATGTGGTCTGATGTGTGTCTTTCGAAGGAACGCTGGCCACTGTACCCAAGTGGATTCAAGGGGACCGTTGGGCCTCTGAAGAGTGAGGGATGATAGCACTTAGAGCGGGTGGTGCCAGAGAGGGAGAGAGGCAGACAGGTCCCAGACGTGCTCTGGAGAAGGACATGACGGATGCGGGGGAGGAGGTGAGGAAGACTCTGGGGCCGAGCCCCACCTTTTGCTTGAGCAGCTGGGGCTGAGTTGACGCGGTCAACGTGGCGGCAGGGAACGCTAGTGGAGGGCCAGCTGGGGGAGGCAGGCCAGCGCTCAGCTCGGGCGAGCTCAGCCTAAGACGCTGGGAGGTCACCAGGGGAGAGACCGAGTAGGCAGGTGGGTTTCAGAAGATGGCGCGGGGGTCTGGGGCAACACTCAGCCTGTAGTTGGCAGTGAATGCCAAGGCGGTAAGTGAGTCGGCTGAGAGTAAGAGCGCAGCAGAGGGCGTGTCTGGGGCTCTCACCGTGCCGGTGTTTAGAGGTTGCTAGAAGGCGGTGGGGGGGGGGGCTCAGAGCAGCCTGTGGGAGCAGCCAGAGAGGGAAAGGGAGGCCACACAAGTGCGAGAGCCAGAAGTCCCAAGAGCAAGCCACCTCCTGAGCAAGCCAGCCAAGAAGTGATCGCTGCATCTCCTTCAAGAGGCCACACGGGGAGGAGGGAGCCGGGGTCTGGCTGCAGGGGCCTTCACAGAGCGGGGCAATTCCATGCACATCACCCCTTGGAGAGTTTTCCCAAGACAGAGTGGGGCGTGGAGAGTAACAGGAGGGAGTGTTGAGAGAGGAGGTGCAGGGACATGTCGGCCCCAGTGGAGCCCAAGGGTGCAGGAGGCCGGGGCCGACGCAGCTGGCCTTGCACAGGGCTTGGCTGATCTCCGGCCACCCTCCGCTCTAGAGCACTGTTTACTTCAGATTTCTCTTAGATTCAATCCGAAATAGCACCACTTTTTAAACCTTGGCCTTTTTCTAGGCAATATTCTCAGTGAAATCAGATTTGCTAGGCTATTTCTTTCTAATACACATGAAAGCAGACACGTAACTATGCAAAAGGCCCATCCAGGCACCTCACGGTGGCCTTGGCACCCACGGAGCCCACCTTACTTTGGGAACTCAGGAGGGAGGAGGGCAGCCAGCTCAGTCGGTGGCCTCCCAGCTCCGTCTCTCACAGGCAGGATGACCTGAGCAGGCTCCTGAAGGTCCCCAGGCCCCAGTCACTCATCTCCCTCCACAGTGGGCGTGGGGATGGAGGAGAGTGACCCGCAGACAGCCCTTGGCAGAGCTGGCAGCTGATTGGCTTTGCGAGGTCTGGGTTCAACATGGGTCACCTCCGTCACTGTTGCCGAAGATGGAGGAGAGCCGAGACCCCAGGGCTGCACCCACCGACAGTCACCGGACGCCCGCGCTCAGCCAGCCCCATTCTGGCCAGGGTTGTGATATATTCAGCAAGGCTCTGGAACACATCACGAACCATGAGCTGCCAAGCCTCCCATGCCAAACATGAGCATAGGCAGAGCCAGAGTGTGGCCAGTCCACCCACCCCTGGTGAGATCCAGGCTTCTGGGAGCATCTAGCAGGGAAAGAGGCTCCAGAGACAGGCCCCACCCATCCGGGGGCGGGGGAGGGTGGGGGGGTAAACAGCTCAGCACAGAGGCTGCCACCGGCACCCAGGAGAGGGTTGCAGCTTACCCTGGGGCTGGGGACACCCACTGCTCCCGGGCTCTGTTTCCAAATGAGCAGTGATGATATGTCTGTGGCAGGTGCAGCGGCCATGCTGGGTGGGCCCTTGCTCCTGGGAGGAGGGCTGGAAGGAACCCTGCAGCTCCTTTTTCACCATTTTCTGCTGTGGTCCTCTCCGAGCTCCTGGGATCTGCCAATAAAATGTCATGCTTCTTTTCTGAAGCAGCTTCCCAAATCATCTCCTTTTACAGGTAGGAAACTGAGGCAGAGAGAACCCCATGACAAAACTGTGGAGCAGGACCAAACTTTAAGGAACGATGGGTCCCATCTTCTCTCCACTTGACAGATGTGGAAACTGAGGCCCAGCAGGCCAAAGAACTAGATGCCATCACCCGGCAGGAAGAGGTCATGGCCTGCGTTGCTGCCAGAGGCTCAGGAAACTGTTCTCCTGGGACCTTGCTGCCCAGGCAATACCCACTGCCGTGTGACAGGGCCTGCTGGGGGCCTTGTTTCCCTCTCTCCTGTGAAAAGCGGCCCCACCTTGCCCGGCAGTCTGGCTGGATGGTGGTTATCTGGGCAGAGCAGGAACCAGCTGAGCTCAGATCAGAGGGCAGAGCCGGACCGGCCAGGCAGTGTGTGTGCTTCCACACTGACGGGGCCCTTCGCAAAGGGGGCTGGATGCCACTGACCGCAGGAGAGCCAGGCCGTCCCTTCCTCCTCCACTCAGCGCCAGGACCCAGCCAAGCTAGTGACCCAGAGGGGCTGGCCTTGTGCACAGATAAGAAGAGGCTGCGATTGGCATGCTGGTCAGTGGCCCCAGGACAAATTAGGCCCACAGGGCAAAGGTGAGCCCCTGCCTAGCCCTGCTCAAACGACTTCAAGTTCCAAACTCACCAGGTCCAAAGAGCAGACCCAAACATGCTTCTCTAAAAATGTGTTGAGAAAGAAGATTCTCTGTTCACACTGGCCCTCTGCCTGCTTCCACTTTGGGGTTCTGGGCAGACTTTTAGAAGCAAACTTCTCACCAATTACCAAGAGCAAAACAACTCCCAGAAGATCGGAGCCAGTGCCAGGCAGAGCAAGGAACAAACCCCTTTTGCAAAGAGTTTCCGCTCGGTCTCTGGAAATCCCAGGAGATGCCCCTCGTGTTGGCACCGGCTGCGTCCACAGCCAACCAAGTCCCTCTCCACCCTGCCCCCGCCCACCCCAGCCTCTCGGTGGTCAGCAGCCAGCACCAGCTCCCCATGGACACACAGGTCCAGCACCCCCACTGAGCAGGCAGGGCAGCTGCCCTGGGGTGCAGTCGTCCCCGGCCCCTCTCAGACGCTGCAACTCTTGGGATTCTGGGCGCCAGGGCCAGGGCTCCGCCCCATGCCATGCAAGGACGGCATGTATTCTGGGACGCGGTCTTGGAGGAAGCCGGAGACTGACAGGGAGAGGAAGGCTCCAGAAGGCGAATCTTTCCTCATCTCCCATCACGCTGTTTCTGATCAATTAAGAGGAAGAGCAGGAGGATCGCACTTCAGACGTGCTCTGCTGGTGGCTACGGCCAGGGAAGTGGGCCTCGCCGTGTCCTGGAATGATCCTGATATACTCAGAATGGGGCCTTTCTGGAGCAGATTGGAAAATCCCCCGGAGCGGGTGGAGGCCTTGCCAGCTGCTTGGGAAAATGTCTTTTCAAAGCTTAAGGGCGTCCTCTCCTCGTCTCCCTCCCATTCAGGCTGTGAGCTGCACAGCCCTGTGCCGCAGGCAGGAGGCAGGAGCCCCGGAGAGGAATCCAGCCTGTGCCCCTCACCTTTGCTCAAGGAGCCTCCACCCAGAGGAGGAGACAGTCCTGGCCAGAGACAGTGGCAAGCCTGCAGGATAACAGAGGGCTAGGTACCGTGCTACGGGGACCAGAAGAGAGGTGCAGGATCCAGGAAGGCTTCCTGGAGGAGGTGGCTCCTAACTGAGTAGGAGTTAGTCAGAAAATAAGTGAGGGAAGGAAATCCCAGAGGGCAGGAACAGAGGTACAAAGGCAAACAGTATGAGCAGACGTGGCTTGTGAGCAGGGCTGTGATACAGTGAAGGCAGAGCAGGCGGGCCCCGGCAGCGGAATAGCTGGAGGAAGACTGGACAGGCAAACTCGACAGCCTGGGGTGGGGCATCTGTACCACGCAGAGAGTGGACTTTCCCTGGAGAGCAGCAGGAGCCTTGGAGGGCTTCAAGTAGGAGGTGACACAGTCGGGGTTTATGTCTTGGAAAGGTCACCGTGGTAGCCACAGAGCACAGGGCAGCGTGGAGAGAGGACAGCCCAGGGGCAGCCAGGAGCACCCTTCTGATTCACAGCTGAATGTCCCCTACTCTCTCTGCCTGGCCCTTCACCAGCCTCGTAGTCTCTGTGCCATGATTTTCCTACCTCTGAGCCTTCGCATATGCTGTTCCCTCTGTATTTCCTTGCTCTCTGACTGTAGGACAAATACTCAGGGGTAGGCAGGATGGCCTCCTGCTGCACCTCCCTGTCCACCCCCCTTCTGGCAGCAGCCTGGCCATGCCTAGGTGTGATAATTCTCTAGTCGAGAGTCAACCTTCGACCTCCCTGCCAGGCTAGGAGCCCGCTGAGGGCAGGAATGCGCCTCTTCCCCTCTGAATCCTGAGCCCTCAGGCAGAGTGAGGCATGCACGCACTGAGGTCTCAAGAAGAGCTTGGAATGTGGGATAAGAGGGTGCCCGGGAGGCCTGCGTCTGAGGTTAACATGAATCCACACGGCCTTGCCTCTAGCTCACGCCCGAGCAGACTAGCCCATGGGGGCGAGTTCAGTTTTACCCATCCTGGAGCAGGATGGCAGGGACTGGCTGAGTTTTTATTAAACCATCTCCATTTTCCTTACAGCCCAAAGCACCCTGTGGCCGGCTGAGTGCCGCCCGGTGTAACGCGCACACTCACCCCTCCAGCCTGGCCCCTAACAATGACCCACGCGCCTGCTCTCACTCTCCCCCACCTACCAGGGTGATGGAGACATCCAGTGGGGGCTCCAGGGCCCTAGGGGCGGTGGAGTGGAATTCTGTGGGAGCTACCCAGCTTCCCCATCTGGGAAAAGGATGACCTCCTCCACCTCTGTATGATCTGAGTGGCAGCTCTCTGCTGCCAGCCCTCTCTGGGAGGTGACTCGGTTGAAGAGGGCTCCCTCACCCAAACCATGCCCCTTCCCAGCGTGGCCCAGAGCCAGTGTCTGCCAGCACGGAGGTCTCAAGGGCCCAACCCCCACCTTGGCCTGGGTCACTCTGGGTAGCCTTCCCAGCTATAGAGCTCCCTATGGGGTCATCTGAGGATCCCGCAGAGCCAGCACCATGGCCTGCCTTCTCCCTCCGCCCAATCCCACCATGGAAATTGATGGCAGGCGGCCCTGAAGCCCATCGCCACCCTGGAGTCTGCTTCCCGCGAAACCCGGCCTGTGGCGCAGGGTGCCAGGAGTGGTCCAAGCAAACGACCACGGAAATGGGATTGGGGAGTCGATCACCCCCCCCCGCAACCAGCTGTGAGGCCCCCATTGCTGGCTCCAGGTGAAGCACAGGAATCCCAGGCGGGAGGAAGTCCTGCAGTCACCGAAATGCTCACGGGGCAGACGGGGCTGGGTTCTGGTGAAGGGGAGTGGGGGCACTGAGGTGCAGCCGGCATTTGGGGATGCTTGGGCACATGGAGAAACAGTAGCTGTAGGGAGGGGGGAATAAAGTGGCCATCACACAGCTCAGTCCATGCTTGGCTGGACATGCTTAACCAGCAAGGAGGGGCCACATGTGGAGAAAGCCACCGGGTCCCCTCCACAGGCGGCCGATCACAGGGCTTTATCATACCAAAGTCAAGCTCCAAAGGCGAAGCTTCCACCCCAGGCAGGTCCGCTCTGCCAAGGTCAAGACCACGGCTGGGAACCATTACGTCCCTGACACATGGGATACTGACTTGCCAGTTGGTGCTCCCCCAGATCTCAAATTCTCCAGAAGCCCCTGCACTCCTGGAGCCTACGAAAGTCGCCCATTTGTCCCTATGGAGGGCAAATGTCCCTGCCTGCAGAATATCCTCCCTACAGGACAGCAGGTAACCCCTCAACATGCCCCTCACCGACACTGCTGGCCTGGAGGTCAGGGCGCAACAGAGCTCCCCCAGGATCACGGTGGAACGGGAAGGGGGCTGGAATGCAGACGGCATGACACTGGGCCGGCACGGGACTGGATTCTGAAGGCGCTGGCCACGGGAGGGGGACGTAAAGTTGGATGAGGGAGAGTTTCTGGCTCTGGGAGCACTTTCCCAGGGTGTGGGATAGAACACCCTGGTGAGGAGCATGGGGGATGGTAGAAACACACTGGCAGAATGGCACCGAGAAGCACGGAGAAAGTGGCAGCCCACACTAAGGGAGGTGTTGATGCCAGAATTGCTGTGGCAGATGGTGGGAGGATTGAGCAAAAGGTTCAGAGACGTGGGTGTGCTATCGTGGGTACAACACAGAAGGCCGAAACGCCCGCCGGACGGCGACTTTCCATGGGGGGACCTAGAAGATGCATCATTTACCAAAGCCCGCAGGAAGGTACCAGCGCCCCTGGGAAGCTCAGCGGCGGCTCTCCTCTGAAAGCCGTGACTCACTGGGCAGACACCGTTTCAGAACCAGGCTCACTGGCAGCCAGGAAGCTAAGAGGGTCCTGAAGCAAGAGAGGCAAGGGGGCTGTGCTTCACCGCTGAAGCCTGGGGGAGACCACTGCAATGAGCAGCAAGGGCAGACGGGCAGCCCCCGGCCTGCAGATGGTTCCAACTGTCACAGAACCTGGGCAAAGCTGATGGGCAGCCAATGAGAGTCCAGCACAGTCTGCACCATGAAAAGAAATCAAGAACGGGCCATCAGGATACTGAAGACAGTGGCCGCAATACGAGGTCACAACTGTTGGCCCAGTTTCTGATCCGGAGCCAGCTTTTAGACCAGGAGCCATTGACTGAAGGTACAGCCCGTCCCAGGAGGAAGGCGCCTGGACCTCCACACGTGTACGTGGTGATGGCTCCCCGGGTCCTCCCCGCAGGAACCTGAGACTACTTCTCTGAGCATCTTTACACTGGGGAAGGGAGAATACCCAAACATTGGAAGACTGTTGGACACAGAGTTTGAAGTGACACTGACACCAGAGGCTGAATGACCCTGTTAGAGGGAGGCCTATGAAGCCTCGGTGGGGTTCCCATGGGTCCCTTGGGTCTGTGGACCTACCCAATAGTTTTTTCCCTGCTTCTGAAACAACCTTCCCCCACCTGGGTCAAGAGAGTAATGTAAAAACAAGAGCACTAGCCGGGCGGCGGCACGAATGAACGCCGTCTCGAAAGACCTAAAGGATGCAGGGATGGTGGTCCCCGCGTAGCTCCGTTTGACTTCTGGCCTGGCTCCAGAAAAATATCTGAGGGATCTTGAACAATGGCAGTAGATTAATACAAACTCAACAAAGTAGGTGCCCCAGCTGCAATTCCTGTGGCAGAGACGACTTGTTAGCAAAGATTCATAGGGCTTTGGGTGCATGGTATGGGGCCATTGCATTCTTTTTGATTACTATCCGAAAAGAGGACAGAAGGCAGTTTGCCTTGGCCTGGAGTGGACAGTTGCATGCATTCACAGTCTTGCAACAGGGCTGTGCTCTCTCCCCCATCTCTGCCATGTCATAGGTAAACATTACCTATAGGTAGGCCACAGAGGTGAGCAGAAGTGCAGGCTGGGACTGAAGGGGACTTAGCAGAGAAGGAAGATGATGAACGTCACTTGCAGCCCTCGGCCAGCTGCAGCAGAAGGGCTAGACTCTGTCCATTCCCCTTCCTCTTCTGTGCTCCTGTGAGGAAGAGAGGCCACCAGATCCTGCGGAAGTGGCTCCTGGAAGGCATGTGAAGAGGTGCTCTGAGCAGTGCCGGGGCCAGCCTGCCGTGAGTGCTGGTGGCCAGAGGGGCCAGTTCTGCCAGCCCTCCACCCCGGCTCTCAGGCCTCTGGGGCTGAGTTGGCTAAAGGAACCTGCCCAGGGCCATGCCGCCTCCCGGGGTCAGCCCACAGCCAGTGACTGGTCAGCATGACGGCATAAAGGCCATCCACCTGGGCCGTGCTTAGAACCATTCTGCGGGGCTGTCCCAGCTCCCGGGCCCCGACGGGGGTGCGGAGGCCTTGGTGAGTCTTCACTGCAGCTCAGCCTCCCCCTCTGCGCCATCTCCTTTCCTTCCACGACGGTGGTCCGGAGCCCCCCTCTCTAAACCTTTCCCACCACAGGTCTGCCTGCCAGAGCTGTTGGTGAGAGCCGTGCACTTGCCCTGCCTCCTTTCTGAAGGCTCAGTGGCTGGGCGAATGAGTGCAGGAAAGCCTCAGAACCCCCATCTGGCAGAGGAGGAGGAAGTACATCGTCTCCGTGCCTGCGGGTCCCCTTGGCCCTGCAGGAGTCAGGGGCCTCCTCTACATAGAGTCCTTCCACTGCCTCAACCCCAGCCGCAAGTTCTGGGCCCCCCTTGATGGGCAGCCCGGTGGGAGTAGGCGCCCAGGGAGTGAGCAGTGAATGCACAATTAACGTGAAGGCCGGAGGCTCAGTCCATGTTTGCATTTGCTCAGCCTGGGGCGGCGTCCACTTCCATCCCTCAGAGAGGCTGGCTGGGGTCCTCCCACTGTGTGCCCAGGGGTCCAGTCCGGGCCTCGGCCTGGGTGCTCAGCATGCCCATCCAGGAACAGCTTGGGGGCAGTGGGGGTCTCTGCCACCAGAGTGCAGGCAGGACTTAAGGCAGGAGCACCTCTAGGTTCTCAGTACCCAGGACCCTACCAGGCACATAGAGAGAGCCTGTGGACCAATCCAGAGGGCCTCAGTTTCCCCATCTGTGGACAGGGGGCTGCCAGCATCAGGGTCTCTCAGCGCCTTTCAAGACATACACCCAGAGCTTGGGTTCCTCTGGAGCTTGGTGGAGACTGCCCTGTCCCGCTTCAGCGCCTCGGGAAATGCAGATTTGGGGGAAGTACAGGTATATGGGGTTGGGAGGCTTGGCCAGACCCCCAGGGGATCAAGACCCTGAGCCCTCTGCCCACCCTTCACCGGAAACCCTACGAACTTCCCTGGCCCAGGAAAGCCACTGCCCACACCACACAGACCCGTCACGTCACAGCTCTCACCGCCCCCAACCCTAGCCCTGGCCCACCCCATGCCCCACAACCCCCCGGTGGCTGGATTTTCTCCCCCCGACTCACTGAGGTGTAAAGTAAACTGCCTGAGCTGGGCCGCTCCAATTTCAGTGGCGTGTGCCGCATAAACATTCCCGCCACTAATGAAGGCCTCCGAAGAGGCTGCTCCTGGGGGACCGGCTTCCTGCTCCTCGGGTGTGCTGTGGGAACAGGAACATCTCGCGGGCATCCTCACTGGGGGGCAGCTGGAGTCCGCGGCAGCAGTGGCTGAACGGGCCAGGCAGTGGGGACAGGCCAGGAGGAGAGCCACCCCGTACCCCAGGAGTGCCAAGCCCACCACATCGGCTCAGCCGTCCTCCCCTCCAGGCCCTGCGATTGGTGCAGGAGTCACAGGTCAGGAAGCCCAGGCTCGGGCCAGGGGTGGCCCAAGGTCACAAAGTGGGGAAATAGAGGACCAGAAGGTGCTCAGGGACTGGAACTCGGGCCTGGCCGTTGACGGCATTCCCTCCCCTGCAGCTCAGTGTGGTTGGCTGACCCAGGTGGAAGGCAGGACCTTCTCCACACATCTTCCCTATGCCCAGGGAAGCCTGGCCTCCAGTGTCTGTGTGTGTGTGCCAGAATGTGTGGTAGCAGTAATGCAGACTCCAGACCTGGGGGTCCTGCCTGGATTATCCTTCCAAGTCCAGCTGGGATACTGGAGTCCCTGCCTCCAGTAAGAAGCACCCAGAGTCCGTGACATTGAAATGAAGTGGGGATGTCCCGTCTCTGTCCACAGCTGTTGTTCTGCTGGTCAAGGCTGTGACCCTGAGTTTCCATCCTCTGCCTTGGTCACCCCACAGGGCAGATGGTGTGGGGATCCCAGCTCTGCCATACTCCTCCTGGGTGAGCGCAAGCAAGGGACTCCGCCTCTTTGGGGCTCTGTTCTCACCCAGGAGAGCTGCCAGGACCGCAAGGCACTAAGGTAACGACAGCACCTCCTTGTCAGGCATTTGCACTTTGGACTCATCATCTCTTAGACGGCCCCCATGTAGCAAGAATGTTCTTCCAAACTGCTACCTTTGCTGAGAGTTGAATGTGATGCGCCTGGGAAGGTATCTGGATTCATCACATGGAGCAAGGGGCCCTGTCAATCAGAGACCACTCCCCAGAAAGGAGGTGAGCTCAGTGTCCAGAGAAGTGTGGAAGCAGCCACTCAGTGCCCTCCCAGCACCCCCACCCCGTGGGAGTCTGGGTTTAAGCCTGGATCACAGAAGGAAAGGGGCCTTTGATATTTGCTGGGGCCAGCATGGACCAGAAAGACCACACGAAGCAACCCTGCAGGAGATGCCTCTCCCAGGATCTCAGTCTCCCCAGCGAGGGCCTCTGAGGTGCTCTGGGACCCTCCCGGGCTGTACTTCTCACCGCCACCTAGCCCTGGGTCAGCCTGCAGGAGTGGGCACCACAACGCCAGCCCTGCAGAGAGAGCACCCGCTGAGCTGCAGGCCGTGTGGGGCCTCCAAATCGGCCCAGAGCTGAAGGGCAAAGTAAGGCAAGATCAGGCGTGTCCCTTGCTGCCGCTGGTCACCTAGAGGGTACCCATCACCCTGAGACGGGCTCCAACCCTTTTCGTGTCCAAGTACCATTCGTTTGTGGAGAGACGGTACCAGTAGAGGGTAGCTGGCATTTTGTTTTTGTTTTCAATGTTCTTAACTTGGCAAAATACAAAGTTGGCACCGTACAACAGGAACTAAAGTGGATTTTTGAAACTGTAATTGTTTGCGAAATCCACGGGCCTGGGACTTCATTGGAATCATCTCATTTTGTTCCCACAACAGAACCCACGGCATTGGGTACAGGGTGCCCACTTTGCAGATGAGGAGGTGATGGGCAGGAAGGGCCTGCCAAGGTCTCGCACCCTGGGGGATTGGGGTGGGGCTGGAGCTTCCCTTCCTCCTTGACTCAGCCCCACCACAGCTCCCTCCTGTCCTAGGACCAGCCCCCAACCTCCTCAGACAGAGGACTTTCTGATCCCATGCAGCCAGCAGCAGATGGAAGGAGAGCAGACATCCCGGCATTGGCCTCCAGTGTGGATCAGCCCACCCGACCTCGGGCTCCCCCAGTGAGCCCCTCAGCCCCACTCCTGTCTCCCCTGGCAGATTAGAAGGCCAGGGCCCCCTGGGACCGGCACTGTGCACATCAGCCCTCCTGGACCTGCCAGCCCACGGACCCACTCTATGTCCCAGCTCCAGCCCACAGACGCGGAGGGTTGGTGAGCCCTGGGGTCCTAGGCTGCCCTACCGGGGCCATAGGCAGCCCCACTGACCTGAAATGGCAAGGACCGAAGGATCTAACTGCTGTTCCTCAACTAGAATGAGAACGACGGTTTGCAGTGGCCAAGGTCTCCAACTGAGGACTTGCCTCTCTTCGAGAGACACCTGGGAAGGAAGGTGGGGCTGCACTAGGCCCCTCCAGGGCAGCCCCGTCCTCAGCACTCCCTGCTCTGCAGGGCAAGGGCAAGCTCACGCTGGCCAAGCTGCCCCCTCCAAGCTCTCCCAGTAAACACCAGACTCCACAGACTGCCATTCAAGACCCAAGCCCTCCTCCCCTCCAACTTCCCAGGCCCCTCTTGCATTCTGAAGCCCAGCCAGATGCCACCCTCCCCTTCACTCATACTGTCCCCCGTGCCCGACAGCCCCACCTCCCCCACCTCACCCACCAGGTCTGTGGACCCTGCCCAGTCCCAGGGTCAGCTCGGCAGCAGCCCCACCTCCGTGGTGCCTCTCTGGTGCCCTCTTAGAAAGTCTCTTCAAGCTCTGAGTCGTGGTGGCGCCTGCTCAGAGGCTCAGTGTTTTCCTCCGTGCAGTGGGCGCAGCAGCAGTGCCTAGCTCGGACGGCTATGGTGGAGGCCAAATAAACAACATAGTGGGTGCAGATTCAGTGACTCCCGCTTAGAAGGTGCTCAGTGAATGGCATGTTGATCAGGAGCCTCATCGCTGTGCATCCCCCTGGCTGTGGGAGGTGTTGCCTTCTCCTCCCGCTCCAAGAGTGCTGGCCTTTCCTGGAGCTCTGTATCCACTGGCCTTCTTCCCCAGCCACTCTCCCTGAGCAGTCTCACCCTCTCTATGGCCTTAGCCACCGTCCACGTCCACCCCCAGCAGCCTCTCTCCTGGTCTCTACAGCGATGTGTCCAGCTGCATTCAGACACATCCACCTGGACGACCCTCAAGGGCCTCATAAGGAGGCTGTGGGTCAGCGCTTGCTGGCATGGGTTCCCCAGCCTGAGGCTGGGCCCCGATGGCTTCTCCTGGCCTTGGCCTTATTGTGCCAGATGCCTGCCCCACTCCAAATATTCAGTGTTCAAAGGCAGGAAGCAGGAAGGGGGTGGGAAGGGCACTCCTCTCCACACAGCCTCTCTCTTCAGTCTTCCTAGAATTCCCCAGTAAATGTCTGCATAGATGTCATCGGCCAGAACCGGCTCACATGGCCACCACCAGCTGCAAGGGAGTCTAGGAAGGCAGCACCCATAGCAGGGAATGGCACTGCCCTGCCACTCTTGCTGGAGACCTCAACCTTCCCCAGACCCACCTGAACAGCCAGCGCCCACTGCACGCTGCCCCCCATCCTCAGCATCACTGTCCGCAGCCCTCCCCCATCCGTTTTCTGACACGCTCTGGCTCCCCTTCAGCTATCCCCTGGCCCCCAGCCTGCCTGCTCCAGTCCATGAAACAAGCCAAGTGATATTTTCAAATTCAAACCTTTCCGCAACCCCTGGCTTCTCTGGGAAAAGCTCATGCTCCTTCATGTCCTCCAAGTCCTCCTGAATGGCCCCGGCTTATCTTTCCATCCTCACCTCCCACCATTCACCAATAACCCGCGGCATAGACACCCCTGAAGCCCACCCTAGACAGGGATGGGAGTGCTTGTGGTTTTGGTGGGCAGGGACCCCAGGAAGAGAGCTCAGGGCTGGAAGGAGCTAAGAAGGGCGTGCTGAGAAGCACCTCACCGGGGGGACCCAAGCTTATCCCCAGTGTGGAACACTCCCAAGGGGCAAGGAAGGTGAGTACTTACCCTCCTTTCTCAAAGATCACCGGCCAGGGGCTGCTTCTGGAGGGGCGGGGTGGGGGTGAATTCTCTGGTTCCTGTGACTTTCCATCCTGACTGTCCCCTCAGACAAAATGTGCAGACTCCTGCAGCAGGAGCGTGGGAGAGCCAGCCAGCCACACCCCATGGAACACCAAAGGAGCACAGTGGGCATGGGACAACAGGGTCCGTCCCCACAGCCCAGGGCACCCACCTCCTCCAGCACCCCACCCTGCTGTTTAGGGACCCATGCCCAGTCCAGGCTGCATCTCTACCCGCCCTGCCGGGATGCTCCCCTCCCCTCCACCTTCAACCCATCCTGACCCAGCCTCACTCCTTCTCTGGGACTGAGAACTCACTTCTTCCCCCAGTGGAACCCCATTCCTGCCCGACCGCAGCCCAGTCTTTCCTTGAGCCCTGGGTCAGTCTTCAACCCCTGGTCCTGCTGCGGCTCTGGGCCTCAGGCCCTTCCCCAGCTCCCTGGAAGGGGAGACAGAGGAGGAAGGGAAACGGAGGCCGGCAAACACCGCCCCTCCCAGGTGCTGGCTCCAGCAGACAGAGAGCAGAGATCTGAGGGTCACCCACTCCACCGCTGGGGGACGGGGAAGGGGACTAGAGGCACTTGTGACGGGGAGACAACCTGGCCAGGACAGACAGAAAGCCCAGCCCCTCACTGCAGGGTAGGAGACGGCGGCCCCAACAAGGAAGAAGCGAGGTCTCTGGAGCCGCCAGGACTGGGCTCTAGCCCTTGCTGGGCCTCAGTCTCCTCATTAGGAGAATGGGTACAATCGCCCCACATCACAAGCTGGCCATGAGGAAGGCACAAACTCAGAAGGCCCAGGCAATAAAGGGCAAGCCCAGCTCGGTCCCAGACCTTGGAGTGGCCAAGAGACAGGCTGCCCCAGCCTTCCTGGCACAGGTCCCCACACGGGCTGGCCCCACGCTGGCCGCCACACTTCCCTTCAATATGGGAGCTCCCGTCAGTTTGCAAGGCCCGGTCCCAGTGCTGTCTGAATGGGGCTCCAGGAAGAACGTGCTGCTTCCTGCTAAGGCGTCCTCTATTCAGTCATCCCGGGGGTACCGAGGTTCTGTGTCCTCACCAGTCCACCCCCTAAGACTGGCAGCTCCACCAGGCAGGCCTGTGCCCCCAGCTTTCCCCTGGGGCCCAGCAGAGGGTGCTTTCTCTGCTAGTGTTCCTGCAGGGTCGGGTGGGCGGGATCAGCAGTGCAGCCCACCTGTGAGTGTTGCTCAGGGATTCTCCTGCACACAGAGCCCCACCCCAGCTCCAAAAGGCAGGACAGGGCTGCGGGCGTCCCAGACTCCGGGAGCTCAGGGACCAGGAACCCGGGGATCTGTCCCCTCATGGGCCGGGACTCTCAGGCTCGTTCTTTGGGTGCATTCCAAGTCTGCTTCCCCAGATTCCCTCGGAAACCAAGCAATGGAATGACCCTGAGAGGCCACTGACGATGGAAAGGTGGAGGGCCCGAGAGGGCAGAGAGGAGTTGGGTGAGGTATGGAGAGCCACACTCCGGCCAGGACCTTCCCCCACCAGGGGCTCTCTCCTTCCCGCCCTCTCGGCCGAGGCCCTTGCTGAAGCAGAGCCAGCCTTTGGAAACTTCCTGGGCTGCAGGAAGGAGCCTGGGCCTGGGACGGAGTCCTGCAGCCACTTTCCTTCACTGAGCCTCAGTTTCCCCTTCAGGAAGTGGCCATCAGGGGGCTCCTGGGAGATCTACAAGCTTTAGCAGTGCACACTGGGAAGGAGGTCAGTCAGAAAGGGCATGTGTGGCCTGGGGTGACCCTTCCCCAACCCTAGGTGACCCTTCCCCAACCCTGTGTGTCCCAGGCACATCTAACTGGTCCCTGGCCTCTTGGTGACAGAAGGCCAGTGGGGACAGGCCCATGCACAGTACAATGGAAGCAAGTTCCCAGGCCTCCTCCCCACCCTGAGGCCTTTCCCCCATGCCCATCCCCATCCCCTGGGGTCCAAGGGCTGGTGGGGAAGGTGACTGTGGGCTGGAGAAGCTGCAAAGCCCGGCATCTCCTGACCTCTGCAGCTGGGTGGCACCCGCGTATGGGCATGGGAAGGCCTCCAGACTCACCAGCTGTGCCCTGGGGTGTGGGCCGCTGTACACCCGGCCCATGAAGCATCCGTGGGAGCAGCTACTTGGGCAGAGGTGGGGCTGGGAAAGCCCCAGGACGTAGGCTGGGTTGGTGACAGGCGGCCCAGTGCCCAGGCTGAGGACAGGACACTGTGTTTTGATTATTTGCAGTTTCCTGACCCCCAAGTAGTGATTTAATGTTCCTGTTTACTCCAAGGGCTAGAACAGGAGGCGGGACCACTAAGCCGGCCTCCCCTGGCATCACCCCCAAGACTTCCAGTAGGAGTTTTGTGGCCAGAGAGAGCAGAGGATCCCAGGGGGTGGGCACGAGGCCTCTACGTACATCAGGGACTCTTAGAATTGGCTGGAGGCTGAGCTTTGCACAGAGAAGGTCCCGGGGAAGTGCTGTGGATTACAGGGTGTGGCTGCCCACAGGAAGTGAGGCTGGGCAACCCGCCTCTGCCAGCCACCAAGGGGCTGCCCCACTGCAGGGGTCTGGGTCCACAGAGCTTGCCCGGCACGGTGACATATCCAGGACCTGGCCTTCAGTCGTGCCCGTCTCTCCCATGGCATCTGAGTGCCTGGAAGGCACCGCTAGGCAGGCAGGGCCAGCAGCCCGTGGCTGGCTGGGAGGGACTCCAGAAGTCACAAGCCGCGCCCCTCGCTTCTGAAATCTTGGCACATGGGGCCGGCTCTGAAAACCACTGGAAATACAGTTTTCCAGGCCATCGCCTAGCTCGCATCCGCAGGCAGCAAGCAGAGGCATCCACGCGGGAATGGATGACCCATGGGTTTTTTGTTTTTCAATCAACATGAGTTTGTATCATTTGTTGACAAAATATTAAAATGTCAGTAGATTTTTGGTATGGGCATGACATACATGACAGGGTCTATGCCTTTATTCAGAAAGCACCCACCTAGCAGGCACCCGGACCACACAGAGCTGTAGGAGGAAGGAAGGCGGTGAGGGAGGCGTGGAGGCAGGGCTTGGCCAGGAAAGCCCCTCGTGGAGGACCCCTGAGGGAACTGCAAGGTGAGCAACCCAACCTCTGCCTTCAGCCCAACCAGGGAGTGGGGCCAGACCAATCGCTGACCCTGGCAGAAGCGAGGGGGTGAGGACAGTGCACATGTCCAGTGCTGCCATGACCCCCTCGTCCCCTTTGTCCCCACCGGGGTGACAGCAAGGTCATGGAAGGCAGAGATGGGGAGCCCAGAATCCCAACAGCACAGGGTCCCTCTGAGGATGACAGAAGCCAACTTTCCTTCGCCAGTTCCAGTCTTCAGCTGGCCTTGGACGGAGCCCAAAGTCTCCTAAGGAAGCAGCAGAGGCCTCTCTGTGTTGCCCCGACCTTCATGGGGCCCAGAAAAAGATGTCACTGAGATCCTGGGATGGCAGCGCTAGACCGGCCTAGGACGTCACAGCCCCTCCCTCTCCATCTCGACTTCAGTTTCCCCATCACTGGAACCAAACATGAGCCTGAGGACCCCGCAAGTCCCCCGTCACCCACCATAACAGAGTGGGGTGTAGATGGAGGGGATGGTTTCTGGTGGGGCACCTTGATAGGTCAGACATGGCTGGACCGTCCACAGAGAGCAGGGCCATTCCCGAACCTCCCACCTGGGACAGAGGTTGGCGTTGATGCCCCAGTTCGGCCTCTTCACACTAGGAGTCACACGGATCTGGTGTCCAGTCCCTGCCACATCAATCACTTACAGCTGTGCAGCTTTGGGTAAGTTCCTTGACCTCTCTGAGCCCGAGGCCACTAATGCCTGGAATGGGAGTGATAGTCACCACTGAGCAGAATTCAGAGTCTGTGGCGGCTCTGAGAAGGACTCAGAAACTGTAAAGGACGTGCACCTGGCAGGAACCCCAGCTACTGTGGCCGGACTCACCTTCCTGAGCACTCAGTGATGTGAGGCGTGGGCTGAGGGCGCAGACCCAGCCTGGAAGCCAGGTCCTACCTTCATTCCCCAGGTGTCTGCTCCTCTGAGAGCCCAGGGTGGGGCTAGAACGATCCTGGAGACCAGCGCCAGGCCTGCGCCCCGCACACCACAGGCACTCTGGCAATGCTCAGCCAGAACCTGCACAGGAGCAGGGAGGGCTCCAGGGTGACCCATGGTGCGTCCCCAAGGCTAAGCGCTGGAGGCCTCCAGGCTCAAGAGGTCAGGCTGAGACCCAGGGAACCACCCAACCCTGGCCGCAGCCCCACTCAGGGTGACCCCCCCCGGCTGCCACTGGGCCTGGAAATCCTTGGACGGGGTACCTGGGGGTAGAGGGGGATGCTGCTTGTGGAGAGAAGTGAAACAATCAAAGCCAGCTCATTCCGAGCTGAGTCCCATCTTCCAGCGTGGTGATTTAGAAGGAAAACAACATTGCCCAAATCACAGCGGCAAAACCTTGCAATTGCCAGAGAAACACAGGTCGGTGGCCAGGAAGGATTGCAACACAATGGCCTGGGAAAATGCTGGCTCGTGCCAAGCCCTGAAGGACCGAAGCTCAGGGCACCTTCCCTGCTGCCTGGCCTGGCCCTAGGGCCCGGAACCCGGACCCCTCTCCCTGGACATTCGAGCCCTGCATCCAGGGAGGGACAGCGTGCCACCAGGTGGCCACGGGACTCAACGGTGTGCAAAAAGGTGCCCTGGAGACTCCCAGGAGCCTTCAGGCATGGGGGTGGGGGTGGGGAGGTCTAGAATAAGGAGGTGGGGGAGGGGCTCGGGCGGGTTTCCGGGATGGCTAGGGAGTCAGCTGTCTGCCTCCACACTGGCACCAGTGGTCCAGGGCTGTGGGCAGGAAGCCTGGAGGAACTGAGAGGCAGGGGACCCTGTTGGGAAACACAGGGGGAAGGGAGGAGCCAGGCATTGCATTCCTGGAAGGGGGCCCTTGTTCCATACCCCCAACACCCCTATGGCCCCAGCATTGTACCCACAGCCCAGCCTGCCCCCCTATTCCCTCCAGCCAGCCACCCCTCCCATAGCAGGCCTTCCTGGCCATCCCCTGAATCGCATGGGCTCGTGCTGCCAGGCTGACCGGACTGGCCAGCTGAGCTAGGGATCATTTCCTGGACCTATTAATCACTGGATCATGTTCCGTGTTGGCAACAGAGCCCAACCCCAGACAAGCTGACTCCCACTCCAATGCCCCAGCTCTCCAGGTCTTGATCAAGGCAGCAAGGTTAAAATCGGCCATCCCGACTGTGTGCTGCCCACCTACTATGTGCAGGACCTGGGAAAATCCGGAGGAGAGCGAGACCCGTGCCCAGTGAGGACCTAGGGGCTCATGAGAGAGGAAGATGGCAGGGGCGACCACCACATAGCGGCACCCACAACTCACAGGAGGGGCTGGTGCTCACGAACCCCACTCTGCCACTGCCTCCCTCCCCAGACCCTGTACATCTGATGCCCACGGCCCTCCACCAATAAAATACCCAAAAGGGAAATGAAGGAAGAGGCTGCAGGTTCGTTGGATATCCAGACCCACACACCGAGTGTGGCCAAGTTTCCCAGCAAGTGAGCTCACAGTTGGGGGTGGAAGCCCCCATCCTTGGGTCCAAGGTCCTGAGAGCTGCAGCTTCAGGTGCCAGCCACGGCCATCGCCCCTGTAGTCCACAGCCGCTGCCACACAGTCTGAGCTGCTGAGCTCTGTCCTGAGCCTCCGGGTGGGAGCAGGGCTGTTCTGGAAGGGCAGTCTCTTCTAAGCAGGGTCTACAGAATGGTCCGTGGTGGGCAGTAGCCACTGTGGCAGGGCCTCCGGAGCGCAAGCACTCAGATGCGTCCGGAAGCCCCCGCCGGCCTCCAGAATCCTCAGGTGTGGAGGACATGGCCTCTGCAGGCCTCGAAGGAGAGCAGGATGGAAGGGCAGGGGTCCCACTTCAGGTGGAAAGCACAGCTCAGGCAAAGCCAGGAGAAGGAGGCATGCCCAGGTATGGTGGGCACACAGAGAGGGCTGCAGCTAGTGACAATGCGAGCAGTGGAGCCTGGGGAAGAGTCCCAGTGCTGTGGGCCTGGGAAGAGCCCAGGAATGTTTGCACTATCCTGGAAGTGCCCGTTTGGGGCAATGTGGGGTGGCAGGGCCTTCCTGCTAACAGGGCTGGCACCAGATATGTGCATGCCAGGCCTCAGTCCCATTGCACAGGGGCACACAGAAGCCCAGAGAAACAAAGCATTTTCCCAAGGCCACCCAGGGCCCTGGCCACAGAGCTGGTCCCCACATTATCCTAGATAGACACTGCAGCCGTCTGATCTGGCCGCCTGCTCAGCTTGTCTGAGGGGCAGGATCTCACAGGCGACTTCCACTCAGTTAACGACTAAGGCAGACCCCAGCCCCTGTGATGCCTCTGCGGGATTTAGAGAAAGCATGTCCCCCAGGAGGAGGGGGCTCCCGGGCCCACAGGAATGTGGAGAGGAGCTGCATCGCGGTGCCCGCACCCCTCGCTCAGCACAGCCCTGCAGGAAGAACCCTGCCACGTGGCGGCTGTATTTTACCGTGCAGCCAGGCCTTGACCATGTTTCCACAGGGCCCACCAGTGTACTGGATTCTGCTTGTTCAGGAGTGACTGTTTGAGCAAAGTTTGTCTCCTTGTAAGCAATGTGCAGGAGGATCCAGTTCTGTTTTGCTCAACTGTGTATCCCAGCAACAAGTGTGCCCAGTGACAAACACTTCACAAACACCTGCAGAATGAAGGGTCTCTTTTAGCCCTAACACAACCTATCAACCCCACTGTACAAATGAGGTTGGAAAGTTGACCTGACTTGCCCAGTTCATGCAGCTGCAAGCTCCTAAAACAAGGTCTTCCAGACCCACCTGAGACCCCTCTCCTGACTGTGGCAGCCTTCCAGCCAGCAAGAAAGAGAGCCCTGTTCTGCCCTTGACTTGTGATGTCCCTACGCATCCCTGAGCCTCAGTTTCCCCTTCTATAATACAAGAAGTTTCAGCCCAATCCTGCCCGAGATCTTTTCCTGCCTGAGAGTCTGCATTCTACAGTCTGGAACAAGAATACTAAACCCACAAGCATGCATGCCCTAGCTTGCGCCCGCCATACTCGTGGCAGACATCATTAATCAATCACCAATCAATCTCTCCCAATAAGCTAATTAAACAACAGAATCCTTCTCCAGTGTACAACCATTGGATCAAATGTGACATGTAAGATAAAACCTGTCACCTGGCCAACGTGATGAAACCCCGACTCTACTAAAAATACAAAAATTACCCAGGCGTGGTAGTGCACACCTGTAATCCCAGCTACTCAGGAGGCTGACAGGAGAATCACTTGAACCCAGGAGTTGGAGTTTGCAGTGAGCTGAGATAGGACCACTGCACTCCAGCCTGGGCAACAGCACAAGATTCCTTCTCAAAAAAATTTTTTTAAAAATAAAACCTCTCTACCATCTCTGGCCTTCCCAAGGGAAGCCTCTTAAATGGTGACCCTGAGTCCTGCTGGCAAGGAAGCCCCAGGCTGCCCTGCATCCGTTCCTGTCTCCCCATCAGACCCAGAGCCCCATGACCCAGCCACAAGACCCAGGCCCTGCATGCACCCTCAGAAAGGTTTGCCAAATTGCTGTCTCTGATGATTCCTTATTTCTGAGCGTGTTTAATGCCAACACTTCCTTAAGTATCAACTCAGATTTCATCTCCTCTGAAAATCTCCCTAAGATTTCCCCCTGTGTGAGTTAGGGATCCCATTGTGCCTGTTCTAACATTCCTGCTCTCCTTCAGTTGATCAACAAACACACAGTGTTGTATTTAGGTCGGTGCAAAAGTAATTGCGGTTTTTGCCATTACTTTCAATGGCAAAAACCGAAATCACTTTTGCACCGACCTAAATGTTTGTCTCTGAGTCTGTGAAGCCACTGTGACCCTGACTCCAAGCCCAAAACCCAGGACAGAGGACAGTGAATGAGGCTGCAGTGAGTGACGGGCCGACTCACCTGCAAGTACGCACGGCTCATTCATGTATTCATCCACCAGCTATGTGTTCCTGGGACGCACAGGAATTCCACACAGGTGCCAGCCTTGCCCTCTGGAACTTACGCTGGTGAGGAAGAGACCATTTAAGAAACAGTGATACATATAATTAAGTGGCCATAAATAGGAAATTGTTTCAGAAGGGGGCCGTAAGGGGGGCTCCCTGAGGCTCTGATGTGTGGCCAGCACCCGCCTTCTCTCACTGGCCTCCACCACCGTTTTGCAGAGGTCCCAAGAGGGGAGCAGGTCCAAGGGCCCCAGCCAGGAAAGAGAGGCAGATTCGGGTACCCTGCCCCCAGCTTCTCTCCATAGTCAGACCCCACACTCCCCTCAAGAGGAAGCACCCAACACCAAGCTGGGCCCCTCTGGCTCTGCCTCCAGCTGAGCTGGGGGCCAGGAAGCTGTCCCCTGGGAAACAAGGTGCCCTGTGGGTGGCAGGTGACCCAGGCTGCCGGAGCTTGTGGCAGGGCCAATTCCTGGTGCAAGGTTGACTTCAGCTGCATGAGGAGTGGGCAGGAGCTGGTTGGGGCAGGGAACAGCCCCGCTCCGGCCACACCCCACCAGCACGGAAAGGTTGGCAGAGGAGTCTCCCCGGCCCCTTCTGCCAGTGACTCTGGGTTCGTGCTGCCGTTGTGGGGCGGGCAGGCGCAGCGAGCAGGTCTGACAGCTCCTCCACCCACCCCCCTGCCAAATTGTACTTAATTATAATGATAAATGATGGCAGGCGTCCACAACCACATCGCAGAACATGACAAACACTCCACGTCTCCGAGCCAACAAGCTCCGCTCCCCCACCTCTGTGTTTCTGAGCAGGAGGCTGGGAGGGGGTTATCTGAGGCCGCGGCTGGCTCCACCGGGCCTAGCCCAGCCTGGACCCCGCCTGCGGTCTCGGGGTGGGTGCTGCTGCGTAGCCGAGGGCCGGAGCCCTCGCCCACCCCAGGTCCCTGGGCGTCACCTGCTCCTCCTAGCAAAGTTTGCCTCTGTGCATGGAAAGCAGCCCGCCGCCCGAGGGGAGGGGCTGGGCGGGTAAACACACACAGCAGCCACTTTCTGGAGCCACACTGCCCACGCAGGCATCGCCAAGGGGACTCTGAAAGGGTCTGGGAAGGCCACAGAGAGCACCCAGGGTGGGTGAGGCCCGGAAGCTCCTCTCCCTGACCACAGCAAGGTGTCCTCACTCCACGGGGGTCATGGGCATTCCTGGGACTGCTGGATGGAGAAAGGGTTTATCTCCCCTGGGAGAAGCCCTGATGCAGATTCCAGCACTGTGGGGTGGGGAAGGGAAGGGGCCTTTCTCCCTAATCATTGCCACAGGCAGGGCTCTGGGACAGCAAGCCAGGGTCCTAGTCGCACCAGGTGGCCTCAACATGACTGACCGCCAGGCGCTCTGTGCAGGCATGCGGCCTCATCCCCACCGCTCCATCTGCGTGGTGAGCCTCGCAGCGTCTGAGAGACAGTAATAATATGGCAGCTGCCGCGGAGGTGGCCCTTCAGCAGAGATGTTGTGTGCTAGGTGGCAAACCAGGAGGGGAAGGGTGACCAGGCAGATGGAGCCTGTGCTCGAGAGCTCAGGGTCAAAGAAGGCTTCGATCACACACGGGAGGGGAATCAGCTGGGAGTGGCTGGAGCCCGAGAAGAGGCTGAGTGGCAAGGGGCTGAGAGGGAGGGGGCTTGCCCAGGAGAGGAGTGAGCCGGGCAGGCCCCTTGGGTGGCAGGTGGATGGCAGGGCGGAGCTGCCTCCATGCCAGGGAGGGACAAGAACCTGGCCTGTGAAGGTGCAAGCAGAGATGGCAGGTGGGGCCAGTGGAGGGCGGTCACGGGACTTAGGGACGGAGGGAGAAAGGGCTAGAGGAGCAATGTCTGATTTGGGTTAGCGGTTCCACCCAAGGGCCAGGACGGCCTGGAGAAGCCGGTCAGCAGAGTGTGTGGGCTTCCCCCACCCTCTAGATGTCTCAGCACAGACACCCAAGGGGCAGCTAGGGACAGGGGGCAGCCTGGCCTCAGCAGGGAGGCTTTGGGACCAGCAGCGTTCAGCACTATCCATGTTCATGGGTGGGCGAGGTGGCCCAGGCAAGCTGAGAGGCAGCGAAGACCCAGAGGCCCCGGGCCTGGTGCCTGCAGGTCAGGAATGACCGCCCCGAGCTGAACCCCCACATCCCGGCGCTCTGTGGTCACGAAGGGCCTGCCAGGGAGAGAGGAAAGCAGAGCGTGAGGCCCGGCACCCGGAGAGGAGGCGACTTCAGGAGAGGAGGTGTGGACGGCCATCCTAAGGCCGCTGAGTGGCCTGAGAAGGGACCCCGGGCTGCAGGACAGAGGAGCCATGCAGGCAGGTCCCACACGAGACCCCGGCCCACACAAATCAGATGACAGCAGGGAAGCCTGGTGAAGAGGAGGGTGAGGAAGGCGGGGAAGGCCGGGGCTGCTTGGTCTTCCCAGGTAGTGACAGCAGGCTCAGCTCCTCCCCACCCAGGCAAAGGGACACGAGGGCAGGGACCGTTACCAGAGCCTGGACTCTGAGCATGGAGTTGGGTGGAGAGGACCCACCCAAAGGAGGAGGGATCCTTTGTTCAGGGGTGCAGCCAGCTCAAGACGCTCGGGCAGGGGTCGGCGGTGCCGGAGAATCAGTACTCCAACTCACTCTCTGCCCTGTGGCTGGGCAAACCCGAGCAGAAAATTGTGGGCCAGAGCGCCCCCCACCGCCACAGGGCGTCTGGGACCCCTCAGGACACGGAGTAGGCAGCGGGGCGTGTTCCTGCAGTGGTTCCGGGGCACATGGCAGCCGTGAGCAGAAGCCTGCTGCAGGGAGGAGCCCTGAGTGGAAGACCTCAAATGTAGATTCTTCCACAAAGAGGAAGACAGAGCTCGGAGGCACAGGGGAGGCTGAGTTGAGGGCGGGTTTTGCTTCTGTTTTCTAAGTGCCTGGAGAGCCTGGATCCTGGGGCAGAGAGTAGGGACACGGTGGATTTGGAGAAGAGGTGGAACTGACAGCATGAGGAGAGGGGACGGAGGGGTGGGTCTGCACCCTGCCCGGGCCACCAGGGGGGCACAGGTGGGTGTGGAGGTCTGGCGGCTGGAGGTGTGGCAGGGGCTGTCGGCATCCGAGGGGAGTTTGTACCCTATCCGCCGGCCCTGCCACCCAGCTCCGAGTGCAGGAGGCTCAGGGCTTTCCCAAGGTGGGGTCCTGCCACGTGGGAGCTAAGGACTGACACAGTGGGACCCAAAGTCCAGAGCCACCCAGAGGGACTTGACCGGGCAGGGCTGGGTGGGAGGGACGCTCAGAGGAGGTAAGGGGGAGCAGGGCTGGGGGAGGTGAGAAGCAGGCACAGGGCGGCCTGAGTTGGGGGCTGGGGTTATGGCCGGGGAGTAGATGCTGGGGGACCCAGGCTCCCAGAGGCAGAGCCCACTGGTGTGGATGGAGTGTGGTGGTGTGTCATGAGAGGGATAGCAGGCACACTGGGGGGCTGTGGGAGCCGGGGAGGTGAGGCCAGAGAGGCCAGGGTGGTAACTGAGGCACCCACAGGGATGTGGAGACTTAGGGGACAGCCAGTGCGGTGAGAAGGAGACTGAGGCAGGGCGGGGGTGGGGTGTGGCTGGCGGAAGGGTGGTCTCGAAGCCCCAGGGGAG
The DNA here is from genome assembly GCF_001604975.1 of Cebus imitator. Classification (NCBI taxonomy): domain Eukaryota; kingdom Metazoa; phylum Chordata; class Mammalia; order Primates; family Cebidae; genus Cebus; species Cebus imitator. Next base: position 1,867,535 of record NW_016107367.1, on the reverse strand, counting down.
AGAAAGGCAGGAGTGTGGGGGCTGGAGCCACAGCAGATGGCCTGGGGTTGGGGGAAGGGCATGGACTTTTCCAGAGGAGATGGGAAGAGGGTTGGTTTGCAGGAGGGCGGGGGCACATCCAGGCTCCATGGGCAGCCTCAGCCCCCTGCACAGATGGGTAGACGAGGGCTCAGAGAGAAAGAAGACAAGTGCCCACCCCAAGACCTAGACCTGCAGGACCCAGAAATGCCTCTCTGAGACCCCACTTCACACACGGTTCCCCCACTAGATTGCTTCTGCCCTTGTTGTGGGAGGGAGAGGAACACCAGGGCAGGGGGTCCACCAAGGGACCCTGGAAAGCCCTGCCTGTAGGACCTGGGGGGCGGAAGGGCAAGCCCAGGCCTGGCAGGGGTGGGGAGGTAGGCATGTCTGTGTGGAGGACAGTCCATGCTGGTTGCGAGGGGGACTGGGACCGCAGGGTGCCAGGTGTCTTTCGGGAGGAGGCTGCAACTGTGTCTCCAGGCAGGGTGGGCAGCGGGAGTGGAGACGTGGGGCACTTGGGGTCGGCTGCCGTGGGGCTCTCTGCAGGGCGCATGGAGGGGCCGGGGTGGCCGGGGTCACGGGGTGATCTGGGGTGCATCGGCAGCACGCACAAACGTGAGCCTGCATGTGGGAGGAGGGAGGATGCGGGTGGGTGGGAAGTAATTAGCTGGAGCCTGGTCTCCCTGCAGAGCCTGGACGCCAGCCCATGTCTGGCAGCCTCATCTCCGCCTGCTCCGCCCCCTACCCCTCAGTCTTACTGCTGCTCCCCCATCTGCCCCAGAGCCCCCGGCAGCCCACCAGGGACAGCCAGGCAGTCCTCACTAGGGTACTCCCGGCCCTGTCAGTTGGGTTGGGGCAGGGATCGGGGCAGAGATGGTGGAAGAAGGCAAGGAAGGCTTCTGGTTTATCTCTGAGGTTGACCCCATGCTGGCTTCTAGAGGCCCAGGGGCACCGCCCAGTCCAGCCCATGATGGTCCATAGGCCCCCAAGATGGAAGGAAGAGGAAGCACTGCCCAAGTCACAGAGCAGGTGCGAACAGAACCAGCTCTGCAGACCACCCCTGCCCCATCCACACCTGTGTGCTCAGGACCCTCTGGGGTATCCAAGCTCCTGGGCCAGCCTAGAGCAACAGGTGGGCTATGTGCCTCAGGCTGGCCCTGCCTCTGCTCCCACGATCACCTGACGCTTGCACCTGCCTCTCTGAGGCAGCGCCTCCCTTCCAGCAGGCCCAAAGCCCGCTCTCAGCCCTGCCCATCTCACAAAGAACAGGGCAAACAAAGAGTTAAGAAAGGCAGGAAGGACTAAGCAGCCAGCCCAGCGCACAGCCGAGCACCCCAGGGAAATACAAAAGGGGCTCAGCTCTAGGCTGCAGGGAATGAGAGGTGGGCTCCTGCCCTGGCCTTGGCTCCCAATTGCCCTGGAGCAAGCACAGCCCTCTGGATATGGCCCTCTGGATAGAGCCAGAGGCCATCTAGGACCCGGGAAGGACCTTATCTGCCCACACCCCTCCACTCCTTCCCACCCCATTCTCCGTGATTAGTATCAGTTCAATAACTACTCAATGCAAGAAGCTAAGGGGCAGCCCCACGTATTTCTCCATCCTGCGTCATCATACTGCCCTCTGCCCATCCGTCCCTACACGCCTCAGTCCATCAAGCCAGCTTGTAAACATCCTGCGATTTCTCCAACTGGGTCCGTCCATCCGTCCGTCCATCCATCCTCCCCTTCCTGTATATGATTCTATTCATTCACTGATACAGCCAACCGCTGGTCCATCCGGCCATCTGTCAATTCATCCAGTCATCCATGGATTCCTCCACCCACTTATCTACTATCCACCATCCCCCCACAGTTCACTCATCCATCCATCCATCCATCAGTAGATCCAGCCAGCCACCCATGTGCCTGCCCCGGGGACTCTTTACCCATTCAATCATCCATGGGTCCAGCCAGTCATCTAGCCACCCACTCACCCATTATTAACATCCAGCCCTCGGGCCTCTTCCGAAGTCTGAGGAAGGCCAAAGCCCACTCTCTTCCTGGCCTTGTCGCTTGCTACTGACCCCAAGCTGTGTGTCCTTGTCCACCGCCTCTATGCTGGCTGTGTGTGCACAGAGGTTGTTCCGTGGGTTCGGCCGTGGCTTCCCTCCTGGCCTACCAGACAGAAACCAGGAACAGCGAGTGATCCCACAACCACTCCCAGCGAAGGTGTTGACCCCGCGCTGCCCCTGGCCACCCTGACCATACTCACGCACGATGAGCGGGAGGCCTCCAATCCTCAAACCCCTCCCTGCTTTCTGCCCACGCCCTGGCTCCCACTGTCACGGCCTCACAGCAGCAATCCTTACCCTCATGTATGTGGCACTTGTTGGGCCAGCCCCTGTTCCGAGCACTCTACACATATCTGCGTACTTGATCCTGGCCATTACCCGGCCGCGTAGTCATCCTGTGAGGCTGGCAGCTGTGGTCCATCCAGCCCCCATTTTACAGACAAGGTACAGAGAAGTTAAGAGATGCCCAGTGATGCTGATGTTGACTGGGCCCCGCCTACGTGCCCGCCTATGCCATGCTTCACATGCATCATCCACTTAATCCTCGTGGAAATGGGAGTCCCTATTGCTATCCCCATTTTACAGCTGGGTTAACTGAGTCCCAGTGAGTCATCCGAGGTCGTAGACCTGGAAAATGGGGGCGCCGGAATTTGAACGCAGCTGACTCCAAAGCCCATGTGCTTCACCAGCCAGGTGTCTGCAGTTGCTGCTATAGCTGAGATGTACTCTGGAAATGGGGTTGTGAGGAGGGCAGCTGAGAGCCCAGTAAGCATTGCCCATCTCATCTGCAGGGAACACACGGGGCCATCAGACCCAGGGTTGGGGGATCGGGGGATCCGGGGTCAAAGCGGGTAGTAAAGCCAAGAGTGAGGGAGGTGAGACAGTCAGGGCAGAGCGAAGAAGGCCACTACCAGGAGTATCTAGACAGATGACAGGCAGAGGCCTCAGAGACAGTAGGGGCCCCACACGGCCCCCTGGCTGGGTCGGAGTTTCAGAGCTGAGTCAACTTAATGGGTCTGTAACGGGGTAAGGGTGCAGGCAGGCACTGGCATTTTCAAAACCTGTTCCAGACCCGAGTGCCGTTTGGGAGGTCTCGTGAGAGCCCTCCCTTAGGAGCAAACCCAGCCAGGGTGCCTCCAGCAGCATTCAGGAGGCGCTCTGCAGACCCTGCTTACCACTGGTGCCTGGCCTCCCAGGGCTGTGGGCATCTGGAAGTTGTAACAATTAACTTCCTCCTGATGATTAAAATAAGACATCATGCCGCAGAAAGTGTTGGGAAATGAAGGGAAATGTAAAGGAGAAGACCTCATCTGTGACTTATGCCGAGGAAAGCTGTGGGCTGCTGAGATGTGGCTGGTTGGGTCTTAGGAAACCACTCGCTCAGAACCAGCCCAGAAATGTGCTCACTTCCCAGAGAGGGCTGCGTAGACACCTCCTCGGGAAAGGCAGTCTCTACACAGGCCGCTGGTTTTCACATGCTCACTCATCCCTTTGCAAACATTTATTAAACACCTGTTGTATGCTGGACTTTGGGCTGCCAGGGGATCTCCTGGCCAAGACAGGGGTGGGATGGTGACAGGCGTCTTGGTGAGTGGTGACCTCCAAGCAAGCAGCTTCAAATCCCCGCAATCTGGTACAGTAAAGTTTTTGAAGATGTGATAAAGTCAGGATCTTGAGGCAAAAAGATGATCCTGAATTGTCTGAAAGAGGCCCTAAACACCATCACAAGCGTCCCCCGTGAGAGCCAGGCAGAGAGAGGAAGAACTGTGAAGGCAGGCAAAGGCTGAAGGGATGCAGCCACAAGCCAAGGAAAGCCGGCAGCCACCAGACGCTGGAGGAGGCGTCCTTATGGGTTCCTCTCCAAACCTCCCAGGGTGAGCAGACACCTTGACTTGAGCCCAGTGAAACTGACTTTGGACTTCCGGCCTCCAGAACTGGAAGAGAGCACATTTCTTTGTTTTAAGCCTCTAAGTTTGCGATGATGTGTTAGTGGTTGTAACAGTCAGGGCTCTCTAGAGAAACAGAAACCATCAGGCTGTATAGGGAGACATGTTGAGAGAAACAGAAAGAGGCTTATTGTAAGGACTTGGCTTTCTGGATGATAGAGACAGGCACACCCCAAGATCTGCAGGCAAGCCAGGAGTCCAGGAGAGCCGACCGTGTGGTTTCCATCCGGAAGGCCAGCAGACGGAAAGGGCTGCTATTTCAGCTCAAATCCCCACCCCCACACTGGCTCCTAGAAGGCCCGGAGGCGCTGCCTGACCCAGCCCATGACAGCCAAGTCCAAAGGCAAGAAAAAGCCGCTGTCCCAGCTCAGACAGACAGACAGGAAGCATTCTCTCTTCCTCAAAAGAAGGTTGGCCTTTTTGTTCCATTTAGGTCTTCAGCAGATTGGAGGAGGCCCACTCACATTGAGGAAGGCCATGTACTGAGTGCACCGATCAAACGGGATCTCATCGACAAACACCCTCACAGGCACCCTGGAATAATGTTTGTGTGAAAATCTGGAAGCCGCGTGCCCTAGTCAAGCTGACATATAAAAGCCAGCCATCGAAGCAGCTGAGGGAAACGAACACAGCCTAGTGTGCCAGGGTAAGGGCCATGAGGCTGGGCAGGAGGGAGATCCTGTGTCGTGGCTGGACGGAGAGATGGGGAGGAGGCCTGGGCCTGGCAGGGGGTGGAGTGCTGCCCTCCACGAGGCCCCAATCCAGAGAGAGATGGACCGAGAAATAAGCTCTCTCTGTCTGGAATGCTAAGCACCGTCTTGTTCACCACTGTGCCCCATGATACCAGGCACAAGGGCTGGCGTACAGTAGGTGCTCAACAAAAGTCTGCTGAATGACCAAGTGATGTAATGGAGACCCCACCGGGGGCTGAGGAGCCCCAAGAGTATATGGAGGAAGAAGGGTGAGGGAGAGACTCTACATAAATCTATCCAGGCGGTGACATGAGCATGTCCGTGTGGTGAGGGATGGAGGGTGGGGGTGACGGGCACGTTCTGGGGGCCGGTGCCAGCAGACAGCAGGGGAGTCGTGAGTTTTGCTTTGCAGGGTGACCAGGGGACCCACAGCATTCACCCTCTCTGCCCCACATCTGCACACACGCCCAGGCCTGCGATGTCTAACGTCATGAGTGTGGCCACGGGCACTGGCCCATGCGGTGGAAGGGCCACCAGTCCCGGCCATGGAGTGCTGACTCTGGAGGGCGTTGACCTTAGCCAAGGTCCAGATCACTTTCAAACTCAGGACTCGGGGTGCCAGGGGTGGGGACACCGGGCCCAGGGGAGGAGAGGCTGAAAAGTGTCTTTTTTCCTGAAGAAGACAGAAATCCTCGCCTCACCTCAGCTGTAATAAGCTAATTTTCTCTTCTAAATGGGGCGTAATCAAATTCAGCCCCATAGCCTCATTTCCAGGCAACTTTATTCATTGTTATTTTTATTTCAAGAATTCCTTGGCATTTTCTGGGAGCCACTGAAGTGTTTAATAGCTGCCTAAGTAACAGCGTGCCCTCTTTGGAGCAAAACCAAAGAGCAAAGATTCCTAACGGGGGAGATCCTGGAAGGACATGTGAGGTCAGCTGGCCCAGGTGTGGGAACGAGGCCAGGGTGGCAGGGCCGAGGGCCACCTGGCTGGCTCACAGGGTGGGACCCGGGCTGGGCCACGGCCTCCAGGTGGTTCTGAAAAGTTCGAGAGCTTGGGCAGAGGAAGCAGTCAGGGGCCTCTGGGCTGGTGGGGAGATGAGGCAGAGGTGCCATGCCCGCCATGCAGACGGCAGGAGGTCCTCAGAGCTTCCTCTCTCCGTGAAGGAGGGCTCCAGGGGACGGGGGCTAGCGTCCGCAGCTCTGAGTCCCCATTAAACTCAGCTTGGTGGCCCACAGGCTCCCTGGGGCAGCCCCAGCCCGCAGCAAGGAGTCACCAGGCCTTTCCCACGCCTTCTCATCTCAGAGGCCAGCCCACAGGACAGGTGGAGGAGACCCTGTCCACCTGAGAGTGGGGACAGAGGAAGGACTGGGTCTGCACCTCTTCTGTGCCCTGCACGGTCGCCGGGCAGCAGTGGAGGGCCAGGGATGAGCAGACAGAACAGAAGGCAGCCACCATGGCCGGCAGGGTCTGGGCTGGGGTGTGGGGACAAGGAGAACTTTAAGGCAGACCACACGAAGGTGGAGTCCACCAGGCCGAGGGAACATGTGGATGTTGACAGCTTAGACACAGAGAAGGGGGCAGTGGCGGCCAAGATGGACTGGAACTAGGTATTGGGGGAGGTTGGTGGAACTTTGAGGAACCGGAGCCGAGGGCCAATGGGACAAGAGGTTGGGGCTCACCTGGGTGCAGCTGCCCAGCCACCGCCAACCTCTGTATCCCCTCACCGTCCCCTCTGACACCTATGTCCAGAGAAAGGGCGTCCGCTGCCCCCGGGACTCTTTTTAGCTTCTCCGGGTCCCCTCCATCCCCACCGCATGTGGCCACCAAGCCCTCCTGGGCTCTGTAGGAAGATGTGAGACCTCGGGGATGTGGCCAGTATGGTTCTCATTCATGTTGCTTAAACCATTAACTGGCTCTTTTGTAAGAGTCATCTGACGTGCAGGAAGTCTTTTGATGCCTTTCAAAAGGCTTTTTTATAAGTGTTTCTAATCCTTTTCTCTTAAAAACAGGAAGTTACACTTTGCAACCTAAACACCAGAAGGTCAGAATTTGGTTGGCGAGGCAGAAGCCACAGGCTCCAGATGGCTCCGCCCAGGCCTGGCCGAGCTCTCGGGCTGAGGACACGGCCAGCGGCCCAGGAGGAAAGGGCTGGGCCCAGACCACCTCGTGGGTGATGCCTCCCAAGGGAAGACATAACACACAGGTCCTCTCCAGGGCCCCTACCCAGAGAGTGGAGTGCCTCCACCCCCCGCTGCCCAGGCCAGAAAGCCAGGTGTCGTCCCCAGAGCCCCGTCTTCCACAGCCCCATCCCCTGCTGCTGGCCTTTCTACTCCCTAGATCTGGCCCCTCCCTCCCTGCTCACTGCCTGAAATGGTGCTCGGGGGCCTTCTCCTGCCTGCACAGGGCCTCCCGGACTGGGTGGGGGGCTGCTTGTCTCCCCTTCCTTCCCACTTTTCACTCCCAGCTCCGACCCCAAACCACACTGTAGCTCCCTGGCTACGCCCCACCATCACACATGCTGTTCCTCTGCCTGGACACCCTCCCTCCGCTTTTCCACGCATTGAACTCCTACTCAACCCTCAGGGGCCCCTCCTCTAGAAAGTCTTTCCTTTCCTACACTCCCTTTTCCCTGGATCCCAGGGTCTATGTGCCCTGCCCTGGGCCTCCCTAAGGAAGAAGCAGGGTGGTATCTACAGCCTCTCCAACCTTCACATCTCTTCAACATGTCTGTGGGAACTGAATCTCAGCAGGAAACTATTTCACCAAAAGAACTTGGCCTCCACTCCATCTGTGCCCACGCACCCCCACCCCCGGAGACCAGCCGCTCCTGGCCACATTCCCCAGGACCAGGCCCACTGTAGCACCTGCTGTGTGGCAGCTCCAGTCCAGCCAGCCTTCCCAGGGTGGCAAGAACACAGCCCTGCCCTGGAGGAAGCAGCCCTTTCCCCTGTGGCAGGATCCAGGCAGGTGCTGGGATCTGCAGGTCAGCCAGGGCCAGCAGGGAAGGGGGCTGGAGAATGCGCAGCCCTGCTGAGCACGGTGCTCAGCATGGACAGAGCTGCTCAAGCGGATGAAGGGGGTACCCCATGCCCAGAGGTATGTCAGTCCCGCCCCATTCACCAGGAACGCAGTGGGCATGCATGCCCTCGCTTGGAGGTGGATCTGAGCACCTGCCAGCTCCCTTCCCACTCACGAGTGGATTACCTATTCATTCATTCAACAGGGAGAACCCACTATTGGATTCCCTATTCATTCGTTCAACAAGGAGTACTCAGCCCTGTTGTGATAGATCTTCAGAAGTTGGACCTGGTGGCTGGGGGCCCAGAGGTGGACTGGGGACAGTGTTGCCCTCCAGGAGGCCCCAACCCAGAGACAGACAGGCCCAGAAATAAGTGATCTCTGTCTAGAATGCTAAGTGCCATCTTGTTCACCACTGTACCCCATGATGCTAGGCACAAGGGCTGGCATACAGTAGGTGCTCAACAAAAGTTTGCTGAATGACTAAGTGATATAGTCGAGGCCCCACCAGGGGCTGAAGAGCCCCAAGAGTATATGGAGGAAGGAAGCTGAGGGGAGACTTTCTGGAGGTGAGGTCCCCAGGCTGAGCCCTGGGCATTCCCAGCAAAGGGATCTGCTGGTCCAGGGCCAGCCAGGAGGCAAGGAAAGCAGGGTGCATCCCTGAAGGCACAGGTGGGCTGAGCAATGTGACTGGGATTCTGTGGAGGGTGCAGGGAGACCCTGGGGTGCTGGGCCAAGCATCAACAGGACCAGGCTTGTCTTGTGGAAAAAAGACTGGCTGCAACATAGGGGAGGTCCCATGCTGGGGACAACGACAGCACTGCAGGGATGAATGGGTTTGGCTGCATGTACCAGGCCCAGCGTGACAGTGGTTTAAGCAATAAGTTTACCTCTTATGGAGACATTTGGACTGAAAGGTGCCCTCTGCTCCCCGGGGTCACAAGGGCCTGGCCTTGCTCCTGCTTCGGGGACTCCTCAGGGTGAGGCTCCTCCTGGGTGGGTCATCTGCTCCTACCCCATTGGCCAGAAAGAGTCACATGGCCACATCTAGCTGCAAGGGATGCTGGGAAAGGAGTCTTCTGGGGCACCCAGGTTCTGGGAGGAATTCTGTGGTAGGAGAAGATAGAAGAGTGGCCATTGAGAGACAACTGTTAGGCTGTGTCATGAACACTGATTAGGAAGCAGCTCTGGGGGGCGGGGCATGGGGCCTGGGCCGAGGGTGGCCAGGGGTAAAAGGCCTCTAGAAGCTCCCTGAGTGGGGCTGGGGTGCGGTGGGGCTTCCCATGAGCTGAGCAGCGCCAGAGCGGTGCAGGCCGATTGGGATTTGGCAGAGGGAGGGCTGCAGGTTGCAGAGGTGAGTTGGGCCTTGTTGAGAGTGAGCTGCCCAGGGAACATCCCTTGGAGGTGTCCAGGTAAGGCTGAGGTGTGGGACCCACCTGCAGGGAGAGGGCTGTGCTGAGCGGTGGCTGGGCCAGGAGAGGCTGGAGGGAGAGGGGACCCTCCGGGGCTCACGGGAAGGAGGGGAAAATTCAAAAGGTGCCTTCTGTAGCTCCAAGGAAGAGGCTGGGATGGCTGTGAGATCGGGCAGGGAAACTGTCCCTGAAGGCCATTTCCGGGAGGTGAGAGGAAGGGGCAGAGGCTGAGTGGCAGGGGCAGTGGTGTCTCCCTCTCAGTAACTCCCTGTACAACCTGCTGCGGGCTCCCTCTGGAAGGGGTGGGGAGGGTAACAGGAGGGGAGGCCCCCAGATGCAGGCAAGGAAGCAGAGCTATCCACCCACCTGAGAACAGCCAGTCCTCAGCCTGGGGGGCTGGGACAAGGTGCACAGCCTGGTTCGCTCCTGGAGACACAGAGATGCCACTCCCGAGCCTCGAAGCCCCAGGCCCCTTCCAGAGGACAGCTGAGCTGGGGAAGGGGTTCCAGATCAGCAGTCTCTTTCTTGGCTCACGGGGGAAGGGGTGCTGACCCCAAGTGGGATCCTGTACAAAAGCTTCATGCCCACAATCTTATCTGACCCCACAACAATCCACCCTACAGAAGAGGAAACCGACGCCCAGAGTGGCAAAAAGGCTGCCCACGGCAGACCACTTAGTGTGGAACCCTCGGCTCGGTGGGGGCACAGGACCAACATTTCCATTTCCCTTTTAAAGTCAAGGAAGCAGAGGCTCAGAGAGGTGCACGGCCTCCCTCCAGGCCACACAGCAGGGCTGGTTGGTGCCAGCACTGGCACAGTCACCCAAGCCGCTGTATTTCTAGCAGGACCCTAGCTGTGCGCCACGTGGCCACCCCTCAGTGACCAGGAGAACAGAGTAGCCTGGGTGGAAGGGAGGGCCAAGGGCTTCAGGAGCCCCTGGGAGGCCCAGCGGGTCTGGAAACTCCATAGGGGTTCATCTGGGGACCAGGGAGCTGGAGGGGCTGCGCACCTCTTCCTTACCCCCCTGCTCCACTCCCCTCCCGCAACAATGCCATGGCCGGGCTGCCTCCACCCTGCCATGCAGCTCCAGGGGCCTGGCCTGGCCACAGACCACCGGTTCCTGGAAAGACTGTTCCTGGAAAGCTGGAACTGCTGCCTCCCCAGCCCAGGTCACCCCAGCAGCGGCAGAGGTCAGCCCAGCCGGCAGCCCCGGGCCCCTCTGGGATCCCTCACATTTCCAAGAAAATTGCAAAACATGTGAAGAACAAATGGTCCTCGTATCCCTCCCTCACTGGCCTGAGAAGTATTAGGGAGCGGGGAGAGAGCTGGGAAGATGCCACAGGGGCTCCCTGGACCCGTAACCAAGCCCATTCCCAGGCATTGTGCAGCCAGGACACCCTGGGAGTTGGCAGCTGGGCAAGGGAGGGCAGGGCGGAGGCAGCCAGCTCCGGGGGTGGGCACCTCCTGCGGTTGGTGGCGGAGACTCTGACGCTCTGGAACCCTTTGGCAATGAAGCAGACAAAGCCTGTTCCCACTCTCTGCTTCCACCCCTCCCAGCCACAGGCCAGTCTCAAAGGGCAGGACCCAGGGTCCATTTACCCTGCAGAGGGGGGGGGGGCGGCTCTCAAGGACGGTCTGTCTTCTGGGGGTCTCCCCAGGTGTAAGCCCTCCCCCCCAGGGCAAGCTGGACCTTGAGCTCCAAGTCCCAAAGGGGACTGGGCAGCTGGACCGGAAGCTCCCAGATGCCTGGCCACAGGACACGCCCTCGCAGAGCCTCGGTTTCCCCACCCGGCTAGTCCAGAATTTCTGAAAGGGAAGTAACAAGGCGATTTTGAAGGGTATCCAGGAAAAGTTCTTTCTATTTCAATTGTTATTTATGTATATGGGTTGAGAAAAAGATATGCATAACTAACATCTCAAAGCCAGGGTTTCAGAATCTATCACGTAAGTCATCAGCATCTAAGTTTACAAAGCAAGTTGATTTTTTTTTTAATTAAGCAAAAGATAAAGTTGATGATACAAGAATACAACATAAATCAAATTGTGAGGCTCTGCAGACCTGCATTTCCTGGGCAAAGATTAAGGTCGCCTCATGTCTGCGTCACTGTTATTTGGCAACTTGTCCAACCTGGTGGCCTCAGCCAGTGGCCATGCAGCTGCCTGAGGAAACAGGTGTAAGGCAGAGAGCACGGAGAGAACTGAGCCCTCCTTGGAGATTGGGACTCTGTGCTTGCTGAAGACGAGGCCGTGGGGTGCTGCCAGTGAGGCACCTCAGAGCTGGGGAAGAGGGCCGAGCAGGACAGGGCCAGGCGGTCTGGAGCCTGCCCTCCTGGCCGCCTCCTCCCTGTGGCAACCGTGAAAGCGTCTATTCATTCTGTGAAACAGTCTGTCTGCAGAGGCTGGAAGCCCCCCAAGGGTGAAGCCTGTGTCATCAGGGTCCCAGCACTCAGCGCCCACCTGGCAGAAAAGGTCTCCATGGATGTTGTTGAATAAAGGAAATAGGGGGTCTGGGGACCTGTGGGCTCTGCCTCCAAACACCCAGTGGGCAGGAGCTCAGCCATGTTTGGAGGGCACCAAAGAGCCGGGAGAGCCTGTGCCGCCAGCAGCCGTGGGCTCCCTTCCCTCGGAAGTGTAGAGCAGAGGCTGGGGGTCGGGGCTGGGAGCTGAGGCCGGGAGTCCCAGCTCACAGCACTGAGTTCGATGGGGAGGAAGTGAGGGGAGCGGCCCCAGGGTGGGGTGGGGGCAAAGGTGCTGCCATTATTACCCTCCCACACTGGGGCCCCCATGAGATCACCCAGTCTGTCCCTCCTCAGCGGCCAGGGCCTCTGGGGCCACAGGCTGGTTCAGCTCAAGGCAAACTCTACCCCTGAGAAGGAGCCGAGAGGCCCCAGCTGCCCTCAGGGGCCCCGCTGCCCCGCCCCGGGCCCAGCTTGGCCGTACTGTCTTCTATTGCTCAGGAAAACACTGTCATCCTGGGCTGCAGTGCTGTGAGGCCCCCATCACCAGTAGATCCCAGTCCCAAGCCCTGAGCAGGGCCTCTGGGGCCTTCCCAGTGAGCTGGCTGACCCCACCCTGCTGCTGGCCCACAGCCCAGCTCCAGACCCCAGACCCTCAACAAGTTCTCAGGGCTGCCCGAGGCCAGGCCCTGCTCCCAGGAACTCACAGAATTGAGGACAGAGCCTCATGCTTCACACCACCTCACTCAGCATGTGCCTGGAGAAGTAGGGGTGTGGGGTGAGAGGAGCCTGCAGAGAGCCGCCCCATGGAGGCAGGGGGATTCCTGGGAGTGCAGCTGGTCTCACGGCTGGCTGGAGCGGCAGGCTCCCCAGACACTGAGGGCGGGCACGAGGCTGCCAGAGCCCACCAGCGGCCCCGGGACACGCTGCCCTCAGCTGGACCCTGCATGCCCCTCCGCCAGCTCCCTTCCAGTTCCTGACATGCTTATCCCTGCTCCCGATCACACAGGGCCACCTGATTGCTTGGTTCAGTTGGTGGGTCTGTGGGACAGAGTGTAGCCCATCCTCATCCAGTTCCTAGCTCCCCGAAGAGCCCGGATCTCCTGGACGGTCAGGGTGGGTACCAGGCAGGTGAGGGTGTGGACAGCACAGGGAGTGGAGCTTCTCAGCACCTGAGCTGGGCCAGAGCTCATTGACTTTGGTTTCTAAAATGACACCCAGGGTGACACATCCGCAGTGCCAGCGGCAGAGCTTGATGACCCTGGCAGGCACCTTTCAACTCTCTGCTCAGTGGCAGAGCGGTTCTGGGTCTCAGCCAGCAGTACATGAGGTGGCCCCTGACTCCTGACTCCCAAGCAGTCCCTCCCTCTCCTGCCCATCCTGGCCCCCAGCCTCTCCCCCGGCCAGCCCCCTCTTCCCAGCTGCATCCAATGCTTTCATTCACGCTCTGAGCACTCACAGAGCCCCTTTTAGGTGAGAGGCTGGGTTCCAGTCCTGGAGAGGCGCTTCTCCCTGCCCTGAGGAAAGGCAGCAACAGCCACGCCCGACCTCCTCCACCGCCTCAGCCTCCAGGCACAGTAGCCTGGCCAGAAGGTGCTGCCTACATCCACATCTGGCCATGGCCTTCCTCTTCCTAAAGCCTGCCATGACTCCCCGTCACCCTTGGATAAGGCCAGACCCTGTGGCTAGACTTGTGCATGCGTCACCTTCCATAGCAAAAGGGGTTTTGCAGAGGTGAATAAAGTAGGGACGTTGGGTAAGAGATGATCCTGGGTTGTCGGGGTGGCCCAGTGTCGCCACAAGCCTCTGCTCTGTGTGAAACGGAGCAGTGTCAGACTCCAGGGCGTCGCGCATGTTGACACTGAAAGGGGGCCACGGGTCAAAGAATGCAGGTGGCTTCTAGAAGCTGGAAAAGGCAAAGGAGCTGATCTCCCCTGGAGCTTCCAGGAAGCACACTGCCTTGCCAGTCCACGGTGGACTTCAGACCTGCAGAACTGTAAGGCCATAAATCAGTGTTGTCTTAAGCCCATCCGTGTGAGGCAATTTGCTGTTACAGCAATCACAGGCAGCTCCTCGCCGGTCGCCCAGGCCTTCCTGATCCAGCACTGCTCATGTCCCCTCCCCGTTGCAGTGACCTCCCTCTTCCCGCCTCCCACTCCCCTACTCCCCTGGGCTCACCGCGCCTTTGGCCTTCACTCTGGCGGTCCCCTTGGCCTGATACAAGCCTTCCCAGGGCCTGGCCAGCAGCTCCTCCCCCTCACACACATGGCAGGGTCTCTTCCTCAGGAAGGGCCCCCACCAGCTGAGGGCTTGTCAGTGACCATCCAGGCCCTGGATCACCACCCAACCCGCAAGTTCTGCCTCTCCGTGGGCCATGTACCCAGCCGGGTCAAGATGGGGTGAGGCCCCGTAACTGATGGTCCCGCCCTGCTCTGAGGGCGATGGGAAGGGCTGGAACTTCAGGAATGCAGAGTCAACAGGTGCCCCTGCCCTCCCTGGTCCCCCTCCCAAGGCTCGGTCACCCCATTAGTGGGCATCTCACACTGGCACCCCCGTGTGCCCTCACCCAGCTATGGGCTCCTGAAGGGTGGCTCCTGGGTCGCAGTAGGGCCTGTTGTAGTTTGGACTCCCCGAGAGCAAACCCTGAGATGAGGATGTGCGTGCAGGTATCGAACCCAGGGAGCTCACATGAGAAAGCAAAGACAGGAAGGAGACGGAGGTGGGGGTGGTAAACCAAGAGGGGTGCACCAGGCAAATGGAACTCGGCCGCTGGGGACCCTCGGATGGGCCCACTCGGGTCCCTGGTGACTGAGGGTGCCGCCTGCTGGGACAGCCTGCCTGGCGAGTTCCTGAGCAGGCTGTGCAGGGACCCGTGCAGATGCAAGCGCTGGAGCGAGCTGAGGACACCTTGCCAGGAAACGCTGCCTGCAGCTGCGGGTAAGCTCAGAGGCTGAGGGCTCTCAGGAGGGACACGGAACTGCTGCAGGAGGACAAGGCCCTCTGTCAGGAACAAAAGAGACCGGGAGTATGGATTCCCCAAACGCATGCACCACAGACCCACAGGAGCCTCCAGAAAGCTCCCTACCCTCTCTGGGCCTCAGTTTACCAGCTGTGAAAGGACTGGCTTTTACCGCCTCATATCCTCCCAGAAAAGGAAAGAGAAGAGAAGAAGAAACGATGGCAAAGATGAGAAACTGAAGCGCTTGTGCATGTCCGCAGGGATGTAAAACGGTGCGGCCACTTCGGGGAAGTGTGGCAGCTCCTCCAAAAATGACAAATACAATTATATTTGTCGTATTTGGAGGAGCTGCCACACTTTCCCACAATGACCCCACCTTTCCATTGCTGGCTACACACCCGAAGGAACGGAAAGCAGGTTCTGGAAGAAACGCCTGTGTGCGCATGTTCACCGCAGCACCGTTCACAGTGGCCAAAAGGTGGAAGCACCGGAGTGTCCCCAAGCAGGTGATCAGATCAACAAAATGTGGCAAACCCATAGAATGGAATATGATTCAGCCCTAAAAAGGAAGGGCATTCTGATACATGCTACCACAGGGGGGAGCCGTGAGGACATGAAGCGAGCAGGAACAGGTCAGTCACTAAAGGACAAACCCTGCAACATCCACCTAGAAGAAGCACCTAACGTAGTCGAACTCACAGAGACAGGGACTAGAACGGTGCTTGCCAGGGGCTGTGGGGAGGGCGGAGTGGGGAGCTGGTGGTTAATGTTTCCGTCCTTCAGTTTTGTATGATGGAAAGAGTTCTGGAGATTGGTTAGACCATGTGAATTCGCAGTATTGAACTGCTACTTAAAAATGGTTAGGATGCTGGCCAGACTCAGTGCACAATCTGGTCACCCCAGCTACTCAGAAGGCTGAGGCAGGAGGATCTATTTTTTTCTTTTTCCTTTTTTTTTTTTTTTTTTGAGACAGAGTTTGTCGCACGGACTGGAGTGCAGTGGCATGATTTCGGTTCACTGCAACCTCTGCCTCCCGGGTTCAAGTGATTCTCCTGCCTCAGCCTCCCTGAGTAGCTGGAATTACAGGTGCCCACCACCACAACCTGCTAATTTTTAGTAGAGATGGGGTTTCACCATATTGGCCAGGCTGGTCTCAAACTCAGGTGATCCGCCCGCCTCGACCTCCCAAAGTGCTGGGATTACGGTGTGAGCCACCGCTCCCGGCCAGCAGGAGGATCTTTGGGCCCAGGAGTTCAAGTTCAGCCTCATATTCTCCCATATGAGGCAATATAGCGCTCACTGTTTTTCTCTTAAAAAATGGATAAGACAGTCAATTTCATGTTTTATGTGTTTTATCACAATTCAAAATTTGAAAAGGTCGTGGCTTTGAACTGCACTGTCCACTCAAACTAATTTTACCAAGGAACTAGCAGAATGATTGCTGTATCACTCAGAAGCTGAAGGGAACCCCATTCCCAAAGCAGGGGAAGGCAGGGCTGCCCGATTTGAAACGGGGGTGTGCTAGTCTGTTTCGTGTTGCTATAAAGGAATACCGAGGTGGGTAATTTTCAAGAAAAGAGGTGATTTGGCTCCGGATCCTGCAGGCTGTACACAGGCTCATGGCCCCAGCATCTGCTCGGCTTCTGGGGAGGACTCAGGAGGTTTTTACTCATGGTGGAAGGCAAAGGGGGAAGCAGGCATGTCACATGGTGAGAGAGGGAGAAAGAGCAGGGCAGGCTCTTTTAAACCACCAGCTCTCCCCTCAACTGACAGAGCGGGAGCTCGCTCATTACCATGGAGAGGGCGCCAAGACTTTGCTGAGGGGGCCACCCCCATGACCCAAACACCTCCCACGAGGCCCCACCTCCGACATTGGGGAATCGCATTTCAGCATGAGATTTGGACGGAACACACATCCAAACCACATCAGAGTGGCACCTCAGAGCCCACCTTCCCAGCCATCTCGCGAGTGTGAAAGCGACCCTTGGGCAGTTGAAACTCCCATCTCCACACCTCTCAGGCCCCTTCCAGGATGGTGGGACTTGGAATCAAGGGCTCCGAAGGTAAACAGATGCATCCCTTCCTGACTTAGCTGGAGGTGACCTTTGTTCTCACCTCGAGGTTTTCGAGGGATGAGGTATCAGGAGGTGTGGGTAGAAGGGAGTGAGGGCAGCTGGGGCAGTGAGTGGGACTCACCTGAAAGGGCAGCCAGGGATAAGCGGGTACATGGGCAGCCTCTGGGGGTGAGCCATCCTTCTGCAAAATTCAAAACTCCTGGAAAGAAAACCCCCCTTCCTCCTCTACAGCCATTTCCAGGGATTCCAAGATCATTAATTGAAGTGTAAGAAAAGTCCTGGTGGAGGCCAGGCACGGTGGTTCATGCCTGTAATCCCAGCACTTTGGGAGGCTGAGATGGGCAGATTACAAGGTCAGGAGTTCGAGACCAGCCTGACCAATATGGTGAAACCCCATCTCTACTAAAAACACAAAAATTAGCTAGATGTGGTGGCAGGTGCCTGTAGTCCCAGCTACTCAGGAGGCCGAGGCAGGAGAATAGCTTGGACTCAGGAGGCGGAGGTTGCAGTGAGCCGAGATTGCGCCACTGCACTCTATGGGCACCAGAGCGAGACTCCATCTCAAAAAGAAAGAAGAAAGAAAGAAAAGTCCTAGTGGAAAATATTTGTTGTTAGAAATGGAATGTTTCCTTTTGGGTTCATTAAATCCACCACCACCCCCAACCCAGGGAAAGCCAGGGATTGCAGGGGACAGGAGGTGGAGGAAGAGGGGTGCTCCCGCTAAAGCCATTTCACCTGCAGAATTCGCACCTGGAGAGGAACCAACGTGGAAGAGCGCCTCTGTGGCTGGGCCTCTGTGTGTGTGATGTCATCCGAGCCTCATTCTGCAGGGAGGACTGTCATCCTCATGTCACAGAAGAGGCTCCGGAGCCACTGAGTCATTCCTGACTTCCCCAGCACCCACAATTACGTGGCACGGCCAGCACTCAAACGCACAGACACATCCCTCTGTGACCCCAGAGCACCGCGGGCCCCAAAACGCAGTCTCCACACCACAGCTCACCAACCTCTGGTTAGTAACCACTTGGTCACTCTGCAGACAGAGGATCAATTTCTCTCTCCGGATCTGTTTTAATTAGGATACATGTTGGCTACTGTAGAATATGCCAAAATGACAGGATGAAACAGAACAGGCCCCCCCACCACACATAGCAGGGATGGTGGTGGCGCAGCCTCTTGGCACCTCGTTGCTCTGTGATTCTCAACACCCAGCTTCCTCTCCATGGTCCCATGGCTGCTCCACTCCTGCCATGCTGTTGTTAATCCAACAGCGGGAACAGGGAGCAGCAGCAGGGGAAGGCACCTCCCTTCCCCCTAAGCGCTGGAGTTTCACAGGTCATTTCTTCCGTGTCACTGGCAAGGATTTGGTCAGATAAGTACGTGTAGTTGCAAGGGAGGCTGAGAGCTCGAACCTTTAGATGAGCAGCCATGTGTCCAGCTCAAAGTTGGGACTTCTTTTAGCTTAGGAAGAAGAGGAGAAGGGATACTGGGGGCAGCCAGCCATCTCTGCCACTGGGACACAGGCTTCACCTCTCAACCAGGGCAGTGGTGAGCCAAGGTCATGGGGAAAAGGGAACTGCTGTCTAGGGAGGAGAGAGGTGACTGGATGAGCAACCGGAGGAGGCTTCCTGGGAGGTCCGGCATTTGGGCTGAGCTTTGAAGACTAGGTAGGGCTGGGGAGGATGAGAGGAAAAGGAACTCCAAGAGAAGGTACAGGTAGCCAACTTGTGCGGTGGGGAATTCTAGCTCAGGGAGAGGGCCTGAACTTTGAGCCAGGTGACCTGACAGGCAACCGGAGTTCTGAGTTCTGACACAGGCGACCAGAGTCCTGACACAGCCATGCAGGGTTTCCTGAGCTCCGGTGGCTTCCTCACTAAACGGCTGGGGCTCCTCAGTCCGTCCCTTGCAGGCCTGCTGGGGAGGGCTTGCAATGTTTCCCTGGGTGCACGTCAGTTCAGTATTGAGCAGGAACAGGGCTGGAGCTGAGAAGGGAAGCAGAGACCCCATCTGGAAACCCTGAAGGCCAGGCCGAGCAGGGACGGGGCTGGAGCTGAGAAGGGAAGCAGAGACCCCATCTGGAAACCCTGAAGGCCAGGCCGAGCAGTCTCTGGATGTTTTTCAAAACCTGCAGGCCGTTGAATGGCAGAGCAGCCTCCCGAGCAGAGAGCGGCTCTAAAACATGAGGACATCTAGAAGACAGAGAGGAGGAGATGAGATCAGAGATGCAGAAATCCAAGAGGAGGCAGCTGCAAAGTTCTCAGAGAGACAGCATGAGAGGGATTCAGGCCAGAGCCAAGGAGCCCTTCCATCCCAATCAGGCAGTCAGGGAAGACTTCCTGGAGGAGGCAGCCTGAAGCTGTGCCTGCCAAAGCAAGGGCTGCTTAGAGCCCAGGGAGTGGGGCTGTGGGGAGGGTTTTCCCTGGAGGGGACCAGCCATGGAAGGAGGGACCAGCCAAAGCCAGGCCATGCCCAGGAATAGACAGGCCTCACCACTGCCTAGAGATACTCCTACACCAGCCAATCTGAGCATATCCCGCAGCATGGGCTGTACCTGGCACTGTATCCTCATCCCAGTGAGTCTTCGCAGTGACCTCACAAGGTGGAGATCCTTGCCCCAATTAATGGAAGAAGAAACTGGAGCCCAGAGAGGATCAGGGACTTCACTGAGGCCATACAGCAGGGATTTGGGTCCAGCAGTCAGAACCAGTGTACCCGGCACTGTTTGACCCTTCCTGGGGCTGGGGTGTCCTTCTCTGACGTTATTGTCCTGGTCTCCGGAAGGGGTGAGGATCAAGAACTGCTTTATCCACACCCATCCACAGGCATCCCTTACAAGGCAGGGGTAGAGATGGAGTTACCCCATTGGACAGAAAAACAAACTGAGGCTCCGAGAGGTGAAATCACACATGTGGGTTCATAGTCTGTTGGTGGCCAGCAGGACTTGAGTCCAGGTCCTTCTGACTCCGTGTCCTGATTCTCGGTGATTCTCGCTGAGGCCTTTCTCTCCCCTCCCACCCCTCCCCCCACCCATCGCTGTTTTCCTGGCTCCATCTCAGGGAAAAGAACATGCTCTGAGTCTCTGTTTCCCTGGGAGAAATCCATTTTCAGAATCTGGAGGTGTTGAAATGTGTTCTTTTTTCCTCTCCAAAGAGCCCTTCTTGAGGACAGAGGTGCCCCCAGAATCCCTCCAAGGCCAGCACCGGCCGGGTCGGGGGCGGGGGTGCTGCCTGTAGGGGCCAGGTCCCGGGAAGGTGACTCCACCCAGGACAAGGAGCAGGGTGGGTACTCTAAGAGCTCAGAGCACACCCTGGGCCCCCAACCCAGGACCCCCACCCTAGCCTCAGAAGGCCCCATTTGCCATCCCCGCCTGGCTGCTGCCGACAGACTTTGTGGCTCCCAGGAGCGGGGCAGTTACTGAGCCTGCCTGGTGGAGGTGGCCACGGGAAGGTCCATGGTCCCCACCAGACTGTCACCCTCCCCATGACAGCTGGGCCCCGATGGTTGCGGTCGCAACTGCAGAAGTCTCTTGCTGTAAGGAGTGCAGCCTTCCCTGTGAGCATCTCCCAACGCCCGCAGAGCTGGGCCCTGGGGAGCACTGGGCGGAGGGTGCAGGGGCTGCTTGCAGAGGGAAGGAAAGAGGCTGGGACGGGGGAGGTAGGAAGGGGTACCGGGGGGTGAGAGAGAAGAGGAGAGGGAAGGGAGGCGCGATGGGGGAGGGAAGGGGGAGAGGAAGGGAGGAAAAGACAAGGAAGGCGCTGGAGAGGGAATAGGAGGCAGGGAGGAGGAAAGGAAGAGAGAAAAAGTAGGGAGAGAAAGAGAAGGGAGGGAAGGGAGGAGAGGAGAGGGCGGGGACGGGGCCGCTGGGGCTTGGTGTTCACACACCGTCATTCTCCCGTACATCTACCAAATGCCTCCCAGCCCTTCCTCCTTCAAAACGTGCTCCAGCCTGAGGTTGGGACAGCACCCCACCCATCCTGGCCTCTGTATCCCAGGTCTTTATCTCCTGACCACAGATTCCTGCAGCTGGATTAAAGTCCTCTCAGGGTCCCAGTCCCCTCCCCAAGGTTGCCCTCAGCTCCTCCAGGCCTCCGCCATACTCACCCCGAGCAGGGACCCCTGGGAGTCCCCGGTTCTCAGGGAGCAGTTCCTGGGTCTCCTAGAGACTATGTCCCAAAATTGTGAACCCATGATCCCACAGGTCTGGAGGCCCATCGAGGCCGACCTACCCAGGCCCCACATCCCAGACCCCAATGGCATGCCCGAGGAGAGACGCCTGGCCTCTGTGTTCAGCCTTCAGGTCAGGAAGCAAGGAACTGGCAGAGCAGGAGCTCAGGCTTGGCAGAGGCCCTCAACCCCAGGGCTGCTCTCCGAGGATGACATGGCCCCACCTGCCCAGGCGTGGTCAGGGCGCTCCCTGAGATTCCCCCTCAAATGTGTGAGGGACTTCCACCCTCCTGGCCTCCCAGCAGGTCTCCCCGAGAAAGCTCCTGGCCACCCTGAGACGGCAGGATTTTATCTCCAGGGCAACAGGAATCACTAGAGGACCCGAGGCAACAGCACCGTGGGAGAGATTTGGTTTGTGAGACAAGGGAGGCTGTCACTGCAGACCGGGCCTGTGCTGTGCTAGGGCCCCAGAGGCAGCTCCAGGTTGGCTCAGAGCACTCAGGCACAGCCAATGAGGACACCAGGGGAAACAGGGTCAGGATGTTCTTGGTGGCCTCAGGGAGCCCCACCACAGGGTGGCCATGAGGTTATTCTGCTTGTCCCTCACCCCACCCCCAGTGGGAATCCACAGAACTCCCCACATCCCCAAATGCCTCACACGGAAACTCCAGCAAAGTGATTGCCATACAGGTCACAAAACTACCTGTAGGAAGCAAGTCCCTGCAGAAGCCCCCAGCATAGTCATCCTGTGCTCCTGGCCACGGGGGATGGGATAAGGACCAGGCTGTGCACAGGTTTATAAGGACAGCCATGCAGTCTTCTCTGGGTTACAGCCCCACCTCTTCCTGGACACTCAGTCGGTGCTCTGGGGGCCAGCATCCAAGCCAACCTGTCATTCCAGCACTCGCCTCTCAGACCAAGAACCCCCAGAATAGGGCCTGGTCTGGGTCATCAGAAAAGTGAAAGTCTTGCGGGTGCTGCAAGTGCCAAATGGATGGATGGATGGACCAGAGGGTGGATGCAAAGATGGATGGATGGATGGACCAGTGGGTGAATGCAAAGATGGATGGATGGATGGACCAGTGGGTGAATGCAAAGATGGATGAATGGATGGATGGATGAACCAGAGGGTGAATGCAAAGATGGTTGGATGGATGGATGGACCAGAGGGTAGATGCAAAGATGGATGGATGGATGGATGGATGGATGGATGGACGGATGGATGGACGGATGGATGGACTAGTGGGTGTGTGGGTGAATAGGCAGATGGCTGAAATGGTGGGTGGGTGGATAAGAGGATGGGTGGATGAATGGCCTGGCACGTGAGTGGGTAGACATGACATTCTACCTCTGTACCTCTTGGTTGGACTTCAGACACATGCTCTCCTCAGGGAGCCTTCATTCCATGGCTCTGCAAAGGGCGCAGAGATCCCTACTGCAGGATTAACACATGAAGACACACCAAGCTTAATATCTGGCACACAGTAGGGACTTCACTAAAGTATGAAAACACCCCTGCTACCTCTGTCTGCCAGGAAGAGTAGTCAGCGCAGCCGTCACTGTGCTCCTGAAAAGCAGCCGGGATGGATTTTCCACAGTCATCTCGGGAACTCTGTCTCCGGCATCTTGAACTGCTTAACCCCAACAGGCTCCTGTCCCAGATAAAACCACCTGCCCGCCCTTCCAGAACAGCCACCCCCAGGAAGGGAAGGGAGACAGGGCTACAGACCCCTGCTCCAAAGGGACCCCCCACTCCCACCCCAACCCTTCTGCCCAAGGAATTACCCCGCAGACAAGCTCCCAGGGTGAGGCCATGAGAATCCCAGAGAAGGGTTTGCATCACATACCATCATCTCCCAGCCCTCAGCCCTGCCCACGCCATCCCCACCTCCACCGACGGGGACTTGCAGAAGAGGAAGCGCCAAATATCAGAGGCAGAGACTACGCCTGCCCCCTTCTCTCCGTGGCTCACTCACCCTTACTCTCGGTCTCTGAACCATAGTCCTGGGTGGGCTGTACCTTTACAAATTCCAAGTCCAGGCTCTATGGTAGACGTGAGGCCACAGAGGCCCAGGGGGCAGCACAGCACCAAAGCCTCCTGGCAGGACTGTGGTCAAGTGGGACGCAGGCTGTTCCCTGGTTTCTCCCATGCATCTGTGCCCTTTGCCCTTTGGCTCACAAGAGGCCTCTAGCCTCCCACCCTGTCCCTGAAGCTGCCTTCCTCCAGCAATGGAGCCCAGCAGCCTTGTGCGCGGCTGTGGTAAGTGATACGGCAAGGTTCTGTCTTTCCCGCAGGCCAGGCCTAGGTGTGGTCCAGCTCGAGCACCCAGATGGTGGGTGATGAGCACATGACCATCATCAGAAGTCCCGGGGTAAAGCCCTGGCTCCCTCCCTGCGGCCGATTGCAGACAGCCCTAGTCTTCACGTCTCCCAGACCCAGACCCTTGGCTGAGCAGCCTCGCAGGGCCCTCCACGCTGCCGTGAGCCCATGCCTAAGGCTGAGCAGATGCAGCACAAGCCTGCAGCTCTGCATGGGGCTGCTTTCTTCATCTGCGTCTGCCACTGCGGCCACATCAGGCCTGGGTGAGTCAGCAGAGGATCAGAGCAGAGCAGCCATCATCCCAGCCAGCCTAGCCAGAGAGCCGGCCTGGACTGACCTGGACCCACTAAACCCCATGGTACCTGAGAAACGAGTACTTGTGGTTTGGTGTTTATTTGTTACCCGGCATGACAGTGACAAAGACGACGGAGAGAGCCCTCAACTCGCCAAGTGACGCCACCTGCTCTGAGGCAAGCCAGCACAACCCCCAATGCCATGGAGGCTCAGGGGGCTAAGGGCTTGTTCGAGGTCACCCTGGAAGTTGATCCAACTTCAGAGGCCTCTTGGGACCTGCCCCCATGACGTGCTGGCCTGGCAGCCACAGGTGAGTCCGCCTCCACCCTGCCATCCAGGAACCACAGTCTGGCAAGGAGGGCTGAGGTGGGGAGGGGTGGGTGTATTTGGGAATTTGAGGAGGAAGGGGCAGTTGTGCCAGGCCCTGAGGGCTGAGATCAGCATCTGCAGCTGGACAATGAGGGGCAGGAAGGCCACCCTTGGTGGAAGGACCTGCAGTAGCCAAGAAGGACCGTCCTAGTCCACTCGTACCAGAGCTACCGCTGCCACTGCACTCATGGCCCCTGACACTGGGGACACCGCCACTGCGCTCACAGCCCCTGACACTGGGGACACCACCACTGCGCTCACGGCCCCGACACTGGGGACACTGCCACTGCGCTCATGGCCCCTGACACTGGGGACACCACCACTGCGCTCACGGCCCCTGACACTGGGGACACTGCCACTGC
>NW_016107367.1:1824439-1843287 GCF_001604975.1 Cebus imitator | reverse complement strand
ACGGCCCCTGACACTGGGGACACTGCCACTGCGCTCATGGCCCCTGACACTGGGGACACCACCACTGCGCTCACGGCCCCTGACACTGGGGACACCGCCACTGCGCTCACGGCCCCTGACACTGGGAACACTGCCACTGTGCTCACGTTTCATGGCCCCTGACACTGGGGACACCGCCACTGTGCTCACGGTTCACCGCCCCTGACACTGGGGCCAGGTGCATTTCGCCTGCCATGTTTCCATCAGATCCATCAGATTCCTGCAGAGCAAGAGCAGTCAACTAAGTGATACAGTTTAAGCCCTGTGTGCCACCCCACCTTCCATCTCCCAAGCTCCCCATAAACCCACAAGGAAAGGTTACCATGACTCCTGAGCAAACTGCGGCCCAGAGAGGTTCCAGACACGCCCAGAGCCACACAGCCTCTAGGAGGCAGAATCGGGATGTGAACCCAGTCTGTGAGATTCCAGGCATCCCTCAGATTGAAAGGCATGGTCCTCAGGAAATGGCCCCGGCCGACTGGCGTTGGTGCCCTGGCACAGCCCAAGGGCCTTGGAAATGCCATTCTCAAAGTGTTTGCACTGAGACAGCTGCCAGAGAACATCAGGCTCTACGTCTGCCAACTATAAGGGCCTTGAACCTGCGGCCCTGGTTGTGGACACTGTCACAGGCCATGCAGGTTTTGGCTGCCTTCTCCACCAAGGGGGAGGTGCTTCCTGTCAGCAGCTGCCTTCCCCCCCGCCCACTACGAAATTCCCAAAGCAAAGCAAACAGCCATGATTCCCAGGGTGTTGAGGCTCACGCCTCTGGCCCCCAAATCCTGAACATCTCCTGAGGATTATGGACACCTCCAACTTAACACAGGTGCCCAAAAACCTCAGTAGCCTCCCCCATAAATCCCCTCTTCTCCAGGGTTCCCTCCCCATCGTGCAAGCCAGAGGCCAGGTCCTGGGGTCCCCTCCTCCTGGCCTCCCCATCACCCACCTCTCCACCTCCCCCCGTCACCAGACAGGCTCCTTCTGCCCCCACACTACGCTGGGTAGGAAACTGTGGGCTCTTTTCTCACAGAGGCATGGCAAAGCACCTCTCACTAACCTGTGAGTTAGCTATGGGGTCAGAGCTTAGCTATGTGTCCTTGGACAAATCACTTCACCTCCCTGAGCCTTAATTTTGTCATCTGTAAAATGGGGATGATAAAAGCCTCTCTGTATCCTTAGAAGGTAGAATTTTCTGGCACACATCACAACTTCTCAAGAAACAGCAGCTTCTACTGTTGTCACTGTCCTCGCAGTGAGCGCAGTGAATGTGCATGTGTCTGCCAGCATCAACCCTTCCCCATCCAATCCAGGACATGCTCGGTTTCTGTGAGTGGGGACCTATCTCTTTCAGAGATGGGCACAAGACCCAGATCCAACCAAAGACAGCCAACCCCTCCCTCCCGTTTCCACCAGATTTCTGTCGTGGGAATGATGCTTTCTCATCTGGGGGTGGCCAGGGCGTGTGCTGCAAGGACTCCATGAGCCAGAGCTCTTGGGACCATCTCGCCCATGTGCGGAGAAATCCACCTACAGTGGCGTGGATGCAGCAGAATGAAGGGCTGACAGCCCGTGAGGCTAGGCGTTGGCTGCACCTGTTGAGTGCTGGATGCAGCCATGCCTGAAGACATGACTCCTCCTGGACTTTTCACTGATGGAGCCAGTACATTGTTTCTTGGCTGAAGTTAGTGTGGATTAAGTTTCTGCCATGTGCAACCCTAAAGGGTGCTAACAAAACACGTGAATGGGGGGATAGGAACGTGCTTGGGACCAAGGGGTGTCACAGAGCTGGGCTTCTGATGAGGGGCAAGCCCTGTGATTTAGGCCCCTGGACATAGCTTGTGAAGTGCCCAAAAGCAGGAGTCATAGCACTGGCTCATGGTGCTGGTTTATGTTCGGGGCTCAGTGCCAGCCGTCACTATTTTCCTGCAGAGCACTCCAGTGCCCTGAGCACTATTCTGGGGGCTGTGCAGACGTCCCCACCTGTCCTCACAACACCCTTCCTGGGAGGGGGGCTCAGATGTGCCACCGTTTTACAGAAGACAAGATGGAGGCGCAGAGTTCAGGTAACTTGCCCAGAGTCACTCAGTGGGTACATGGTGGCATGGGCGTGAAGCAGTCCACATGCTGGGACACACAGCCGCACGGGCACAGCCTCCTCTTGTCCTTCGCTCTCCCCCACCTGCTCGGAAGATCCTGCCAGTGACTCTTGTGCCTCTGTGAGAAAAGAGCCCACAGTTTCCTACCCAGGCAGGGGCAGCTACTGAAGATCTGTTCCCAGGAACCGGGCTTCAAAGGGGAGAGTGGCAAAGAGCTGGCAGGCTGTCCCTCTGCCCACGGCCACCTCCTGAGACGCCTCCCAATTCGGCCCCACTTGCCAGCTGTCCCTGCTACCTCCTGAAGCACACCCGTCCCACCCCGTCCCACCCCACCCCACCCAGCCCTGCTCCTGGGCCTGCCAGGCCAGGGCGGGGAGGGGCTCTTCAAGGGCAAAAATGTGCCTGACTCCTTGTGTGCGCAGAGCCCCTCCAGGACCAGTGCTTAAGTGAAAGGGGCCTCCCTAAAGGTCAAACAGCTCAGGAGGACGCCCGTCACCACGACACGGCCCTGGGCCTGCAGTGCGGCGTCACTGGTGAACACACCACCACGCACAGCGCCGTCACCTCTGTGCAGGCAGCCCCAAGCCACTGGCGACAGCAGTCAAGGCTCCCTCTCCTCTCCAAGCTCTCTCACTGACTTCACACAGCCCTGGGACGTCTATACTCTGAAGAGCCCAAGCTTCAGGCTTCAGCCTGAGCCCCAGGTGCCTCCCAAGCAGAGGGGCTGGGTTTCTGATGGGCGTGGCCGCGCACAGGCATGTGTGTGTTTATCTTTTGGACACTGGGAATCATAGCCAATCAGGCTTTACCACGAGGGTAATCAGGGCAAAACCTGCGGCTGTTCCACAGCCCACGCCGAGAACGCTGCGGCTGTGCTTCGTCCCCAGATGGGAAGCATGTCCTTCCTCTTGTTTTATGTTTTCTTCTCACTTGTGGTATCTTCTGGCATTCCAAAGCTTCCTAGAGGCATCGTGAAATCCACTCTGGAACAAGGCTGGGTTGAAGTAAATAAGACACACACACACAGACACACACACACACACTCACACATGCACACATACAGACTTTACACTTGCACCGCACGTCATGGTGAACACAACACATTCAGACATGAGGGCCACCTTTGCAGTGAAGAAATTGAGGCTCAGAGAAGCACATGGGCCTGGGAGGCCTATCTGCAGGTCAGTTGGGCCCCACCTTTCCCCAGAAAGGTGGAAAGGAGGGGCTGACCCCCAAGGTGGACCCCCACAGAGCAGGGTCTGTGATGGCACAAGTGGCCTAGCATCCAAACACCCCGCCCAGCTCCAGGCAGGACCCAGGCACCCACAGCCAACTTCTGGCAAGACATCGTCCTCTGCGCTGGGGTCTGGCTGAGCACCAGGGAGCACAGCTGCACTCATGCCAGGAACAAGTTAGAGCCCAGGCCCAGCTGGAGGGCCCTGAGCTGCGGCAGGAAGCAGGCAGGCAAAGGCGGTATTGGGTGGAAGTGGCAGAGCATGAGGCCAGGTAGGACCAGCACTGGGGCAGCTTCATCCTCAAGTGGGGCTCTCAGCAGCCACAGAGCAGCAGGCAGGGGCAGCTCGGGGTCTACTAGAGCTTCCTAGAACCTTCTGGCATGTAGAATGACCGAATGGAGAAGGCACTGAAAGTCGCCACCCAACCCACTCCTGATGCAGATGAGACCTGAGACCAGAGATGCCCAGGGTCACACAGCAAGTAGCCAGGGCACTGCCTCCTAGGCCTTCTCCTCGCCTTGGCCGGAGCCCCAGACCTTCTCCAACCCCAAAATGCTGCCAAACACCCCTGCTTGATCCAGGCCCTGGGGCCCTGACAAGCTGTCCTGGCTGGGATCCCAGCCTGCCCAGTCACCTCAGAGTCCCGGCACCTCTCCATGCCTGCCTCGAGCTCCCAGAGGGATGGAGATCTGCCATGTTGGGAACACCTCTCAGACCACAGCTGTGGTCCCTCAGCCACCTCCCACCCCCTGCCTGGTGTCCCCTTGCTCAGCCTAGCCAAGTGTGTGGATAGGATTCATTCTTTAAACAAATGAGAAGTGTAAACACCTCCATGGGAGGGCCCAGGTACCCGTGGGAGGACCTGTTTAGCCCAGAAAGGAAAACAGATTGGGCCAGTGACCAGGTCACGGGTGCATTCACTAGACACCGTGCCCCAGGGGACTTCCCAAGAAGTGTCTGCTCACAGTGGCAGGTCCTGACCAGCTACGCTCAGCCCTGGCTGCTGACATGCCCCCAGCTCACTGCTGCAGGTGTGCAAAAGGACAGAGTGAAATCCCTGCATTTCTCCCAAAACGAGTTTTCAGTAAGTCCACACCACACTCATTGACTCGGTTCACAGAGGTTTATTGGGTCCCTGCCCCGCGCTGGTTTGGGTTAGTCACTGCACAGGATCTCATCTGGGCTAGCCTGGGAGGGGCAGGTCTGGAGTCAGTGGCAGACATGAAGCCGGGGGTGAGCCCCGGGGCTGTGGAGGCTGCGGTCCCGAGGACGGCTCCAGGAGGACCGCTGAAGAGGATGACGAGCGAGCGGGAGTGGAGTTCAGCCATCTCCTGTCTCCCGGGAGCTGGGAGGGCCCAGGCGGAGGTGAGGGCAGCAGAGGAGGAGGAGAAATGGGGGTCTCCAGGTGGAAGAGGGGAGCAGGTGATAGCATTAGCAGAAGCCCAGAGGAAGGAAACTCCCCAGAGGCTCTCTGTGCTTCAAGAGGCCGGTGGATGGGGACGGGAGACAAAGGGTGAGTGTTGAAGCAGGGCTGAGCACCAGGCAGCAGGGCCGCCGAGGCGCACACACCTGCCGATCGCCAGCACCATCCTCCAGGCATGGACCAGCTCTTGCCTGAAGCCTCAGGAGGTCCTCCCGCAGGGGAACCAAGGGCCATTAGGACCCACCCTACCCCAGAGGGGAGTCTCTGCGACAGCCTCTCTGGGTCCTGGGAGCTGCTCTGGAGAGAGGCTGTGCCCACTGCAAACCCGCCTATCATGCCCCACACTGCAGCAGTGAGGGGAGGCGTCCGCGCCAGGGTCCACCAAGCCCCTCCCTTTCAAGGGCAGACTGCCCCGGGAGGATGGGCTTGGGATCAGAAGGCCATCCAAAGGCCAGCCCTCTCCTGATCTGCCAGGGCCCTGCCGCCAGTCTCCTCCCCGCCTCTCTCCAAGTTGCTCCTGGACACCAGATGGACCCCATCCAGCTTGTCCCTCCTTTTCTTTCCCCTGCCCGCCCCCTGCTGGAGTTGTAAGAGGGCAGGCAGAAAGGGAGGCGGAGGAGGCCCAGCCAGGCTGCGGGGCAGGAGAAGCAGCCCCAGTTCTAACTCTGCTTCCCCCACAGTAGGGCCTGCCAGGACCCTGGGGGCCAGGACCTCTGGGTGATGCCTAGTGCTCCTCTAAGTCATAGGTAGAGCCGGGCCTTTGGCCGGTACTCTCCCTCCTGACCACTGGGACGGGACAAGATGGTAGGGGCAACAGGTAGGAAAAGCCAGGTCTAAGGTGAGCCAAGGGTGCAGCCCTGGAGAGAGATGGGAAGGAGAGACAGGGGTTGCCCTGAAGGAGAGAGGGTCTAGAAGAGGGAGAGCAGTGGAGTGGGGGTCACTAATCCAGGTTCTGTGTTCCAGTAGCCAGTATCGCCGGGACCTTGGGTCTGTCCTCACCTGCATGAGAGGCTGCAGGAGTCAAACTGGCCTTCGAGCTTTGTCCAGTATTCTGGAATCCTGAGGAACGGAGTGCAGTCTGTGGGCCCATGACACAGCAACAGGTCCCCAAGGCACCTGACAGCCCTAAGGAAGGGCTGCTTCCCTGAACATCCCTGGGGCTAGAGTGTGGATCAGATGCTTCCTATTCGGCTGGGCCTGCAGAGGGGACAAGAGAGGCCAATCTTACCACCACCCAGACCATACTTTCAACACAAGGCACATTCACGGACACACACACTTGCGCGTGCACGCACTCGCACACACACGCACACGCGCACACACATGCATGCACGTGCCACCACATCTCAGGCAGCACAAAAAGGCTCTCCCAGCCCCAAGGTGGCTTACGCATTTTCTGAAACTGTGGGTAGGGAGCTTGGGGAACCATCCCATGTGCCTGCACCAAATGCTGTGTGGGTAGGGACAGGCCACAAGCCCTAGACAGACCCCTCCCAGAAATCAGGAATCAGAGCTCGAGAGACTGTGCGGTAAAAGTTGGAACCCTCAACACCCCTTGCCTCTGCCCAGGAGGGGCAACCTCAGAAGTCCCCCCAAAACCTCCTCTCAGAGACCTGCCCTGTAGGAGCCTGCTCTCTCTACTCTCCTCTCTCCCGGCAAAAAGAGGCCAGGAAAGGGGATGACCGACCAACTCAGAGGTGCCCTAATGGAGGGGAGCAGACGCGGTGGGGGCGGGGGGCGGTTCCAAGGAGAATTCCCTGGCCAGAAAGACCTCTATCCAGAGTGGTGAAGGGCAGCTCGGGGAGCAGTGAGGCAAGAGGGAGAGACCAGGCTGGCTTCCCTCTAGGTGGTGAGTTCCTGGGGTGTGCGCCCCTGCCCCAGAGAGCAGAGAAACCGCCTAACACGGAGAAGGAGAAGAGGGGCCACTTTCTCATGCCACCCCGCCGCCAATCCTCCAGACACACCCGGGTGCTTGACCTGCCGAAGCCTGGAGTCACAGGTCCAGCGGGGAACTCACGGGACAGAGGGCCCTGCCAAAGCCACGAAAACCGGAGGGCGGACCTCCGGCCAAGGCAGGCGTCTATGCGCGCCCGCTGGGGCCCTGGTCCTGCGCTTGGCTTTTCCCGACACGTTCCTTCGCTGCCGAAAGCGATTCGCCCGCGCCCTATCGAGCCCAGCCAGCTCCTACCTCGGCCCGGGCGGTGAGCGCTGTCTCCGTCCTGAGAAGTAGTTCGGCGGTTGGTCCCCGGGGCCGCAGGCGCACGGGACGCTGGTGGCGGCGGCTTCGGACTTGGGCTCCGGCCCCGCCGCTCCAGACAAGTCCCCGCAACTGCGAGAGTGTCCCGGGCAGTTCAGCTCCCCAGATGGGGTACAGACTCTCGCGACCTGGTTCAGGCCCTGCCCTGGGGTACACAGCGGTCCAAGGCGAAACGAGACTTGCTCCCGGCCGCTGGGACCCTAGGTCAAGGCACCTCCCCGCCCCATCGCCCCTGAGCCAAAGTCGCCAACCCCGCGCCGCGCGCTGCAGCGAGGGATCAGAAGGTCTCGGACGCGGCCGCAGGGCTGGCCAGGGCCCCTCGAGTTAGGGAGTTGCCCCGCACCCCTAAACGCTCAGCACACATTTACGGTTGAAAGTACGCACTTGACGCGTCCGGGCGCCTCCGCGGTGAGTCGCGCCGCAGCGCTCGGGGTCCACGAAGGTGGCTCAGTTCGGGCGCTCCAGTCTCGACGTTCCCGGGGTACAGAACAACGTCCGGGGACGAACGGGACGGGTGCGCCCGGCGGCCGGGGCTGTGCTGGGCGAGGCAAGCGGCGAGAGGGGAGCGCTCCGGCGTTCAGGCAACAGCTACCCCTAGTGGGAGAGCCGCCCGGGGCCGGCGCCGCCCCGCGCCCGCTGCCCCGCGCCCCACGCCCGTGGCGCCCCGCGCCCGGGTCGGCTGGGGACGCAGGGCCGGCGCCGCTTCCCCAGCCCTCCGGTCTCCGGCGCCGCGCGCTAACCCGCTCGCGGGCTCTGCCCTCCGCACCTCTCAGCCGGGCCCGGGCGGCCGCTGACCTGGGAACCGCGGCGCCCCGCTGGAACGAGATGGGACGGGGCGGGCGCGGCCAGGGCGGCGCGGGCTAGGGCGGCGCGCGGAAGCCTCGGGCAGCAGCGGGGGGCGCGGAGCGCTGTGTGCGTGGCGGGGCGGTGCGGGGGGCGGCCGTGTGCGAGGCGCGAGTGTGAGCGCGCGCGGAAGGCGGGCAGGCGGGCGGGCTCCGGCAGGCGAGCGGCGCCCGCGGGCGAGCCGGGAAGGCGGCGGGAACGCAAAGTTGCCTCCTCGCGGGCCGGCGTCCTTGGCGGGGCGGGAGCCTGGGCCACTGAAGCGGCGGCCGCGGACCCGGCCTCCCGCGGCACCTGGGCAGCGGCCCCGCACGAGCGGCAGCGGCGTGGGCGGCGTTGGCGGCGGCGCGCGGGAAGCGAACCGGAGCTCCGGCGCGGCTCGGCGGCCGCCGGGGAGCTCGGCTCAGGTGCGCGGCGAGAGGGGCGCGGGCCGGAGCCAGGCGGCGGGGACTAGGGCGGTGCGCAGCGCTCGCGCCAGCTGGAGGACCTCCCCAGCGGACGCTCAGGTCCCTGGTCGGGCTCCTGGTCCCTGGCGGCTGCGGCGACCAGAGTACCCCGCCCCTGAGAGCTGGCTGCGGGGCCCGGGCCCGGCCGCTCCGCCCTCCGCCCGCCTGCGCCCGCCCTTGGCCCAGGATTTCTAGGGCATTGGCCGCGCAGCTGGGTGATCCCTCCGGGCTCAAGTTGCAAGGGGGCGGGCCGGGCCGGAGGTGGAGTCTCCCGCCAATTGAAGCCTCCGCTATAAATTGAACTCCCTGCACCGCCGAAGCCCAGATGCCTCGCCAGGCCGCGTCGCGGTTGGTGGTCGGAGAGGGCGAGGGGTCCCAGGGGGCTTCGGGGCCTGCAGCCACCATGCTCCGCTCCCTGCTGCTTCACTCCTTGAGGCTCTGCGCCCAGACCGCCTCGTGCCTCGTGCTCTTCCCGCGCTTCCTCGGCACGGCCTTCATGCTCTGGCTCCTCGATTTCTTGTGTATCCGCAAGCATTTCCTGGGCCGCCGCCGCCGGGGGCAGCCCGAGCCCGATGTGGAGCTCAATAGTGAAGGCGAGGAGGTGCCCCCCGACGACCCGCCCATCTGCGTATCCGACGACAACCGCCTCTGCACCCTGGCGTCGCTCAAGGCAGTGTGGCATGGCCAGAAGTTGGATTTCTTCAAGCAGGCGCATGAGGGCGGTCCGGCGCCCAACTCCGAGGTGGTTCTGCCCGACGGCTTCCAGAGCCAGCACATCCTCGACTACGCGCAAGGGAACCGCCCGCTGGTTCTCAATTTCGGCAGCTGCACCTGACCACCGTTCATGGCGCGTATGAGCGCCTTCCAGCGCCTGGTCACCAAGTACCAGCGCGACGTCGACTTCCTCATCATCTACATCGAGGAAGCACACCCCTCCGATGGCTGGGTCACCACGGACTCCCCCTACATCATCCCACAGCACCGGAGCCTGGAGGACCGGGTCAGCGCAGCGAAGGTACTGCAGCAAGGTGCACCCGGCTGCGCTCTGGTCCTTGACACCATGGCCAACTCCAGCAGCTCGGCTTATGGCGCCTACTTCGAGCGTCTCTATGTCATCCAGAGTGGCACCATTATGTACCAGGGAGGCCGGGGCCCCGATGGCTACCAGGTCTCTGAGCTGCGCACTTGGTTGGAGCGCTATGATGAGCAGCTGCATGGTGCTCGGCCCCGGAGGGTGTAAACATCCAA
Source organism: Cebus imitator (assembly GCF_001604975.1). Lineage (NCBI taxonomy): Eukaryota > Metazoa > Chordata > Mammalia > Primates > Cebidae > Cebus > Cebus imitator. Next base: position 1,833,706 of record NW_016107367.1, on the reverse strand, counting down.
CGCACAGTTGACTGAACTTGCTGGGCTGCGCCTTCGAGCCTTCGAAGCCCACGTGCAAGCGCCTCAAACCAAGTCACGCTTGGCGAGGCCCCAGTGACACAGATGTGCTGAGCCACCATTCCAGACTGAGTCTGCGCCCTCAGCCACGTAAACAGTCTCCCCTACCTCCCTGAGACTCTGCTGTTGAACTGTCTCATTCACACCTGCCTGGCTTACTGGAAATCCTCTTCTGAGCGCGGGATACGGCTTTCCCTTGTCCGTGTGCCTCTAGAGGATTTGCCTTTACAACAGCACTTTCTTACACCCGCTCCCCAGCGTGCCCTCAACCAAGTGCTTTGACCCAGTGCTTCCCGCAGCGCAGAGAAGACCTTGGCCACGCCCGCGCGCTCTGAGGCCCTGAGCGCAGCTGGGTTCCAGGAGGCTTTCGGCTCAGCTGAGCTAGTTGCCTGGCACCCACCTGTCGCGCGTGGAGAGGGGTTCCCTGTTGCTTTTGTGTTATTTCCTATCTCTGGTAGGGGAAGGGATGTCGGGGATGGGGAGGGGTGGGCAGGGCAGTTTCCCCCACTTGTTTTGGGTGCACAGGGGCCCCACTGCTGATGATGAACTGTCTCTAACTGGTCTTGACCACGAGCTAGTTCTGAATTGCAGGGGCCTCAAAGCAGCGCCTGAACCTTGAGGGGGAGAGTGCTCTGGGTTTCCGTGGGGAAACCACCTTAAATGGGTGGGGGGAGGTTTGGTTGTCTGCTTTGGGACCAGAGGAAGATTGCTTGAGAGGCATTGGCGAGGTTCGCAGCGCCCCAGGGAGAGAGAAAGGGCTGAGACTCCTGGGGAATGGGGTTGGGGTGATGGAGTCCGGGGAAAGAGAGGTGGGGGGAGAGCCTTTGGTCCCCAAGTGAGGGGCATCCTAGGCAGAGCTGCTGATTGTGGGGCTGAGAGGTGGAGGGCCCCTGATTCGAAGGCCATTTGGTGAGTGTTTTGCTGGAAACAGTTCCTGTATATAAACTTCTTTCAATCTCCAATAATAAAGCCTTGAAGTAAACGACTTTCTGGTTGCCTTTGGTCCTTTATTTTCTTTTCCCTTTGAATAGCAGCAAGAATTAAACACACATCCCTCCCTCGAGTCCCCAAAGTGGCCTTGGGAAGCTGGGCGGGAAGGACCCTGGGCTGGCAGGGGCACTGGAGGAGGAGGGAGAAGGAAGAGGGTCTGCCGCGATGCCCAGGGAGCTCCCACAAGCGCGCGCGCCCACCTGGACGGGGACTTTGGGGGCGGGAGAAGAGCAAGATAGCGGAGCGCCGCGGGGTCCTGGAAAGCAGCGGGAGGGACGCGGGGATCCTCTCTTGCTCCCGCGCGCGCACTCACGAATAGATGCAGCTGCCCCTGCAGCCGCCCGTCTAACTTAACTGAGCAACTGAGCATCGGGCGATGTGTGGAGACGGTGGTGGGAGGTGGAGGGCGAGAGGGGCTTTGAACCTGGTAAAGCACCTCTCCAGACCATTGCAGGCAGCACTGCGCACTGACTCCTCCCTGACCCCTTTCCCGCACCTGCAACCTCGCCTCTTCCCCAGCCCCTCCAGGCTCCTGGAGTCCGCGGGAGTCGCGTAGTGGCTGAGGGGCGCCCTCACTCCAGCTTCGGCTCCTACAGCGGGGCCAGCGCGCTGTTGGGTGCGCCCCCTGCCAAGGCCCCCTTCCTCCTCCCCCCCGCTTCCCCCCGCCCCCCGCTTCTCCAAGCTCCAGTCAAACCCCACCACCCACTCCCGGCTGGGAAGCCGAGGTGGGGGATTACTGGGGTGAACCGAGATAAACCACAGAGAGGAGAATGGTGAATTACAGGGTAGGGGCGGGGGTTCGGGGCGTTAGACACAGGTCCCCGCCTGCAGTCAAGGCCAGGGCTCCCGCGAAATCCCCGCCCTCACTCTCTCGCCTGCTATGCCCGGAGGGAGGGCGACGCCGGGGGCTCCGGGCTAGCTTGGCCCGCAGCCCCCTTTGCCAGAAAAGCCTTGAACAGAAAGTGAGAGGTGGTGGATACCGTGAACGGCGCTCAGGCTGGAGTGTGTGGACCCAGGTGAGGGGACCCGGCAGGTGAACTTCCCTGGCGCGCCGCGACAACGCCCGGGGAACCCAGGACTGTCCGGGTCGCCAGGGGTGGGGGTGGGTAGTGTCGGTTTGCGCTTGGATGTGAGCGCGGGTTCACTTGGCAGGGTCGGGTAGGGGCGCGGCTGGGCGCGGCAGGCGGGATGGAAGAGACGCCCCCGTTCAGCCAATGCAGTCCCCAATTCTGCCCCCAGCCCCTACGCTGCTCCTCCGTAAAAACTTTTTGGAACGGACATCCTAAATTAGGGGATTTGTTTTTCCTTTAAAAGAATCTCTATTGGAAAATAAAGAAAAATTTGGCACCGACGAGATTTTTGCTTCTCCTCCCCACTACCACCACCCCCTACCCTACCTCCGCGCACGCTTCTTCTCATCCCGAAACCGCCGGGAAGAAAGGGAGATCGCGGCCGGGACGCGGAGAGCCTTCCCCCGGACCGGGTCTTAGTGGCGCGGAGGGCGGCCCGGGACAGCGGCAGCCTCCCGGCCCAGCAGAGCGCCCTCCAGCCGCTCTGCATCCCCTCCTGTAGCTTAGGGGTCTCCTTGGACGCGCCAAGCGACCTCCTCCCCTAGCCAGAAAGCCTGCACCCCCTGGGCCTCCTGGAGCTTCCCAGATCGAAACTCCGGAGCGCGCTTTCGCGCCTCAGCGCGGGGACCTGCAGCGCCAGACACTCCGCACGCGGTCCGCACCCGCTCCCGGTCGCCGCTCGGGGAACTCCGAGCACCCCCCACTTTTTTATTTCTCTCTTCTTCTTCCTTCCCTTCCTCCCTTCTTCCCCTTCCTCTTTCAGTTTCTTTCTCTCTTACCTTCCCCTCTTTCTTTTTCTGTTTCTTCCTTTCCTTTCTTCTTTTTTCTCTCTTTTCCTTGAAAATGTCCCGTGAAAGCAATGCACACTCATTGGCGATATAACAGAACTAAAAGCAATGCAACGTAACTCCCCGTGAGTGCGCCCTTGTCCCTCTCTGTCCCTCTCCCTCACACTTGCAAATACGTATTTTGGAAACAAGGTCAGGGTGGTGTTAGCCTTTTGTAGCCTGCCAGTAACTTGTTACTCCCAGGGCACCCCCTCTTTCCTGCACCCTTCTTTCTGTGTCCACAAATAAGCTTGAATGGCCGCCTACCGCACTCTAATGGATGACCAGCAGGGGTCCATGGGCGGGCATCCCCAATGTTAGGGGGGTGAGCAGCCTGCAGGCGCAGCTCTGTATCCCGTTACCCCAGCTAGTGACGTGTCTTAAAGTGAAGCAACTCGGAAGAGAAGTATGCACACCTTTGAAGAGGTCTGTTTCACCACATTTTGCTGAGCCGCCTTCAGGAAGTCTGTTTGACTTTTATTGTTTTGTATTTCCCATTGCTCCCTCTCTCTACCTTTATCTTTAAGTGAAAATTTACAAAGACAATAATTGAATCCATCCTCCATATTAAATTTTAAATACAGGAGAACCCAGAGCAGAAAATGCAAGCCTCCCTCAGAGCAGGAGTTTTCAGACTGTAAATCAGGGCCCAGCAGCGGGGCATGAAATCAATTTATCAGATCAAGTCAAGCATTTGGGAGAATGAAACAGCAGAAGCACGGTAAGAATAGCTTGTGTGTTTCACCTGGGGTAGCTGGGGTTTCCTGCAACTTTGGCTTCAGTTATACATATAATGTGTGAGTGTGTGCATGTGTGCATATGTGTATGTGGGAGTGTAGGTGTGAGCATATGTGTGTGTGTGTACCAGGTGGTTGAAATGCATTTCTCCTGAGGGATCAAAAATGTTCGCAAGCCACCACCTGATCATCAGCATTCCTCCCTCAGCCAGGACAGCCCCTTTTGACTGCTGGGTGTGTTTCTCTCCAGATTCCATTTTACATATTTACCATCAGATATGTCATATTCTCACATAAGAAAAAGCACATTCTCAGACATATTTTCCCTAATTGGGATCATGTCACATGGTGTTGGATGACACCACACACACACACACATATACGTATTCTGTTCTCGTGCGGTTCCTGTCCTGGCCCCTCACCTGTTAATCCGTCTAATCTGAGCAGGTCTGCACGTGTAGGCTGACTTGTGTCCGGCACCATCCAGATGGCTGAGGCCCCTTGAGGAATGCTGGGGTCAGTGGGGAGCAGGGTGAGGAGACAGCGTGGCTGTTGCTGCAGTCACCATCATCCTCACAATTTGTATCTTTTCAAGGTCCTGTGTGGGCTTAGCAGATGGTTTCATTTTGAGCAAGGAGAGGGAGGAGGGGCATTAAAAGAGTTCACAGAAAAGGTCTTATTTGCCCCTTGAAGGCACAAGTGGCTCCCCCGGACAGCATAGATAGCAGAAAGGGCATCCTTGGCAGAGGGCACTGCCAGTGCAAAGCCTGGAGGCCTGAAGGCATTCATCGTGTTCAGAAAGCAAGGAGTCCCCAGCATGGCTACAAAGCAGGAGGGTGGCAAGGCCAGTGAAGAGGAGGAGAGGCAGAAAAGAGTCCAGTAGCTTGGGAGGGGACACAGACACGAGCCTGCAACTCTGCTGAGCCTTTGGGGACAGGAGCCTCAGACAGGGAAGTGGGGCAGGCAGTCAGATGGGGAGGAGCCATGGGAGACCTGAGGATGGGGCTGGGGGCACATTCATGCACCCACCCCTGAGGGGAGTGGACATGTGCACTTTCAGGACTCAGGCTGGCATCTCCACCTTCCACCCAGCAACTCTCCTCTGGGAACTTACCCGGAGGGATTAACCAAACCGGTGAGCAAAGGGGTAAAGAGGTACCAGGAGGTCCATGGCCCCACCTATTCACCTTCAGGGAAGCAAGAAGACTAGGCAGTCACACTGGAATGCTTGCTCCAGGGCCCAGGTGCCAGGCAAGTGCGCTGTCAGGACGGCCTGACTTGGTCATCCTGACGCTCCTCTTAGATGACTATGATCACCCCCCCATTTCATTGAGGCTCCGAATGTCTGGAGTGAGCCAGGCAAGGCATCATGTGCTGACCTGTGTTCCCCAAAAGTCATGTTGAAGTTCTAACCCACATTTCCTCAGAACGCGGCTTTATTTGGAGATAGGGCCTGGAAAGAGATGAGCACGTTAAAACGGGGTCATTAGGGTGGGCCCCAACCCAGTATGACTGGTATCCCTGTAAGAAGAGGTCAGGATGCAGACACAAAGGAAAGGCCATCTAAGGACATAGTAAGAAGGTGGCCATCTGCAAGCCAAGACAGACCTCAGTAGAAACCACCCCGGCTGACATCTTGGGCTTGGATTTCCAGCCTCCAGAATTGTAAGAAAATTAATTTCTTTTGTTCAAGCCACCCATCGGTGGCATATTGCTATAACGGGCCCCGCAAACCATACACAAGGTAATGGACTAGAAAGCGGTTTGACCATAGGCCCCTCTGACCCCAGTGTCTGGGGGTTTTACTTCGGGTCCCCAGCATCCCTTCCAGAGGCTAAAACAATTCAGGACGCTGAGATTTTGCACTCTAGGGTGACAGGAAAATGCAGCTTACAGGACAGTAGGTCTGAACTGGGGCAGTGAGCGTGCATGCTTTCTTTTAAGTATCTGCAGAGACACTCACACACATACAGCTCTAGAAAAATCTACCCAAGGTATTGACAGTAGTTGTCTTTGTGTGGGTGGGATTCTGAGCATTTTCTTACTTTCTTCTTGTTGCTTCTCCATAGCCTGTGATTTTTCTGTAGTGAATGTGTATTGCTCTATGGCAGAAAAATAAAAAGAGAAATAGTAAAAACAGTGGCCTTGGTAAGTGGAAGCCTGGAGGCGGGGAGGCCAGGGCATGAGGCAGACACAGGTTTTGGCTGGAGATGGTGAGCTCTGGGCTAGGCCTGGGGTAGGAGATGGGGGATAGGCTGGGGAAAGGGGAGGAGGATGCGGTGGTGCTGTGGCAGTGAAATGCTTGGAGGCACTGGGGGGATGGCAGGGGTGGGGCTGCTGAATAAAGTACAAGACACCCAATTAAATCTGAATTTCAGATAAACAATCAATCCAAAATGTTTTTAGTATAAGTATATACCATGCAATATCTCGGACACGCTTGTGCTAAACAGTGATTTGTTGTTTATCTGAAATTAACATTCAACAAGACAGTCTGGGTTTTTGTTGTTGTTGTTGTTATATTTATTTTTCTAAATATAACAACCCTCATGGAGGAAGAGTAGGCTATGGCAAATCTGAGGGCCTGGGAGGAGAGGTCTCCGAGCTCAAAGGACAGGTGCGCACAATAAAGCCATGGTCCCTGAGGGCGTCAGTTCCATCTCTCAGAAATGGTTGGTTGCCTGTGGCCAGACAGAAGCCCCAGACTCTCCAGAGACTGAAAATCTGAAGACCTGGGACTAAGCACGGCCAGCTACATACGCTGCGGACTCAGTGCAAAATGAAAACCTGGGGTCCCCGTTCAAAGAGCGGGGGAGGGTGCCACTAAAGGTACCAAATATAATGCCTTTCCCTTTCTCCCATGGCACCTCAACGCGCCAGGTTGTTCGCTTGCGATTTAATTCATTATAAATAAAGAAAAAGTAACATTTTAAATTCTGTGTTAGTCTGGGTTATCCAGAGAAACAGAGCTAATAAGAGATGGATGGATGGATGGATGGATGGATGGATGGATGGATGGATGGATGGATAGACAGATGACAGATAGATAGGCAGACTGATTGATTGATCGATTTCAAATTACTGCAAGGAATTGGCTCGTAAATATGACCCCAAAAGCACAGTTGACAAAAACAAAAATAGACAAAGGAGATTGCATCAAACTAAAAGGCAAAAGAAGCAATCAACAGGGAGGAAGCAACCTAGGGGTGGGGGAAAATACCTGCAAACCGTACGTCTGAGGAGGGGTTCATCTCCAAAATATGTAGGAAACCCAAACAAGTCAATAGCGAGAAAACAATCCCAATTAAAGAAAAGGCAAAGGTTGAAGGTGGTGGCTCTCCTGTAATTCCAGCTTTGGGAGGCTGAGGTAGGGGGATTGCTTGAGGTCAGGAGTTCAAGATCAGCCTGGGCAACATGGCAAGACCCCATCTTTAAAGCAAAAAACAAAATTTAATGAGCAAAGGACCTGAATAGGTATCTTTCAAAAAAGAAAAACATACAAATCACCGACAGATACAGCTGACCCTTGAACAATACAGGTTTGAATTGCAAAGGTCCACTTATCCACAGATTATTTTCAATTAAACACAGGTAGAAAATACAGCATTTGCAGGATGTGAAACCTGTGTATACAGAGGGCCAACTTGATTTTTTGTATATGTGGGTTCCACAGGGCCAACTGAGGAACTTCGGTACGCTCAGATTTTGCAAATCCACGGCTTCTGGTGCCAATCCCCTGTGTGCACAGAGGGACGAGCTTATGTGAAAAAATGCCCAGCATCACTCATCCTCAGGAAAATGCAAATCGAAAGCACAATGAGCTGTCCCCTCACACCTGTTATCACGGCTGTCAAAAACCAAAAGAGATAACAGGTATCAGCCAGAATATGGAGAGAAGATCACCCTTGCAACACTGTTGATGGGAATGTAAATTGGTGCAGCCAATATAGAAAAGAGTATGGAAGTTCCTCGAAAAATTAAACATTGAACTAGCTTATAATCCAGCAATTCCACTTCCAGGTATATATCCAAAGGGAATGAAACCAGCACGCCACAAAGAGCTCTGCACTCCCGGTTCATTGCAGCACTATTTGCAGCAGCCAAGATAGAGGACCAACCTGAGTGTCCATCACTGAATGCATGGATAAAGAAAACGTGATGCCTATATGTAATGGAATATTATCCCGCCATAAAAAAAATGAAATCCTGTCATTTTTGAAAGCATGGATGAACCTAGAAGACATCATGTTAAGTGAATTAAACCAGACACAGGAAGACAAATACTCCACAACCTCGCTTCTGTGTGGAATCTAAAATAGGTGAGCTCATCAAAGCAGAGGGCAGAAGGGTAGTTGTCAGGGGCTGAGGGTGGTGGAGAAGTGGGCAGATGTTTGCTTGTCCCTGGGCTGGGCACTGTAAAAGCAGCTGTGGATGCTCGCCACCACAGTGCACCCAGACTCAGGGAGGTCATGGCCAGGGCTGGGCAGAGGAAGGTACCAGGGAGAGGTAGCTGTGTGTGCAAAGGCCAAGAAATTGCGAAGCATGTCATTCAGTCAAAGATGTAATGCAGGTACGTGCCTGTGTGTGATGTGTGTGTTATCTGTGTTCATGTGTGTAATGTGCAAGTGTCTGCGCATGTGTGTATGCTTTTGTACATGTATGTCTGCATGTGTGTTCACATGTGAGGATGTGTAATGTCTAACATGTACATGTCTGTGCACGAGTGAGCATGTATGAGAATACATATAATGTCATCACTCTCTACAGCCTTGCTAAGTCCCTGATGCCCACCAGGCCTGTCCCTGTCCCCAGTACCATCCTAACAGAACAGTCAGGATAGCTGGAGAAACAGAAATCAACAATACAGAAAGCCTGGGAGGTGGAAACACCAAGGAGGGAGGTCAGGGAGGGCTTCCTGGAGGTGATGTGTCATGAAGAAAAATTGGGAGAAGAACCCCAGAAGGGAAGAAATGACATGTATGAAGCCTTGGCAGTGAGGAGCATCCTAGCAGGTACGGGCAATGGCAGTGAAGTCCACGAGGCCAGAGAGGGAGAGGGTGAAGACAAAAGATGAGGCTGGAAGACACTGCGTGGAGTTGACCCTTTACCTTGAAGGCCCCAGGGAGAGATGGGAAACTGCCGTGCAGGTAAGCAGAGGGGCCAGAGGGAGGGTATCTGTGCTGAGAGGCTGCTGTTACATCATGATGGCCTAATCACCTGAAGTAAGATGCTGGATTCTAGCTCCATTCTGGTCACAGCCCTGTGTACTCTGGCCTGAACTTCCTGCCCCACTTATGGCTGGGCCCAATCATGCTGCTCTGGGCAAAGCTCAGGGCTGCCAAACACAGCAGTGAGGGCAGCATGAGACCTCTGCTCCACATGCACAGCACTGAGGGCAGCATGAGACCCCTGCTCCACGTGCACAGCAGCGAGGCCAGCGCCAGGCTCCTGCTCCAGGTGCACAGCAGCGAGGGCAACATCAAACTCCTGCTCCACGTGCACAGCAGCAAGGGCAGTGCCAGGCTACGGCTCCACATCCACAGCAGCGAGGGCAGCGCCAGACTCCTGCTCCACGCGCACAGCAGC
>NW_016107367.1:1799334-1824329 GCF_001604975.1 Cebus imitator | reverse complement strand
CAGACTCCTGCTCCACGCGCACAGCAGCGAGGGCAGCGCCAGGCTCCTGCTCCACGCGCACAGCAGCCAGGGCAGCGCCAGACTCCTGCTCCACGTGCACAGCAGTGAGGCCAGCGCCAGGCTCCTGCTCCACGTCAGGCTCCTGCTCCACGTGCACAGCAGCGAGGGCAGCGCCAGGCTCCTGCTCCATGTGTACTGCAGGTCCCAGCCCCCCAGCACCCTCCCTGGAGAAAACACTTGAGCCCTCTCTAACCATCCCTGCCTGTGGCTGCACCCCAACCTTCACAGCCGTCCCTCCGGGGACCCATCCTCCTCTAAGGGCAATGCAGAATCAGAAGCCACAAAGCACTGTTCTTGTATGGAATACACTGAAGCCCCAGAGAAGATTCCACTTAAAAGTTCCCCTGATTGCAGGAGCTTGCATACTGTTGGTCTTTCCAGATTCATCTCTAAATCCAATGCAATTCCACACAAAATCCCAAGAGGGTTGTTTACAAGTGTATCCCAGCATTCACAGGAAAGAGTAGGACCAAGTGTAGACTGGAGAAATTTTGGAGAGGAAACAATTGAAGAGAAATTATGCACCCATTCCTTCTTTCGACAAATATTTAATCAAGGCCTAAAATGAGCCAGTCATGATTCCTGCTCCACAGGAAACAGAACCAGCAAAGTCCCACCCAAATGGAGGTCACACTCAGCTTAGGGGAGAACAATAATAAACAGATAAGCTTTGGGCAGTAATAACTAATCAACATCAAATAGTTTAAAAGTGCTATGAAGAAAAATAAGGTCAGTGTTTTTGTTATCTATTCACATGCAATGGATCACCCCGAAACACAGTGGCTTAAACCAATAGCACTTACGTTATCATCACTCCTTGAAGTTCTGGAGGCTGACAGGGCTCTGCTGGGCGGTTCTTGCCTGAGCTTTCTCTCAAAGTTGCAGTTGGATGGCTGCTGGGCTGGTGTCATCTCAAGGGCTTCACACTTCTGGTGGCTGTGGCCAGCTGTCAGCTGTAAACTCCTTAGGCCTGAAGAATACCCACATGGTATCTCTCCAGGTGACCTGGCTTCCTGCCCACAGGTCAGCTTGCCCTCTGTGTGAGCAACCCAAGAGAATCCATGAGTGACATTGTGACAACTAAGCCTCAGCAGTTACAGAGCATCATTTTGTAAAATTCCATTTGTCCGGGCAGTCAGAGGGGTCTGCCTGGCTCCAGGGAGGGGGCATGGACACCCATTTGATAGAAGGAGTGCCAAGGTCACACTGTGGAAGAGCACGAGGAACAGGACAGACAGTGGTTGCCACATTTGGAAAAAACATTCTGCCAAGTCCAGCATAAGGGAACAGAGAGGCTTAAAGTCAGAATGAGGAGGCCCAGCACCACACAGGATAGATAGGGAGACCACAGGACAGAGCAGAGCCCACAGAGAGGCTCATCAGCATGTGGGAGCACAGCGTGCAATGGAGGGCTGTCTGCCATCAGTGGGAATGGAGGGCTGCTCCGTAAATCTCACTGGGACCAGTGAGGAGAAAAGCACAGTGGAGGAATCCCATGCAATCCTCAGAAATAAGTAGCCCGTGGATGAAGACCTGAATATGAACAACAAACTGCTCTAACTCCTAGAAAAATGCATAGAAGAATATCTACGTGCTGCAACAAGATACCACCTCACACCCATTGGGATGCTACTATATTCTTTAAAAAGGCAGAAGATAAGTGTTGGGGAGGATGTGGAGAAACTGAAACTCTGTGCACTGTTTGGTGAGAATGTAAAATGGTGCTATAGAAAACAGTATGGAGGTTCCTCAAAAAACTAAAAATAGAATTACCATATGATCCAGCAATTCTACTTCTGGGTATAAACCCAAAAGAATTGAAAGCAGGGTTTTGAAGAGATATTTGTACACTCACGCTCAGAGCAGCATTGTTCACAGCAGCTTAATGTGGGAGCAAGCAGATACGGTTTGAATGTCCTGCCCAAATCTCATGACGAACTGTGATCCCAATGTTGGAGGAGGGGCCTGGTGGGAGGAGTTTGGGTCATGGGCCAGATCCCTCATGGCTGGGTGATGCCCTTGCAATGGGGGTGAGTTCTCATGAGATCTGGTTGTTCCAGAATGTGGCATCCCCCACCCCTCACTCTCTTGCTCCTGCTTTCACTATGTGAAATGCTTGCTGCTGGTTCACTTCCGCCCATGAGTAAAAGCTTTCTGAGGTCTCCCCAGAAACAGATGCTGGCACTGTGCTTTCTGTACAGCCTGCAGAACCAGGAGCCAAGTAAACCTTTTTTCTTATAAATTACCCAGTCTCCGGTATTTCTTTATAGCAATGCAAGAACCGCCTAGCACACAACCCAAGTGTCCATTGACTGGTGAATGGATAAACAAAATGTGGTCTGTCCATACAATGGAATATTATTAAGCCATGAAAAGGAAGAAAATCCTGACACAGACTACAACGTAGATGACTATTGAAGACGTTATGCTGAGTGAAATTAACCAGACACAAAAGGACAAATACAGTATGATTCTACTTATGTGAGGTACTTAGGGTAGTGAAATTCACAGGGACAGAAAGTAGAATGGTGGTTGCCATGGGTGGGGGCAAAGAGAGAAGGGAGAGTGGACAGTGGTTTAATGGGTGTAGAGTTTCAGTTCCGTAAGATGAAGACAGTTCTGGAGATTTTCAATTTACCACAATTGAAAAGTATATACATACATGCACACATATATATAATAAATTGTGTGTATATAAAAAATTGTATGTGCATACACAGTTTTTTTAAATAATGTATTCATGGTCTTACACAATTTTAGGATAGGGAAAATTTTCCTATTTAAAACAAAAGAAAAAGCACTCCCAAAGGAAATATTGCTATATGACCTAACTGACATTTTCTCTGCAACAAAAGATGCTATCACAAAGCTGGGTCAGGCACTGGTGTTCACCCTGTCTCTGCAGGCCCGTGGTCACCTCTGCTGCCTCTGCAGCCTGCTCTCTGCCCTGGGAGGCAGGTGGCCGTCTGGACTCTCCAGCTGCAGCTCTCTTCCGTGGGCCCCGTGGGAGGGCTTGGACTTGGCCAGCAGGAGCCCAGGCAGGAGGCTGCAAGGCTGAGAAGGGCGAGGTGAGGAATCTTAGTCCCAGGGGCCTCCGACAGCATCATGTGGGCATGCCTAAGACCAGCTGGGCAGCTTTCTGCATGTGGCTCTGTCTCCCCCCAGACCTGGGGATGTCAGCGCTGTGGCCAGGTGCCTGCCGGGGGACTGCGGCAGCCCTGTTGGTTTCTCTGAACCTTTGCCATTAGTCCCTGGTTAAATTCTCCTCAAATACTCCATCTGAGGGTGCCGGTTGTTTCCCTGTTTGTTAGAAAAGGAGAAAGCCAACACTGGAAGCATATTCCTGGCACACACAAGCCACAGGAGGGTATGCAGCTGGCCCTCCATATCCAGATAGTTCTGCATCCTCAGGGTCAATCAGCTGAGAATCAAAAATATATTTTTGATAAATAATAATAATAGGCCGGCTGCAGTGGCTCACTCCTGTAATCTCAGCACTTTGGGAGGCTGAGGCAGGCAGAACACCTAAGGTCGGGAGTTCAAGACCAGCCTGGCCAACGTGGTGAAACCCTGTATCTATTAAAAATACAAAAATTAGCCAGGTGTGGTGGCAGGCGCCTGTAATCCCAGCTACTTGGGAGGCTGAGGCAGGAGAATGCTTGAGCCAAGGAGGTGGAGGTTGCAGTGAGCCTGGATCACCGCACTGCACTCCAGCCTGGGGAACAGAGTGAGATGCCATTGCCAAATAAATAAATTATACAAGTTTGAAAAATACCCTTTAACAACTACTCACATAGCATTTACATTATATTGTCTACTGCAATCTAGAGATGATGAAAAGTCTAGGAGGGATGTGCATAGGTCAGAGCAGACATCATGCCCCTTTAGACCAGGGACTTGAACATCTGTGGATGTCAGTATCTGTGGGAGGCCCGGAGTCAATCCCCCAGGATTCCAGGGATGTCTGCACACGGTGAATGTCTTCAACACAGTAGAAAGACGGACAGAGTGAAATTGCCCAAGGTGGAAAAGGGAGTGACCCACAAACACACGTGACGGGCCACCTGCCTTGTGCACTCAACAAAGATGTCCCATTCTCTTCCCCAGAAGCTATTAATATGTACCACGTATGGCAAAAGGGACTTTGCCAATGTGAGGAAGTGGACTTTGAGATGGAGCAGGGATCCCTGATGACCTGGGTGGGCTCAGTGTCACCACAGAAGTCTCGATAGCAAAGGAAAGAGATTTTAAAACAGTGCACTGCTGGCTTTGAAGATGGAGGAAGGAGGCATAAGCCAAGGAAAGATAGCGTCTCAAGAAGCTGGGAGGGGAGAAGAAACAGATTCTTTCCTAAAGTCTTCAGGAGGGTGCAGCCCTGCTGACACCTTGACTTAGCCCCATGAGACCCGTGTCAGACCTCTGGCCTCCAGAACTGACAGCATCTATGCTCCTTTAAGCCACTAAGTTGTACTGATTTGTTTCAGCAGCAACAGGAAATTCATACACCTTCACTAAGAATCACAGAGAAACAAACAAAATGACAATGGCAAACATTCCACACCAAACAGCGGAAACTGAAGGGTCCAAGACACGGCGAAGCTGGAGTGCAGGACAGCCTCGCTTGGGAGACTCGCTTGAGAGAACAGCCCAGCGGCATTCCAGGACACTGGAAGCGTCCACACCCAGGACTTGGTGAAGCTCCTCTGAGCCCTGTAGCCCAGTTTGGGGGCTGGTCCTCAGGGATGGCCCCCAGTAGCCACGCATGGGTGGGCCCCTCCCACATTGGTGCTGGGTGAGCTTGTGACTTGCTTTAACCAGGGGAAGGCACAGGCTGGATGTCTGGATCCAGGCCACAAGGAGGCTTGACAGTTTCTGATTTTATACTTCTGGGGCCCAGAGTCCCCATGAATGGGCCAGCTACTCTGCTGGAATGGCCACAGGGAGAGGGTGAGAGGCCCAGCCATCCTAACGTTGTCAGCCTCCCATTCTAGCCACCATCTGACTGTGAGTGAGACCAGCAGAAGAACAGCCCGCTAAGCCCAGTTAAGCCACAAAAGCAGGAGAAATAATAACAGGTTGCTTTAAGCCACTGAGTTATCGTGGTCTGTTATGCAGCATTAGGAAAGCAAAGAATCTGGACCGGGGACCTTCCCCAGGAGCACAAGGAGAAGCCCCCCACTGGTGAGGCCCTGGAATGACCTGCAAGGGGGGTGGGCATAGGTGTTCACCTGTGATCTACAGCAGTGGACTACTCACAGCAGCTAGGGTGAAGAAGCTGGATCGACACACCCCACCCTGGGTGAGGCTCGAAGGTATCACGTGGCTGTTGGATGACTCCATTGATATGAAATTTCCAGCAGAGAGAAATCCACAGTGACAGAAAGCAGATAGGCAGTTGTCTAAAAGGGGATAGGTGGTCGGGGCCGGTATGCTGCTTAATTGCCTGAAGTCTCCTTTGGGGGTGCCAGAAATCTTTCGGAACTACATAGAGGCCATGGTCACACAGCGTTGTGAATGTGCTGGGTGCCTCTCAAGCATACACTTTAGAATGGTTAATTCTATGTTGTGTGAATGATACCTCAATAAAGGAATATTAATGTGGAGTGGAAAAAGCAAGAGGATATGTGCAAACTGATGTGGATGAAAAAGCACAAAAATAATCTAAAATGTATTTATGGATATACACGGTAAATACATAAAAACATCTACAGGAATGACAGGCAACGGAGGCAGCACACCACCACCACGGCACGTGTATACCTACGTAACAAACCGGCAGGATCTGCACATGCTCCCCAGAATTTAAAGTATAATAAATAAATTTTTTAAAAAACATCTACAGTAAAGGTGGCAATCAACCTCAAAAGAGTGCCTCACGCAAGCAGCGAGAGGGGAAGGAGTTCTGAAGGAGGACGGGGCGACGGCGAGCAAGGGGCTTCCAGCCGTATCAAATGTTTATTTCCTGTTTAAAAACCAAAAGCAAACGTTGCTCTGAATTGAACCTGAGTAGTGGGCATGGATGGGTTATACTTTTCTGTATGTTTGAAACAGACCATCCTTTAGCATAAAAGACAGAACCCAATCCCAATGCCCTGCCCTCCCAAAAAGGAGGTGCCCCGGTGTTGTCAGGGTTCTCTGAGAGGCCCTTCTGGCCCAGGGTGGTGCACATGGCCAAGGTCAGGGCAGTCAGGCTCAGAGAAGCTCACCCCAGGAAAAGCTGGCACGTGGCGCTTTCTGCAGCTGGGCCCCCCAAGTGAATCTGCACAGCAACACTCTAAAGAAGACCTGATTATAACTCCCATTTTACAGATGGGGAAACCAAGTCATGGGCCGTTACATGACCCAGCTGGCAAGAGACAGAGCTGGGATTCCACCCTAGGCAGCTGAGCTCCCAAGGGCAGGCCTGACTGCATTTACTACCCTGCTTAGCACCCTGGACATTGTCCCCCTGAGTCCAAGTGATTTCACACGTCTGCCTGGGCTGCACCTGAAGTCCTGAGGGCTGGCACTTCCTTTTCAGAATATGTGCCGCCCTCACCAGCCCACTGCCAGTGAGCCTGGCTTCTACGAGCTTGCAGCACCCACCCTCAGATGAGTCAAAGGAAAAGGAAATAACAGGTGAACCCCACAACCCCTGGGTGCCCCCAGATAGGGTCTGAGGGCTTTGAAATTGGCTCGATGATCACCTTTGACCCTAGACCAGACACCTCCCCGCTGTGACACCTGGGGTGTCTTGTACTCAGTGTCACCCACAGACATGTCCAGGGAGGGTTTTCAAGCCACTCCTCTGACGCTGCTGGAGAGCCACTGAGCTGTGAGCCTGGGAAGCCCCTGACACACCTGCACAGGCTCCGAGGAGAAAGGGCAGAGACAAGCAGCTACTGTTTCGCCGGGCCTCAGTTGTCCTCCCCTGTGAATGGGGGTGGTCCTACCTGCCTCACGGGGTGTGTAAGGACGGAATGAGCCACTGCCTGCAAAATGGTCCCAGGACAGTACATGGCAGCCAGTCTTGATGTTTCTAGATGTCGCCATGACTGATCAGGAGAGGCCTACCCTGGGTGTGGGTGAAGCACGTGCTCTCAGTTTTGCGGCCACCGTCAGTGTGCTGAGCTCCTTCCC
The DNA here is from genome assembly GCF_001604975.1 of Cebus imitator. Taxonomy (NCBI): domain Eukaryota; kingdom Metazoa; phylum Chordata; class Mammalia; order Primates; family Cebidae; genus Cebus; species Cebus imitator. The sequence goes on along the minus strand of NW_016107367.1, from coordinate 1,817,150 downwards.
TCCTAGATTCAGTGTTCACATCTGTGCAAGGGGTGAATAGACAGCCTGGAGCCAGAAGAGCTACCCAGACCTCACCCTGAGGCTGAAAGCCCTTTCCCTCTTCCTAGGCCAGCTGGGATCCCTGGAGAGGCTGATGTTCCTGGAGCCCCTGTCCCCTCTGCTGTGATCCCCAGCAATCATGGGCAATCCCCTCAGCTGGCTCTGAGACCCCTGGGTGTCCCCCAACAAATGCCTACAGAGCCCTGTAAGGCAGGATTCTTTCAACGGGGTGTCCATAGGGCTCGTATTCCAGGGAGCTGCAGAGGTGGGACTGAAGCTCAGGGCTATGGTCCCCCGAACCCCAAGTCTTTCCCCCTCCTAGGGAAAGAGCACAGTCACCACTGCACTCAGTTTCTGGGGCCAGGTTGCCAAGGTCGAATCTTGCGCTGCCACTTATGAACCGTGTAAGGAGACTCGTTCTGCTGTGCCTGGGTCCATATTTGTAAAAGGGGGGACAATAGTGGCACTGATATCCTCTGTGCCTGGCATGTAGTGCTGGACAGGCAGCGATCACTGTCACTGTCCTGCTGGGGTCACAACCCATGCACACCCCCTCTTCCTCCACTCCAAATGACTCCCAGGTCCTCCTCAGGAGTCTCAGTTTGAACAACATGGCCCCGTTCTAGAAGCTTCCAGATGTCAGAGGTGTTTGCAATTACCAGGACACATCTAAGAAAATAACCTGTTTACAGAAGGAGTCTTTTCTTTAATCACCTTGCAGCCTTTTTTTTTTTCAACTTTTAAGTTCAGGGGTACATGTGCAGGTTTGTTATAAACTAGTGTCATGAGGGTTTGTTGTACAGATTACTTCGTCACCCAGATATTAAGCTAGTACCCAATAGTGATTTTTCCTGATCCTCTACCTCCTCCCACCCTCCACCGTCTGAGAGGCCCCAGTGTGTGCTGTTCCTCTCTATGTGTCCATGTGTTCTCAGCATTTAGCTCCCACTTATAAATGAGGACATGCAGCATTTGGTTTTCTGTTCCTGTGTTAGTTTGCTAAGGGTAATGGCCTCCAGCTCCAACCATGTCCCTGCAAAGAACATGATCTCATTCTTTTTCTATGGCTGCATAGTATTCCATGGTGTATAAGTAGCCCGTTTTCTTTATCCAGTCTATCATTGATGGGCATTTAGGTTGAGTCCATGTCTTTGCTATTGAGAGTAGTGCTGCTATGAACATATGTGTGCATGTGTCTTTATTACAGAACAACTTCTATCTCTTAGGGTATGGACCCAGTAACAGGACTGCTTGATGGAATGGTATTTGTTTTCAGGTCTTTGAGGAATTGCCTCACTTTCTTCCACAACGGTCAAACTAATTTACCCTCCCAGAAACACTTCCATTTTCTCTGCAACCTCACCAACATCTGTTTTTTTTTTGTTTGTTTGTTTTTTGTTTGTTTTTTGACTTTTTAAGAATGGTTGCCAGGCATGGTGGCTCACGCCTCTAATCCCAGCACTTTGGGAGGCTGAGGCAGGTGGATCACTTGAGGTCAGGAGTTCAAGACCAGCCTGGCCAACACGGTGAAACCCTGTCTCTACTAAAAATACAAAAATTAGCAGGGTGTGGTGGTTCGCCTGTAGACCCAGCTACGCAGGAGGCTGAGGCAGGAGAATTGATTGAACCCAGGAGGCACAGGTTGCAGTGAGCTGAGATTATGCCACTGCACTCCAACCTGGGTGACAGAGTGACTGCATCTCAAAAAAAAAAAGAATGGTCATTCTGACTGGTGTGAAATGGCATCTCGTTGTGGTTTTGATTTGCATTTCTCTAAAGATCAGTGATGTTGAGCTTTTTTTCATATGATTGTTGGTCACATGTATTCTTCTTTTGAAAATTGTCTGTTCATGTCCTTTGCCCGCTTTTAATGGGGTTGGTTGTGTTTCTTATAAATCTGTTTAAGTTCCTTATAGATGCTGGATATTAGACCTTTGTTGCATGGTTTGCATAAATTTTCTCCCATTCCGTAGTTGTCTGCTCACTCTGCTGAGTTTCCTTTGCTGTGCAGAACCTCTTTACATAGATCCTGTGTGTCAATTTTTGCTTTTGTTGCAATTGCTTTTGGCATCTTCATCATGAAATCTTCGCCCACCCCTGGTTCCTGAATGGTACTGCCTAGGCTGTCTACCAGAACTTTTATAGTTTTGAGTTTTACATTTAGGTCTTCAATCCATCTTGAGTTAATTTTTGTGTATGATAGAAGGAAGGGGTCCAGTTTCAATCTTCTGCGTATGGCTAGCCAGTCATCCCAGAAACATTCATTGAATAGAGAGTCCTTTCCCCATTGCTTTTCACCAGGTTTGTTGAAGATGAGATAGTTGTAGGTGTGAAGTCGAGTTTCTGTTCTATTCCATTGGTCTATGTGTCTGTTTTTGTAGCAATAATCATGTTACATTCCTTCAAATATTGTCCAGCCCACCTGAGAAGGAAAAGCAGCCAGTGGCTATCAGGAAGAGGGAGCTCAGCACGGTTCCTAGAGTTATAAATTGTCTTTGGATGCCTAAGTAAAAAGAAACTTAGAAAGAAGTATGCCCAAGACCCTCCTCTTACGGGGGATGCCTGATGCATGCATGCTGTTGGGACAGTGCCACCCAGGAATCCCGCTGGAGCTGGGACGCAATGCCCACTCCAGCCTTCTCCTGCTCCATCCCTGCAGCCCGCGGCTGGCAGCAGAGGTGAGCAACAGCACTTGTAAGAGAAAAATTATAAATAAGTGGGATGTTCTAAAGCACACAGAGGTGGGAAGAAAGCAGAGCAGTCACCTGGGGGCTGTCACTCAGAGTCTGGCATGCTTCAGGCCTGATACGAGTGGAAAGAGGTTTTCTGCAATGCTGGGCTGGAGACATCCCTGCAAGGTTCCTTTTCCTCTTGGAGGGAAAAGGGCTTTTCTTTACCTAATGACTTTCTTTCCACAGCCATAATTTGGGTGAATGTAATTCCCTTCAACTTCCCTTCAACGCACGTCATCCTGGGGGCTTCTGGGGCTCCTTACACCTTGTGCCACATAGCAAGGAGGGGAGCGTCTGATCAGGTGGCCAGCTGCAGAGAGCACAGGGTCCCGGGCAAGACAGTGGACTCCGAGCCCTGCCCTCAAGGCGGCCGGCTCTTGGAGGTCTGGTGGTACTAGTTTTGTCTGGAACGTCTCAGGGCCAACCTGATTCTTCCCATGTGTCCTGGGTCCCTGCTCCACACCAGGCTCAAGGCAGGATGCTGGACACCACCAAGTCAGGCTGGAGGAGCTGGTCTAAAGAAAAAACCTCCCTTAGACAGCACCGCACAGAGAGAGGCCTCAGTCAGAGTGGTCTCCACCTGGGATCCAGGCGGGCCAACACTGGATCATGGCTTTGCCCCATGATACAGTGTGAGGGAAAAAGTCTCAGAGATGTGGAAGGAATAGGGCAGGCAAGAAATGGAGCATCCTGCAGTGGGGGGTTTGTGGGGCAGGGATTTTGGCAGAACAGAAGATGGGAGTCATGCGGATCTGGCTTGTTCAGAGCCCAGACCTGGCACCTGCCCACTAAGGTGACTGTGAGCATTTGTGGGAGAGAATGCAGGCAGCAGGCTGCACAGAGTAAGTGCTCGCGGAAGGCTGGCTGCTATCACCATGGCGGAGGGCCTGCCTTGGCTGCTCAGCAAGATGTCCTGCCAAACCCATTCAAAGGCTCACTCTGGGCTGGGCACAGTGGCTCATATCTGTAATCCCAGCACTTTGGGAGGCCAAGGCAGGAGGACTACGGACTACTGGAGCCCAGGAGTTGGAGACTAGCCTGGGCAACAAAGTGAAACCCCATCTCCATAAAAAAATCAAAAAATTAGCCGGGTGTGGTGATGCATACCTGTAGTCCCAGCTGCTTGGGAGGCTGAGACAGGAGGATTGCTTAAGCCCAGGAGATCAAGGCTACAATGATCATGCCACTGCACTCCAGCCTGGGCAAAAAAAAAAGGCTCACTCTGACCGCAGCAGGAATCTATCTGTGGCACGTGGCAGGTGTCTTCACTGAGGCCCATGTATCCAGTCACCACCTGGCAATCTAAGGGAAACAGTCAGGGAGCACTAGAATGCCGAGAACCACGGGAATAGTGTAAGACTTACAGGGTCTAGGAATATAGGGGATCCCCAGGACCCAAGGTGAGAGGATCAGTGGGAGGCCCTGGACTGACAGCCCCTGCCAACACGGGAGGACCTAAGCCCTCCCAAAACTGGGAGAACCTGCAGCTGAGGGCTAAGGCTTTGGGAACTAGGAGCCGCCACTCCCATCCCAAACCTGGGCTAGTCAGCAGACCCACCCCCATCCTCCAAACAGCCCTCCTCTGAGGCTGGGTGACTTTCAGCTGCCTACCTGTGGCTTCTTGTTTTCAGAAAGTCAGAAACAGCTCCAGGAGCCTGTAGCAGACAAAGAATTCTGATTATTTAGACGTAAGTGGATCTAAGATGTGGATGGAGTTCAGAACCTTGAAAAGTTTCCCTTTCACGCAGAGCAGACTGCAAGGACACCACAGCCCCCGCATTTCTGAGCACACGGCCCCCATGCTCAGTGTGGTCCCAGCATCACACGCGGACACACACACAGGCTACATGCCGACGAGCAATCACAGACGACACACGGGCCCGGTGTGTAGAGTCAGGCACACACACCTCTCCCACACACGTGCACACACCCGCATGCCTGCACACAAGCTGGCACACCCGCACACACCGCACACACACCCGGCCCCTTTTACTCAAAGCCACAGCCTTCCACGCTCAGGTCCCACGCCTCCCTCTTCTCTCCTTCCTCCCCAGCCTTTTGGAACAGAGCCTGGGGCAGCTGCGTGAGGGTGCTGGGCCCTGGGTTAGCAAATCGAATCCTCACCTGAGACGACTGAGAGTATCCAGAACTCGGGGTGGGGTGGGGGACGCTCCTTCCTTGAAGTCAAGGCAAAAATGCTGTGATACCCTTAGAAGAGCCAGCGCCAGTTCTGACCACTTCTCCCGGAATCGGATAACTTGGCTCAGGAAGCTCCACCCATCATTCCATCCGTCCATCCAAAAACCACAGTCTATGCATCTGTCCCTCCCCCCTACCCAATCCAAAGTCCAATGGGCTGCGGCACACATTTCGGCGACCCCTCAGTCCGGGCTGGGCCCAGGGACGGCCGTGGCAGGTCCCCCAGCCTCGGTGACCCCTTAGCTGGAAGTTTGGGGAGCCCTGCAGTGGCTGGACTGGGCCGCGGCTCTGCCAGGTCTGCCGGTCGGAGCGTCTGTGCAGTCCTACGCGGGTCGATAAGGAAATGGGATTCCTTTCACATAAATATGATTTGCACATCTTGGGGACGCCATCTGTGCAGCAGATCCCTTTCTTCCCCAAGGCTGGAGGGCGGCGCCGAGGGGCGAGCAGGGGTGGCGCGAACCAGCACCCGCGTTCCCAGAGGAGAAACATTTTTATAACTTCTGGAAATACGATCGAGCTGTCAAAGCTCATGAACTCCGCTGGTAAATTGTGAAACAGACGTCTTCGTTCCGTTCCGGGCCGCAGAAAACGTGACAGCTGTTATCAATTAGGGTGGTTCCTGCCTCAAGCGCCGGCTGCCTCGGATTCCAACGGCTTTCCTGGCAGCTGTGGGCGCCTTGGGATGTGGGCCCTGGCCCCGCGTCCTGCTCCCGGACTCCTCCGAGCTGGCGCCGTCCACCGGCTGCGGGCAAGATGGCAGCAGCCTCTCCGCCATGGCCGGCAGGCCGCGCGCCCTCCGCGAAGGAAGAGGCCTCGCGCAGCGCACCCTCGGGGCGGGGAAAAGGGCTCAGGGCGCCCTCCATCTCATTGGCCGCGGCTGGGCCACGTGACTCTCCACAGCCAATCCCCTGCCAGCACGGTAGGTGGCTGCTGATTGGCCTGGACTCCAGGCGGGCAGTGGCCATTACAAACACTTCCTTGGGCATCCAGTGCGGTCGCTTCCCTGAATCTGTGTCCTGAGCCAGACATTTTGATGGAACTGGCTTTCATTTTACCCAGCACTGCCTGCCTGCCTGCCTTCCTCCTTCCCTCCCTCCCTGAGCCCACTTTCCTATAGGAAACCACCACATTCAGTGTGGCGGAGGGGCCAGTCCCAGCCCCGCCGCAGGACAGGGAAAGCCGAACGTGCAGAAAGCCAAGACAGAGGCACAGAGACCCAGAAGATGGAAAAAGACCGAGTCCCTGTAATACCCTGAGCTCCTGCGCTCAGCAGTATCTGAGGCCAGAGCCGCACATGGAGTTCCTCATTTTGGAAGCCTGTTTGTTTTTGCCTAAACTAGTCTGCGTTGTGTTTCTGTCGTTTGCAATAGTCCATGACACACATTGTGGCTCTGCTTAGTCAATAGACATTTATTGACTGCCCGTTGTATGCTGAGGCCCATGGTGGACACTGAGACAGACCAATGAGCAAGACCCACTTTGCCCCATGCAAGTAATTACATCCCTCTCCTCTTTCAGTAGCAGATACTAACCACTCTGTCACCACTCCACGCCAACAGTTATTCTTGACAATTTTGATACATTTTCTTACTTGTTAGAGCAGTGCAGGTGGACTGCCGCCTAGACCCCTGAGCTTGGAGTCCAGTCAGGTAAAGATGCAGATGTGTCAACCCACAGTGGGAGAGTCTTGCTCACAACAGAGTCATTGACATCTCTGTAGGGCTGGTCAGCAGGGACGGTCTCAGAGGAGACCAGTGTTGATGCATGGCCGAGAGGTGTCCAGGGGATTACAGGGGCAGCCATCAGCCCCAAGCAGAGAAAGAGCAGAGCAGAAACGGGAAACGCTGCAGAAAATCTATGATAATCTTGTAAAATCTGCATAGTCTCAGCTACAGACACACACACATATGACTATGTGCACAGTCTGCATATGCAGAGAAAAAAGATGGAAAGAAATGCAACAAAGTTTTCAGTGGGGTTGTTCCTAGTGAGTGGAACTGCAGGTCATTTTCATTTCCTTTTCTAGGCTCTTCTGTATTTTCCAAGTGTTCTGTAATAGTTTTTAGAATAAGTAAAGCAGCTGGGACCCACAGCACAGGACAACACCTTGGACAGCACTGGAGACGCTCTAGGGGCACCTCTTATTCCAGCCACAACTGCAGTCACGAGCTGCACATGAGCCTCCACTCACCTGCAGTTGGGGACACCTGACAGGGCATCAGGAGCCCCCTTGTCTCGCTCCTGCCCCTCCCCCCAGGGTCTTCTCCATAGAAACCCACTTTGCATTACAAGTGTCAACCCAAAGTTTCTTCCCAGCACAACAGAACAGAGGTGGGGATGCCTGCTCCCTCTCACATCGGGGCAGAGGAGCCTAAGACATGGCCACAGCCTCCCAGAGAACTCTGTGGGCCAAGCAGCCAGTGCCCACAGTGGGGGCTCCCCTCCTTCCTCTGTTTCTCCCCTGACGTCCACTATGCCCCCTGGCTACTTCCCAAATAAAGCTGCCCTCAAGCTCGGCCTCAGGCTCTGCCTTGGGGGTTCCTGCTCAAGGCACGGACCCCCCGGAACCCCGTCACATGCTAGTGTCATCCTAGCTTCTCTGCACAGCTGTATCCAGGAGTCCCTGAAGCCAGCTCAATAGAAAAGGAAACTCACCATCCTCCTGGGTAACAGGAAGTTATCTTGTGTCCAGAAAAGGTCATGAGAGGACTGTTCCGCAGTTGCCTTTGCTAAGGCAGAAGGTGGGGGGGTGGGGAGGGGCAGGTGAGCAAGGCCTGTGCTCAGTCCTAGAGCAGTTCTCCGGCTGGGGAGGGGTCAGAAGCCTTCCTGTCCACCGCAGAGGTGCAGCGGATATGACTCAGCCCCTGGTTGCATGGGTGAACTCTGCCCCAGGGGAGATGTCTGAGTTGACCCACAAAAGTGAGTGAGCAGGACGGCACCCCAAAGAGGTACAACATTCAGGGTAAAGGCCTGCGTGGGGTAGGGGGGCTGCCAGGGCCTGCCTCTGCCCTGCTTTAAGAACAGCAGGCCTGCTACCTTTGGGCTGGAGACACAAGGTGGCTGCCTGGAGACCTGGGCTTAACCCTCACGGTGAAGACTTTGGATGTTTCCCGCAAGCAACAGGAGCCAAAAACGGGGCTGGAGGAGTTTGAGGCAGGAGGATCCATGGGGTTCAAAAGAATCCATAGGGATTATCCAGATTTGGGGGCCAGGCACTGAGCTCGGAAAAGCGGCTGCTATAAGTAATGGGGATTTGCCGTTCTCCAAGAACGCTAATACGATGAATGCTCTCGAAGCTAAAACCGTTCTCTACGCTGTCTAATTGTGCTTTGATGATGCCAAAGGCCTTGGAGGCTCGAGCAGCATTTCAGGACTGCTGTAAATACCCATTGTCCCTGTACAGTGAGCTGCGGAGAAAAACATGCGTGTTGTCGGGGCTTTGTTGGCCGTGCTGGTTGCTTAGATGCAGATGAATGGTCCACCACTCCGAGGGGGCAAGGGCAGGATTTGGAAGCTGCAGGGCCGGCTGGGGTTTCTTTCAAGCGCTTGCCAGCTATGGAGCCATGGGCAAGCCATGTCATTCCTGAGGCTGACGCTGGGCTGGAGTTCTGACTGGCACCCCCACTCCCTTATTGATGTGTGGCCTCAGATCACCCCAGCACTCCAGGCCTCAGTGGCTGCTTCTGTAGAATGGGAACAGCAGTCCCAATGAAAGCCCCTGTCTCTAGAGAGGGCATATGAAAGAAAACCGTTGTCCTTGTAAAAAGCCAGGGTGACGCATTCTCCAGCTGTGGTTATCCATGTCTTTTGCAGGACAACACTGGGGTTCTCTGGGACACCTTCACCGCTGCCACCACCTCAGACATGCACCAAAATCCCTTCCTGGCCCTAAGGCAATATCGTAGACTGCACACCTGCCTGCCTACCTGCCTGCCTGCCTTTCTTCCTTCCATCCTTTTATTTATTTTTTCTTTTTTTCACCTCAGTTGCAGAAGGTGGCGTTAATCCAATGCCTCAGCTCACAGCTCACAGGCATTACTGGAGCAGGCGCAGCCCCCGGCTCACTGCTTGGAGCCCCTTCCCTCTCCCTCCCTACAAGGGGCGGCCCTGCCCACGTGTCTGATGTGCTCAGTTCTATGGCATGCGCTCGACAGACTGGCTCTTGATGTTTTGTCTGTGTGCGGTTCCAACGTGCAGAAGCAGCACTGAGTAGTAGCTCCGTGCTTTTCCCTGCACTTCTCTGCTCAGCTGGCTGGTTCTCACGTCCCTCGGGGCTGCTGTGTCTGGTCCTGGCTGCTGCTCAGCTTCCATGGGGCACATCCACCACCTCTCACCACCCCCCCACCCTCACCAGCACCTCCGAGGGGGGCATCCTGGTACATGCCCCTCACCATTAGAATACTTCTAGGAAAGGACCCCTGCACACAGGGTGGGTACGGGGGTCAGTCACCTCGCATCTCTGCAGAATGGCTGTGCCACTCTCTGCACGTTCGAGCAGAGTCTCGGAGCAGGCCCACATCCCACGTCCCCACCAGTGCTGGCCTTCCTCTTGCAAAAGCTACAGTTGCGATTGTGACAGAAGTAATCATTCTAGCTCACATTTGGGAGGCTTACCATGTGCCAGGCACCCATGTCATCAGCATCCTCAGCATCACAGCCCCTAAAAGGAGGCGCACTCCTCACCCCCATTGACAGCTGGGGAAATGAAGGCTTGGAAAGGTTACAGGCCTTGTCCAGTGCTTCCAACCCCTTTCTCTCTGCACTCCCATGTTCCCAAGTCGGAGAAAATTACTGGGGGGAGGAGAGACCTTGCCCAACCAAGGCCACAAGGGGAACTGGCCCCATAGCTGGTACAACATCTGCTGGCTGCCTGCCCGCCCCTCCCAGCCATTTTGCTGTTTCTCAGAGCACATGGCCCAGGCCTGCTGGTGGGTGGGGGCGGGGGATGGTGATCAGAGCAGTGAGGCACTACACGCAACTCCAGCCTTGGTGGCAGGCTCCTGTCTGCCCCCCGTCCCCACCCAGAAGCTGCAGCCCCGCACTCCATGCCCCTGAGCTTCAAAGTCAAGGAGAAATCACCTGCTTCCCATGCAAACCACTTTCCCCTCGCAAAGAGCTGCATCCTTTTTTCTCTTTGGAGGGGAAAGCTCACAGCTCTGACACCAACTGTGTGCCGGGAATTACTCTTGACACTTGCCATACATGGTCTCACTTATTTGTAACAGCGTGACAGTGAGATGGACACTATTAGCTCCATTTCACAGACAAGGCTGTAGAGACTCAAAGGGGTGTCTGGGCTTAACCAAGTCATATAGCTGGCCCATGGGATGTTGTCAGGAAGAGCTGGGGGTGGGTGCCACAGAGTCCCCTAGAACCAAGTGGGCTTGTCTTTCCTTCAGGACCTAAACAGTGGTTGGAGGAGGCGCTAAGGCTGGAGAGGTGGCACTTTGCACTCAAGACCACCCAACAATCAAGGGGTCAGCTGGGAGATGATGACTGGCCCAGGGAAGGAGGGGAGGCCGCAGGTGAGCTCCATCGGGGGCTGCCTCAGAGGCCAGACTCCCAGAAGGCTGCCAGGCCTGCTTTCAAATCCCTGCCCCTCAGAAAACCCAGTACCCCAGCCCAACTGCACCAGCACTTCAGCCTGTAGACCTGGGCCCCTAAATGCTTCCACTCACCAAGGGAAGACCAGATACCTCCATGCGGCTTGAGATTCTAAGAACAACACTAACTTGGGTTTCAGGTCTGTCAAAGGTGGCCTGAAGCTGTGGCTTAAGGTGTCTCCTGAGCCTGGACACCAGGGCACAGATACATGATGGGGACACGGTAATGCTGTCTGCAGAGAGAGGATCTCAAACACACATGTGCTATACACGGTCTGCCCTGACTTGGTCTCTCTGAGCTGTGATCTTGAGGCGGGCACTCGGAGGTCTGGGTCTCAGTGTCATCACCTGGCTTGCGGGGACACTCGGCCCTGCCCCAGGGTGCTTGTAAATGTGACATCATGTGTATCATGGCAACCAGCCTGGATGGGGTCAGATTTGGGGGGATTTACTGAATGGCCCCCTCTACCAGGCCCTGTGCATACCCCCAGGGAATAAGGGGAATCAAGACCGCATAATCCTCATCTTCCTGGAATTCAGTCCAACCAGAAGGACAAATGGAAATCATGCACCTCCATGGGCCCCGCTTGCCCTGGCCTGGGGACACACTGAGGACGTGGTGGAGGGCTTTGGCAGGCCTGTGCTGTGGCTTGACTCTTCTATTCAAACTCGCTCCTTCCCCTTTCTTTTCACACGGGTTGACCCTAATAAACATCTTTCACCCCAAATCCATCCATCTGGAAGCGTCCACTTCCAGAAAAACCAACCTGAAACAGTTGGCACCAGGAGTGGCCCAGGAAAGCAGACGAAGAGGTGGCACCAAGGCTCCGTCGCTAGTGGGAGACGTGGTGCTGGTGCAGAGTGAGGGTTCCGCCAGCTGGGAGGAACTGGGAGTGGCTGCAGGCAGGAGGACGCTCTGACAAAGTCCTGGACCAGGTGTGGGAGCTGCCTGGAGGCACAGGAGGTGCATGGATGGTGGGCCTGAGGCTGCTGCCAGGCACCGTGATGCCCTCCAGACAGCAAGGAACAGCCAAAGGTGAGGAACAGGCAAGTGGAAGTGGCATGAACCCAGAGGGCCTCTTTGATGCCCTCCTTTTGCCAGGGCAGGACAGAGGAAGCAAGGACCAAGCCCAGGACCCAGGAGTCCGAGTGGCTGAAGTTTGAAGAAGCTACACGCCCTGCCCAGGTGGGTCTGTTGTGCCAGAGCTGGTAACAGGGACCCTGATGTATGGGACAGAGGCAGATGCTCCTGAAGACTCTGGCTCCCCAGGACCCGGGCCCTTTGGAGACTGAAGAGGCACCTTCTCCCAAGTACCAGCCAGCAACCCCCTGTGCCAGAAGACAGTGCAGAGGGCAGCCCACCCACCCCACCGCCACCACTAAGCCAGTGGGCACATGCTGGGCCTGCTAAGGCAAGAAGTGGACTGTGCTCAAAGCAGCCACAGGACCCAACCAGCACATTCTGACCAGGGCCAAGGGCGCACAACTAGGACTCCAGTGTGATCAGAGGCATGGCAAGTAAAACTAGCTGCGAGGAGTCCGCTAACTCTGTCCCTCTCTCCCAAGATACACAACCCAGGGGATGGTGCAGACTCAAGGGTTGGGGGCTGCTGGGAACCTCGGACATGATCAAAGCTGAAATGCCAGGATTGCCAGGCACACCAGAAGGAAACAACTCAAAGGCTCAGGGAAGTGGACACATTGGAATGGATACACTGTGTCAGGCCAGAAGGCCACCAGGTGACCATTTTCCAGGAAAGTTCCCAGAGGACACGTCATCTACCGAGACCTGAGGAGCACCTGCACCGATCACTATAGCATTGGTGGTGAGCTGTCTGGTGGCCAGGGCTGATGTCAGCAAGGCTCTTACAGAACAAGGCTCACAGACGGCAATGGAATGGGGGACCCATGTGCAAAAGGCTGGGGGCCCAATTCCCCAGGAACTGGGACTTTGCCAGTGTCATGATGACCAGCCAGAGTGAAGGGCAGCCACAGGAGACCAACCTGCAGAGTGATGACCTCAGGGCCAGAGCGGACAAGGACATTTCTTAGTTTGTGCCAACAAAGGAAATCAAGTATGGATGAACCAAAGGCTGAGGGAGATCACAGCAAGAAAAAAGTCATAATTCCTTGCCCAATTTCCAGACCTCAGTCAAGCTTTAGACCCATAACTCATTGGCTGAAGAGGCAAGTGAGTTGCAAGAGGGGAAGACCCTACCATATCATAGCAACTCTATATGGTCACATTTTGCCCAGTTTTCCCCCAAGAGGGAGGTATGGTCATTTAGTCAGCTAATCATGCACTGGCTAATGGTGCCAATAACCAAACATTCTGAAGTCTGTTTGACACTAGAGACATGAGGCATCCTCCTGGCCCTCCTGGAGTGGGGGGTGATAGACACCAGGTCCACCTTACTATCAAGCCCCTGAGTCACTGGGAATTGATTTCTTTGCTCCCCAAATGAATAGCTGAAACCAGCACGCTTAGCAATTGGTGCGATTCTCACCTTGGTCCTTGGTCTGTGGGGTGAGAGCTTTTGAAATGGGGAACGCCAAGTGGAAGCCTTAGAAACTAACTCCTCCTTGACCAGTGTAATACATCAGAAACAACAGCACATCCCAGGAAAGGAGGATGATGGGAATTAGCACCACCTTTAAGAAGATAAAGGGGGCAGGGGTGCTGGTTCCCATCATGCGTCTTTTTAACTCACCAAATCTAGCCCATGCAAAACACACAAGATCCTGGAGGATGGTGTAAACCACCTTAGCTTCACTAAGGAGGAGCCTGGATCATATCACTGCACTGAAGGTGGTACCTTTGCTAGAGTAGGTTACCGTGGCCGTGAAGATGTGGTATGCACCCACTGGTTTGACAAGTGCATGTTTTTCTATCCCAGTCAAAAAGGAGGATCGGAAATAGTTCACGTTCGCATGGAATGGAGAACAACATACATTTGCAGTTAGCCCCAGGGCTGTGCTAGGTCTCCTGCCCTGTGTGGTTATAGAAGCAGAAGAGTCTGGATCCTTTTGATGTCCCACAGAAAAGCATCATGATCTGTTTCATCAGTGACATCATGTTGACTGCACCAGTTAGGCAAGAAGGAGCCAGACCACTCAAGGCCTTGGTAAGATCCATACACTCCAGAAGGTGGGAGGTGAATTCCCTGAAGTCTCAGGGGCCTGCCATGTCTTTATCCTTTTTAGGGGTGTCATGGTCAGAACATCCTTCCGGGGGAAGTCAAATTGTTGCAGCTTGTATCTCTTTACAAAGAAGAAAGGACAGTGCTGATGAGTTCAGGTTCTAGGGGGAGCATACCTCACACACCTAGCAATACTGTGCCAGCCCACATCCTGGGGTAAGCACAAGGTCACTAGCTTTGAGTGGGGCCCAGATTGGGAAAGGGCTCTGCAGCAGGTTCAGGCTGCTGTGCAAGCAGTCCTGTGGCTCGGGCCATAGGATCCAGCAGACTCTACTGGGATGGAGGAATCTGCAGCAGAAAAATATGCCATCTGAGTTTCTGGTGAACTGAAGTAGGAGAATCGCTACATTGGCCCCTGGGCTCCTGGGTCAAGGCCATGCCATTTGCACAGGGAATTACTCTTTTTGAGAACAATTCTCTGAGTGCCACTGGAGTGCCATTCTGTCTCTGCATAATAGAGGCAGAATGCCTGAGCAGGTCATGCCAAGTGGCCATGCAGCTTCAACTGCCCATCATGAGTTCTATCAGACCCAACGAGTCATAAGGCCAAGAAGGCCAGGTGGAAATCCATTCTGTGTGGAAAGAGAAGCAGCCAGAAGTTAGAGAATTTGTGGGCTCATGGGTGGCAACAAGTAGGCTGGCAAGCTGGTTAGGATCATGAAAAGAAAAAACTTAGAAGATTAAGGACAAGAAATTCTGAGATAGAGGCGCGATGTACCTATGGGAGTAGATCACGTAATCCCACCAGAAAACAGCTACCCTGAGAGAGGCCCTCAACAGCCAAGTCCTCTTGGCAAGATGACCCAGCCATTTGACATCAGCCAACCTCTGTCCTTCATCTCAGTGCTGGCATGATGGGCACGTGAATGAAGTCATCACGGTAACCAAACCTGCAGGGGACACATGGGCCCAACAGCATGGACTCTCATTTATCAAAACTGATCTAGCTACTGCCACCCCAGAATATCTGCTTTACTGCAGTAGAGACCATTGCTGACCCCCATATGGCACTATCCTTGGAGGAAGCCAACCAGCCATGTAGAGGCACTTCCATCTTAGAGGGGTATAGTCATCTGAATCCATGTCCCCTGACAACATTCGTACATTGAAATTCTAACCCCAAAGGGGATGATATTAGCAGGCGGGGCCTTTGAGAGGTGAGGAGGTCCCAAGGGTGGAATCCTCCCAAATGGGATTAGTACCCTTGTTAAAGAAGATCGAGAGAGGTCCCTGACCCCTTCTTCCACACGAGGTGACAGCGAGAAGGTGGCCATCGATGAGGAACTGGCCCTCATCAGACATCAAATCTGCCAGCACCTTGATCTTGGACTTTCCAGCCTCCAGAACTGTGAGAAATAAGTGTCTTTTGTTTATAAGCCACCCAATCTGTAGCAGTTAGTTAGAGCAGCACAAATGGACTAAGACAAAGGGGTCGATCGTTTGTTTTCATCAGAAGAGACACCTACTCAGGTGTGAAATGGCCTTACCTGCCCTCAGCAACACCAGCCAAAGTGAGAGTTTCATGAGACCCCATGTAACATCCCATCAGACCAGGGGATCACTTTGCAGCTAAAGAGCTGTAGGAGAGAACCCAGGACCATGGGGCCCACTGGCCCTACCACAGAACACTGCATTCAGAAGCTGCAGGCCCGATCATGTTGGTGCTGCCAGCCAAAGGCTCCACTGAGCAAAAGAGTTTGGCTGGCAGTGCCAACATGGTCAGGTTGCCGCTTCTGAATGGGGTGCTCCAGGGCAGGACTCTGTCGCACGGGGGTCATCCTCCAGGACGAGCACATGCATTGCGTCTGCCTCTGATACTGTATGCCTGACAGGCAGAACAAGCACGTGGGCCCAGGAGCCAAGGGACAGAAGCGGGAGTCCCCTCATCATCACTCATTGGCCCACCAGGAACTGGGTGCTTCCATTTCCACACCTCTGCGTTCTGCAGGGTCAGGGATCCTCATTCCTCAAAGCGAAACCTTTCCACCAGGGGACACAGAAATAGTCTCACTGAATTACAAGCTATCCCCTTCCCACCCTTTCCCCCAGAGTCCCCAAAGTCCACTGTGTCATTCTTATGCCTTTGCATCCTCCTAGCTTAGCTCCCACTTATGAGTGAGCACATACAATGTTTGGTTTTCCATTCCTGAGTTACTTTACTTAGAATCATGGTCTCCAGTTCCATAGGTTTCTGTGAATGCCATTGATTCATTCCTTTTTATGGCTGACCGGTATTGCATCATGTATATACACCACAGTTTCTTTATTCACTCACTGATTGATAGGCATTTGTGGTGGTTCCACATTTTTGCAATTGCGAGTTGTGCTGCTATAAATATGCATGTGCAAGGGTCTTTTTCGTACAACGACTTCTTTTCCTCTGGGTAGATACCCAGTAGTGGGATTGCTGGATCAAATGGTAGATCTACTTTTAGTTCTTTTTCCATAGTGGTTATACTAGTTTACCTTCCCACCGGCATTGTAAAAGTGTTCCCTTTAAGACAGATGAGGGTTTGAGTCAGAGGTCCAAGGGGATACATTGGGTGTGGAAGGAGAGGGAGAGGGTGAGGTCAGGTACCCAACCTGGTTGGTGGGGTTCCACTGAGAGAGAAGAGGGAAAGAGGGCAGGGCAGGCCAAGGCAGGTGATAAGCTCAGCCTGACGGACAACCTTGCAGGTTTTCAGGGGTCACCCAGGCAAAGACACCCATGGGTCGCTGGACCTGCAAGGCCAGAGCTCCCGTGCTTTGGCCGAGGAGGGGTCTTAGAGAGACGGGAGACAGATATGAGAGCCTTGCTGTGGCCAGGCTCTCCCAGAGGAGAAAGGAAGTTGGCACAGGGCCAGGTGGAGGAATCCAGTGTTTGATGTCCAAGTCTGGAAAAAATTCCCTTCCTGCCAGGCCCTGACTGGTGGACATAAGATACAGGCCACACTCAGATGCAGGAACACCACATGGGCCATTCAGTGTGCAATTGTGGAACACCTGCCGTGCTTCCGGCCTCCTCAACACTGATGTTCTCATGAAGAAGCTCCTCAAAGAGTCAGATGGCTGTGTCATGGTGCACATGCTTGCATCATGGGTCCTCAGTCTGTTCTTAGAGAGGTTTGCCAGCATATCATTTCAGAGGGTATGTTCAACATTCTGTATTGTTTGGATCTAGGAAGGACAAGACACCAGGGCCGTCAGGGAGGAAAAGGCTGGAGACAAGTGTTCAGAGGTGGGTCTGGCTCCTCCTGCCCAATACCCTGTCAACCTGCAGGTGTCCTTGACCCACCTCCTGCCCCAGGCGCCTGCCCGGCCTTCCTCCAGGGGTCTGGCTTTTCAACAGAAGAACTAAAAGCAGTTCACGGTGGCCTGTTCAGTAAATTGAAAGTCAGAGGTAAGAGCACAGACATGTGGAGTCACAGATGCCCACCTCCCCCACCCTTAAAGACAGGAAGCCAGAACACAGACTCTTTGCTACTCCATGAAACC
This sequence comes from Cebus imitator, assembly GCF_001604975.1. Lineage (NCBI taxonomy): Eukaryota > Metazoa > Chordata > Mammalia > Primates > Cebidae > Cebus > Cebus imitator. Next base: position 1,799,900 of record NW_016107367.1, on the reverse strand, counting down.
ACAGGTTTGAGGTTTTCTGTGTTCGTGGATACCCTGAGATCTTTCAGAAGTAGGGGAGAGGAAACACCCACCTGCCCTCTCTCCGGTACATCTAACAAGACACTGATGACAGGGAAAATTCACAAACACCAGGACTTCCTAAGCCCTTCCAGAAAGTTGGGTTGCCCTCATTTCTGGGCCGCACTCCCAGCAGAGAAAGAGCAAATCTGAGGACACCCTAGGGGACACCCTCAGCCTTGGGTCGAAACTGACCTGAAGGCATCTGCTGGGAGGCTGGGGAAGAAGGTCACTTGGAGGCCTAGATGGGAGTGCTCCATTCATCAGCACACCCAATGAGGGAGGGGTCTGGGTGAGAGTCGGGAAGCAGTGGCAGAACGGTTTCATCATTCCCACTGCTGTGTGCGGGGCCCAGGCAGGGGCCCAGGCCCAGTAAGCCCTCCCAGAGCTTACTCTCCAGGGTGCAGAGAAAGTCGAGACTCACTCAGAGGGAAGTCAAGATTGGCTCAGCCACCAGGGAAGCCAAGACTGGCTCAGCCACAGAGGGAAGCCAAGACTGGCTCAGCCAC
>NW_016107367.1:1753528-1799161 GCF_001604975.1 Cebus imitator | reverse complement strand
AGGGAAGCCAAGACTGGCTCAGCCACAGAGGGAAGCCAAGACTCGTTCAGCCACAGAGGGAAGTCCAGACTGGCTCAGCCACAGAGGGAAGTCCAGACTGGCTCAGCCACCAGGGAAGTCAAGACTGGCTCAGCCGCCGAGTGCAGGGGCATTTCTGGGCAGAACCCCTGGCCCCATTCCGAAGCACTGCACAGATGCCCACAGTGGGGACGGCTCCAGCTGGGAACGCACACCCAAGTATGGCTTTGCCAAATCCAAACTCGCTTCTGCCAACATCAGTGCAGCACTCACCTACTAGCCTCTTCTGCACAGGGCTCTCCCTTTCTTCAACCCTCAGAAGAACCCGAGACGAGGACCAAATTTTTCCCATCTTGTCGATAAGCAGATGAGGCTCTCCTACAGTGTTCCCATGCACTTAAGGCAGAAATAGAGTAAGAAGAATAAAGATGTAGATAAAGGAATAAGGGTGGAGAAGCAGTAAGAATACAATTCCTGAAACTGGGCTCCCATATTGGCACTGAGCTCCCTAGCAGCCAAAGCAAAAATGGATACATGGTCTGTTATAAGATCCACAACATCCATGGGATGCAGCCATGTCAGGTTCTCAAGGGAAGCAAGAAGCAGTAACTTGCCTGTGATTCCCCAGCCAGAGTGCAGAGGGTGGAGAGGAGCTGCAGCCAGTACAAGTAAGGCCTTCCACTGCCTGCACCCTTCTCCAGACCCTCTCCATTTCTCCCTCCTCCAGGGCAAAGGTTTCATACCTCCAGGGGCCACGCATAGCCTTTTGGCTCATTCTTCACCAATAGATAGTTCTTCCTTTGGCTAAGTTGACGTCTGCTCCATAAATTATCTGCCCTCACCCTAGCCCAGGCGTTGTCCGCAGGGGCCCCAGAGAGTAAGTCAGGTCTGCTTGGCCTTGCAGGTTAAACGCCCCCAGCTCTTTGTGCCTCCCTTACTGGCTCGTACTGGAAACTCTCCCAACAGCATGGCGTCTGAACTCATGTTTAAAATCATTTACAGTGGAGTTACTTCTGTGGCTCTTAATCAGAAAACGTTAAACAGGTATGTGGTGGCTCATACCTGTGGGGGAGGCTGAGGAGGGAGAGTCACTTGAGGTCAGGAGTTTGAAACCAGCCTGATGACATGGGAAGACCTCATGTCTACAAAAGAAAAAACTCAAAATTTGCTGGGCATGGTGGCTATGCCTACAGTCCTAGCTGCTGAGGAGGCTGAGGCAGGAGGATCCCTTGAGCCCAGGAGTTCAAGACTGCAGTGAGCTATGAACATGCCACCACACCTCAGCCTGGATGACAGAGAGATACCTTGTCTCTTAAAAAAAATTAATTAAAAAATTGTTTTAAAGGAAACATAGACCCACTTCCTCAGTCAAAAAATACATTTTGTGGAGAGGGTGTGAGGCCAATATAACCTTATGGTTTCATTCCTGAAACCCACGGCAGGATTCATGTCCCCAAATTCAAGAGTCCCTCCCACCAGAATTAAAATTTTAATTTGATTTATTCCACAAGCTGAGTGATCACACGGTATGAAGCTTCAAGCATACACCAGCAGTGCCCGTCCCCCAGATTAGCAGGCCAGTAAAGATCAAGCTGGAAGGAAGACTGCAGCAGGGCGGGTCTCTAACCCGAGTGAGGCCCCACAAACTATTCGAGAGTGGGAAGGGGTGCCCCTGGCAAGGGGAACAGCAGCAACAAAGGCCCAGAGTCGGGAGCAAGCTCAATGTGCTCCTGGGAGGACATGGCGGGAGCGGGAGAGGCAGGAGGGCAGGTAGAAGCAGAGAAAGTGGCTTCACATGGCAAGTCACGAGAGTGGGTCTTTCTCCTCCTTGGAGCAAAGAAAGTGAATGGAGGGAGTTTCTGGGTGGGGGTGTTGAGGTTTGGAGAAAGGAGGGGCCCAAGTGGGGACGACAGAGGCAGAGGCATGAATGAGATCCGCACACACTTGTTTCGCACAAGATGGGGTGGGGGCGTCCCCAGGGCTCTGCTGCCCTGGGAGGGTGTGGAGCACCCAGGGTGTAGCTGGAGCTGGGCCCGGACCCTTCCCTTGGCATGAGGATGAGGGGCAGGGAGGAGACCCTGGCGGAGTCCCTGCTGTCCTCTCACGGAGGAGTGGTCTTGGGACGTCCCCATCCCCAGTTTCCTCCACCCGAATCTTCCTGCTCCTAGAGCACAACTCTCCGGCCCAGGCAGGACCAAGCTGGGCTGGCTTCATCCTCCAGGCCGAGGAAGGAACAGCTGTGCTGACCTCAGGCCTGGACACTAAGAGAGGCCAGAGCCCCAGTTCATGGAGCTGAGGTGGCCATGAGTTAGGGACGCAGGGTCCCGAGACTTCCAGCCACACCTGCTCCTCCACATCCTTCCTCCTTGGCCTCCAGTCACCCACTAGGCACAGGCGGTCCCGGGTCAGTCCCCTTTCTGGTGGCTGCCTCGGGGACCGTGGCCCCCACGCTCCTCATCTGAGCCTCCTCACCACCCCTCTGGGCCTGTCTCTTCATCTTTCCAGTCTGCCCTCCACCCACTGGTGACCAACAGCTCCACCCACACCCTGACCCAGGGCCCAGCGGCACCCTCAACCTCTCCATGCACCCTCGGCCCACGAGGTCTTCCTGATTCTACCCCACCACAACCCTCACTCTGGCCTGAAGACAGCCTGTCTCACCACGTCTCCCAGAGCCCAGACCTTCTCCTCCGTCCATCCTCCATCCTGACTGTCTAAGTGGTATTCATAACTAGCACTTTCATTTCACCTTGCACCTGCTCACAAACCATCCATGGCTCCCTATGACGTCATATCCGGGCTTTCTGGCTGTAGCACCTGCTGCTGTCTCTCATGGATCTTCCAGGAAACCTTACTTGTACATTAGTCTCTCTACACATTAACTTCCCCAAGCTGTTCCCACGGCCTAGAATGACCTTACCACAACCCATTCCCCACTAACTGAAGTTTATTCTTCAGAAGCCATCCAGATAATGTTTCTCAGTCTTCAGTGCCACTCACCCAAAGCTGGACACAGCACCTCCCTCAAGATTCTCACAGGTCTTACTGCACTTCCATCTCACATCTGCATAAGTGCTTAACAGGTAGTGACTGCTACATAAATGGTAGCTATTACTGATCGCTGACTTTTCCAGAGGGGTTCTAGGGTTTTTCTTGTTGCATTTTGTATTCTAGACATGAATTCCCGGTCAGTTTTAGATGTTGCAAGTAGATTCTCCCATCTGATGCCAACCTGTTAAATTTGCCTATGACACAGATTTTGGGATTATTTGAAATTTAAAATAATTATGATTAATAAGTTAAGGTGCTAATGGAACAGGTAGATGACACGTGATAATAGACAGATAATGGAAGCAGAGAGACAAAAACTTTCAGAAAGAATAAAAACGAAATGCTAGAAGTGAAATACGCCATAACAAAAATGAGAATATCTTTGATGGGCTCATCCACACACTGGACATGGCCAAGGGAAGAATTAATGAGCTTGAAAGTATGTCTATAGAAACCTCCCAAACTGAAATACAAAGGCAACAAAACTTCCAAGAACTGTTGGGCAATCTCAAAAGTGCAACAGCCGGGCACAGTGGCTCACACCTGTAATTCCAGCACACTAGGAGACCGAGATGGGCAGATCACAAGGTCAGGAGTTCGAGACCAGCCTGGGCAACATGGTGAAACCCCATCTCTACTGAAAATACAAAAATTAGACGGGTGTCATGACGCATGCTTGTAATCCCAGCTACTTGGGAGGCTGAGGCAGGAGAATTGCTTGAACCTGGGAGGCAGAGGTTGCAATGAGCCAAGATCGTGCCACTGCACTCCAGCCTGGGAGACAGAGTGAAGCTCCATCTCAAAAAAACAAACAAACAAAAAAAGTGCAATATATACATAATTACCACAACACAAGAAGAAGATAGAATGGAACAGAAGAAATATTAGAAGGAACAATGGCTGCGAACTTTCCAAAGTAAACCACAGATCTAGGAAGCTCAGAGAACACAAAGCAATAAAAATACTAAAAACAAAAAACAAAAAAAAAATCTACACTTAGATATATAATTGTCAAGCTGGAGAGAAAGGTAAAATCCTGAAAGAAGCAAAAGGGAAAAGATACGTTACCTAAAAAGATAAGAATTGCATCAGACTTCTCAGAAAACCAGCAAGAGAGTGGAGTGACACGTTTAAAGCATTTAAAGAAAAAATCCACCAACCTACAATTCTTTATCTAGCAAAGTGATTTTTCTAAAGTGAAGTAGATATAAAAACTTTCTCAGACAAATAAAGTTAAAGGTTTTCATTACCAGCAGACCTGCCTTGCCAGAAGTGACAAAATAAGTTTTTCAGGAAGCAGAAAAAATATGTAAGTCAGAAACTCAAATCTACAATTGTTTTTTAAAAAAGAAAAGTATCAGAGAGGGATTTTTTAAAATAAAATAAAACATTTTGTTTTCTTATTCTTAATTAATCTTAATAGATAAACGTTTGTTTAAAAGTAGTAATAGTGCTATGGTTTGAAAGTTCCCACAAAGTTCAAGTGCTGGAAATGTAATCACCAAGACAACAGGATTGACAGGTGGGAACTTTAAGAATTAGTTAGGTCGTGAGGGCTCTGCCCTCATGAATGAACTAACACCATTATCACAGAAGTGGGTTCCTGGTAAAAGGATAGGTTCAGCCTGCTTCCTCCTGACCTTCCTCTTCTTCCTCCTCCGCCTTCCCTCCTCCTGCTCCTCCCCCTCCTCCTCTATCTCTCCCTCTTTCCTCTATCTCTCCCCCCTCCTCTATCTCTCCCCCCTCTCCTCCACCTCTCCTCCTCCTCCACATCCTCCACCTCTTCTCCTCTTCCTATTCCTTCCTCTTTCTCTTCCTCTGTCTCTCTCTTCCTCTCTCTCTCTCTCTTCCTTTCTCTCTCTCTCTTCCTCTCTCTCTCTCTCTTCCTCTCTCTCTTCTCTCTCTCTGTCTCTCTTCCTCTCTGTCTCTCTTCCTCTCTGTCTCTCTTCCTCTCTGTCTCTCATTTTGTCCTGTGCATGTGCATGCTGGCTTCCTCTTCCAACTTCCCCTGGGATGACACAGCAGGAAGTCCCTCTCCTCAACCTTTCACTTCTCAGCCTCCAAGACTGTAAGAAATAACTCTCTCTTCTTATAAATTACCCAGTCTCAGATATTATATTATATTATAGCAGCACAAAATGAACAAAGGCAAGTAGTAATAAAGTATTTTGTGATCACAGCATATAGCTAAATGAAATTAGTGATGGCAATTGTAAAGGAAACAAGAGAGACAAATTCTAGATATTCTTTTATAAGGTAGTTGCACTACACAAGTGGTAATATACTCTTAGTTGAAGGTGGACCTAAATTAGTTATAAATGTATATTGCAAACTCTAGGGAAACCTGTAAATAAAAAATTTAAGTATAACTGATATGCCTAAGGGAGGAGAGAAAATCGAATAATTTTTAAATGCCTAATTAAAACCATAGAAAGCACAAAAAGAAGGAAGAAAAAGAAATAACTGCAACAAATAGAAGGCAGCTAGAAACATGATAGACATTGATTCAACCCTATCAATAATCACCTTGCATGTGAATGCTCTAAATATACCAATTTAGAGACAGACATTGGCAGAGAGGATTAGGAAGACAAGACCCAACTAAATGTTATCTATGAGAAACCCACTTTAAATTTAATGACAGATGTAAATTAAAAGCAAAATATCGATGACAGGGAAAAAGTAAAGGATAGAGAAAAGTGTACTATGGCAACAGAAAGAAAGCTGGAGTCGCATGGTTAATTTCAGACACGTCAGGCTTCAGAGCAAAGAAAATTAACAGGAATGAAGGGGAGCATTGGATAATGATAAAAGGGCCAAATTATTCAAGAATATATAATAATCCCTAATGTGTATGCATTTAACAACAGCATGTCAAAATACATGAGACAAAAACTGATAGAACTACACAGAGAAATAGAAACATCCACTAATACGGTTGGAGACTTCAACGTCCCTCTTTCGGTAAAGCATGTAGAAAATCAGTAAGGATACTGCTGACTGGAACCGCACTATCAATCGACGTGATCTAATTGACATTTATAGAAAACAGCAGGCAAGGACGGTAGGATACACACTTTTCTCAAGTTCACATGAATACACCAAGGTAGGCCGCACTCTGGATCATGAGGCATGCCTTAACAAATTTCAAAGAATAAAAAACCACACAAACTATTATCTCAGACCACAGAAGAATTAAAGAGAAAATCAATCATAGAGATAATTGGAAAATCCCAAAATATTTGGAGATGAAACGACACACTTCTAAATAACATATGGATCAAAAAAGAAGTCTCTAGATAATTTTTTAATATTCGTTCACTAAATGAAAAGACAGCTCAAAATTTATGCATGTGGTGAAAGCAGTGCTTACACATTTATGGCATTAAATGCATATATCAGAAAAGAAAAATCAAAAAGAAGGAGCTCTCATCATTTGTGAAAACACAGATAAACCTGGAAGGCATTATGCTAAATGAGATAAGCCAGACACAGAAAAATCTCCCTTATATGTAGAATCTAAAAAAGCTGAACTCAGAGTTACCAGAATAGTGGTTATCAGGCACTGGGCAGGGAGTTGTGAGATGTTGGTCAAAGAATACAAAATTTCAGTTAGACAGGAGGAATAAGTTCCAGAGATCTACTGTACAACATGGTGAACATACTTAATAACAATGTAGCATATTCTTGAAAATCGGTAAGAGCAGATTGTAAGTGTTCTCGCCACAAATAAATATGTGAAATAGTGCATATGTTAATTAGCTCAGTGTAATCATTCCACAGTGTGGACATATTTCATAACTACATATTGGACATGATAAGTAAATTTTATTTGTCAGTGAAAAACATAAAAATAAGAAAATGCTTTTTAAAGATAAAGAAATATATAATCAGTAATCTAAATATCCATCCTAAGATACTCAAGAAAGAAGAGCAATTTAAGCCTAAAGCAAGCAGAAGTAATAAAAATTAGAGACAAAGTCAATAGAATCAAAAACAGAAAAACAGTAGAGAAAATCGGTGAAACCAAATGCAAGTTCTTTGAAATGATCAATAAAATTGATAAACCTCTCGCAAAGCTAACCAAGAAAAAGGAGAGACGATATAAATTACTGATATTGGAAAGGAAAGAAAGCTGATCACTATTGATTTCACGGACATCAAGAGGAGAATAAAGGAGTCTATGAACAACTCTGTGGATAAATTTGATAACTTACATGAAATGGACTAATTCCTTGAAAGACCCAGATACCAAAATTCACACAAGGAGGATAAGGCTATTTAAGTCGGCCTATTCTATAGGCCTGTCTATGAAAGAAATTGAATCAATAATGACTTTCCAAAAAAAAAGTAGCAGCCCCAAAGAGTCTTACTGGTAAATTGTATCAAACATTTAAGGAAGAAATTATACCAATTCTCTACAATCCCTTCTAGAAAACAGAAACAGAAGAAACACTTCCTCACTCATTCTATGAGGTCGGCATTATCCTAATACCAAAACCAGATCAATAAATGACAAGAAAGGAACACAGCAGACCAGTATCCTTATGAACATGAATGTAAAAATCTTCAGTAAAAGACTGTCAAATCGAATTTACTGATATATAAAAAGAATTATATACCATGTCCAAATGGGATTATTTTCAGGTATTCACGACTGGTTCAACCTTTGAAAATCAATTAATGTAATCTACCACATCAACAGGATAAAGAGCAAAATTCATATGTGCATATCAATTAATTCAGAAAAAGCATTTGACAAAATCCAACACTCATTCGTGTAAAGAAAAGAATTTTCTCAGCAAACTAGGAAAAGAGCAGAACTTCTCCAACTTGATACAGAACATGTACAAAAGCATACAGTAAGTATCAGGCTTCATAGTGAGAAACTGGATGCTTACTCTGTAAGACTGGGAACAAGGGAAGGATATTCCCTCTCACTGTTGTTATTCAACATCACACTGGCAGTCCTAGCTATTGCAACCAGAAAAGAAAACAAAAATCATACAGGTTGTGAAGGAAGTAATAAAACTGTGTTTGTTCACAGTTGATATGATTATAAGGAAAATCCCAAGTAATTCACACACATGTATGCACACAAAACCTCCTGGAACTGTAAGCAATTATAGCAAAATCAGGGGGTACAATGTTAGTACACAAAAGTCAGTTGCTTTCGTATACGCCAGCAATGTGAAATTTAAAAACAATATCAATTACAATAGCACCAACAATGAAATATTTAGGTGTAAGTCTAACAAAATATGTTCAGAATCTGGCCATGTGTAGTCGCTCATGCCTATAAACCTAGCACTTTGGGAGGCCGAGACAGGTGCACTGAGCCCAGGAGGTTGAGGCCAGCCTGGACAACATGGTAAAACCCCATCTCTACCAAAAATAAAAATAAAAATAAATAGCCAGGCATGATGGTGCATGCCTGTAGTCCCAGCAACTCAACAGGCTGAGGCGGGAGGATCACCTCTATCTGGGGAGGTCAAGGCTGCAGTGAGTCGTAATCTTGCCACTGCACTCCAGCCTGGGTGACAGTGATACCCTGTCTTTAAAAAAAAATTGTTTAATGATCAGAATCTATATGTGAAAAACCATGAAACTCTGATTTTTAAAAATCAAAGAATATCTAATCAAGAAATGTTGTGTTTAAGGATTGAAAGACTCAGTATTTTGAGATGTCAGTTCTTCCCAATTTTATCTACAGATTCAATACAACCCCAGACGAAATCCCAGCAAGCTATTTTGTAGATATTGACAAACTGATTCTAAAGTTATATGAAAAGAAAAACGCCCACAGAAGCTAAAGCAATACTGAAGAAGAGTGAAGTCAGAGAACTGACACTGCCTGACATCAGGACTTATGATAAAACTACAATAATCAAGACAGTCTAGGACTCGTGAAAGAAAAGACAAACAGATCAATAGAACAGAATAGAAAATGCAGAAATAAATCCACACAAATATAGACAGCTGCTCTTTACCAGAGGAGCAGAAGCAACTCAAAGGAGAAGTACGATCTTTCAATAAATGATGTGGGAAAATTGGGCATCCATATGCAAAAAAAATAAGAATCTAGAAACAGATCTAATACCTTTCACAAAAATCAATTCAAAATGGATTATAATCCTAAATGTAAAATGCAAGGCTATAGAACTTTAGAAGAAACCAGTTGAAATTTGGGTGATCTCGGGTTTGATGGTGTTTAGGTACAGTATCAAAAGCATGACCTATAAAAACATTTAATCCACTGAAATTTAGTAAAATTGAAAATGACTGCTGTGTAAATGATACTGTTAAGAGAATGAAAACACAAGCCACAGACTCAGAGAAAATGTTCACAAAACACATATCTGATGAAAGACTGGCATCCAAAATATTCGAAGAACTCTTAAAGCTCAACAGTAAGAAAACAACCCAATTGAAAAATAAGCAAAAATTCTGCATAGACACCCCATCAAAGAAGATCTACATATGACAAATAAAAATATAAAAAGGTAATCAATCACCTGAGGTCAGGAGTTCAAGACCAGCATGGGCCAACATAGTGAAACCCCATCGCTACTGAAAACACAAAAAATTAGCAACCACACTCAGTAGCAACAAGCACAAACCCTGTGTTATAAATGCAGAGTCCAACAGACTCTGTGTTATAAATGCAGACACTTGTAATCCCAACTACTCGGGAGGCTGAGGCAGGAGAATTGCTTAAAGCTTGGAAGTTTAACAAGTCCAACAGACTCTGTGTTATAAATGCAGGCACCTGTAATCTCCACTACTCGGGAGGCTGAGGCAGGAGAATTGCTTAAACCTGGGAAGCGGAGGTTACAGTGAGCCGAGATCACGTCACTGCATTCCAGCCTGGGCAACAAGAGTGAAAATCCATCTAAAAAAAAAAAAAAAAAAAAAAAAAAAAAAAAAAAAAAAAAAAAAAAAAAAGATGGTGAAAATCCTTTGTCATTAGGGAAAAGCAAATTGAAACAATGAGATACTACTACACACATACTAGAATTGCTAAAATCTAAAAACCCGACAGTGCTACTACTGGTGAGGATGCAGAGAAAGAGAAACTTCCATTCATTCCTCAAGGGAATGCAAAGTGGTCCAGTCACTTTGGAATACAGTGTGGCAGTTTCTTACAGATCTAAACATAGTCTCACCATACGATCCAGCAATCACACTCATAAGTATTTACCCAACTGATCTGAAAACTTATGTTCACACAAAAACCTATATGCAAATGTTTACAGTGGCTTTATTCGTAATCGCGAAATCCTGGAAACTACTGAGAGCTCCTTCAGCAGATGAAGAGATGGATAAACTGTGGTACATCCATACAGTGAAATATTATTCAGTGATAAAAATATGTTGGCCATCAAGCCATTGAAAATATGGAAGAACTTTAAATGCATATTGCAGATTAAAATAAGCCAGTCTGAAAAGCCTACATACTGCAGGATTTAATTATATAACATTCTAGAACATGCAAAACTGTAGCGACAACGGAAAGATCAGCAGTTTCCAGAGTTTCAGAGAGGAGGAGAGAGACTGAATGGGTAAAGCCAAAGGGTAGTGAGACTATTCTGTATGACACTGTAATGGTGGACACATGACGTCACTCATTGTCAAAACCCATAAAACTGGACAGCACAAAGAATGAACCCTCATATATGCAAATATTTAAAATCATTTAAGTCGGGAGATTCCAAGAGGGAATGTAGCTGATAGCCACAGACTCTGTGTTATAAATGCATGAAACCACCCCAGTGAGCGAAAGAGGGAAAAGATGGTGAGCCAAGTGACTGAAATTAATGGAGACAAAAGGAAATGTGCAGAAACCCTGCGCTCTAGGTGATGGCTGCTTGCAGTTGATAGATGGTGACACCGGTTAATAATTCTGATACCGCTGGGCATGTATAATGGAATTGAACAATTAAGTAAATCGATGGTGGATGGTAGAATCCAGGTTTCTCCCTGTTGGAGTGGGAATTTACAGATAAGCAAGGAGAGAAGGTTAGAATGGTCCGTGGAGTCATGGATTCCAGTAGGAGACATCACTATCGACTCATGTTTAGCTCAGTATAGATGCAGGCAGTCACATGCAGAAGCATTTATAGACATGTGTATATGCGCAGATTCCTATAGACACACGTGTCTCCTTGCTCAGTCAGCTGAGAGGGTCTAGCAGCAACCATGCTCAACAGTAACAGTATGTCCAGTGTCCAGACCTTGCTTTCCAATGCCGTTCTGCAGAAGGACCACCCAGGGCTCCCTGGAGAAATGGCTGATTCTACGGTGGGGCAGGAAATCTCCAAAATGAAGCTGGTGCATCTCATAGTGCCAGAAATTAAGGAAGTGCCCAAAAACGAAATACAAAACACCTCCATTGTTGGGGGGATGTTAACGGGTCAAGGAAGCCAACTGCAAGTGCTCCCACGGGCCAAAGCTGAAACAATTTGAGCCACAAAATAAACTATTATTGGATTATAACTCAAAGTATAAAATAAATATCTGGGAGTCCATGCTGATATAAATAAATGATTAACTAAATAAATAAGTGGGGAAGAAGACAAAAATCTCCCTTGCAGAGGAATTCCAAATAATGAAAATAATATTTCACCTTCAAGGAAGAGGCGCATATACCCACCTTTTTAAGTTTGCGTTGTGGATGGTGACATCATTCTAAGCAGTACAGGATGGAAAAGGGAGGAAAGAGTAACTTTACAATGGAGAAAACTGATAAACATCTCAAGGTCAGTAAAGTCATGTTTATAGCATGTGCTCTTGATACAATGTGGTGAGAATGGCATTCTTTTCTGGAAAAACCTCTGTGGCTTTTTCCACCCAAAACCCATAAGCCCAGTCTAATCACTGGGAAAACATCAGAGCAATCCCAGTTTGGGGGCACTCTACAAAAGGCCTGACCACCATCCTCAAAAGTGCCAAGGTAATCAAGAACAAGGAAAGAGTGAGAAACTGTCATAGCCAAGAGCAGTCTAAAGAAACATGAGCAGTAAGTGAGATAGGATCCTGGACAACGAGAAGCCACTGGGTCAAAACTAACAAAATCTGGATAAAGCCTAGAACTTAGTTCAGAATAACCCAGCAATGTTGGCTCACTATGTCACGGAATGAGAGGAGAGTCAGTGAACTTCAAAATACATCAACAGAAATTTTCCAATCTGAAGAACAGAATCAAAAAGAAATGAACAGAGCTTCAGGGACCTGTGCAGAAATATCAAAAGGCCAAACACAAATGTAACTGGAGTCACAAGAAGAGCAAGAAAGGAAAACAAGAGCCAGGTCTGATGGCTCATGCCCATAATCCCAGCACTTTGGGGGCTCAAAGTGAGAGGGCTGCATGAGGCCAGGAGTTTGAGGCCAGCCCGGGCAACAACAAGACCCCTGTCTCTACAAAAAATAAAAAAAGTATCCAGGCATGACGACACGTGCCTATAGTCCCAGTATCCAAGAAGCTGAGATGGGAGGATCCCTTGAGCCCAGGAGTTCAAGGCTACAGTGAGCTATAATCACCTTCCCGCACTCCAGCCTTGGTGACAGAGCAAGACCCTGTCTCAGAAAAGAAAAGAAAGGAAAAGAAGGGAGGGAGACAGGGAGGGAGGATATTTAAAGAGGTAATGCCCAAAATTTTCCAGATGTGATTAGGACAAAAGTTTTAAGAATTTAAGAAGTTCAGTAGACCCCAAGCAGAATGAAAAAATAAAATAAAAACACATATGCATGCCTAAATAAAAACACAACAGTCAAATTTCTGAAAACTAAAGATAAATAGAAAATCATAAAAGCAGCCAGAGGAAACTAATTACGTATAGCACAACAATTGAAATCACCACTGACTTCTCATCAGAAACTACAGAGACAAGAAGACAGTAGATCTTCCAAACATCAAAAGAAAAAGACGTTCAACTCAGAAGTCTATATCCAAAAAAAATAGTCTTCAGAACGAAGGTGAAATAAGAACATTTTTGGATCAAAGAAAACCAAGAGAATTCATACCTGTACTGCAAGAAATCCTAAAGGGAGTCTTTCGGGCTGGAAGGAAATGATACCAGATGGAAACTTAGATCTTCAGGAAGAATAAAGAGCCTGGAAAATGATAAATATCTAGTAAATATTTTAAAATTTCATTCTATTTCTTAAAAAGCAAACCCCATTTTCCCACGGAGTTTATAATGTATGCAGATACATTACATATAAGAACTATAACATAAAGGATAGATATATTTATGGGTGCAAGATTTCTACATTTTACATGAAGTGGTAAAATATTCATTCTAAGTAGACTGTCAAAAGTTAAGAATGCATTTTTAATCCCTAGAACAGCTACCGGAATTTTTTTAAATACAAGAAGGTAAAACTGCAGTAGATAAAACAAAACCCTAAAATCTATTCAAATTATTCAAAAGAAGACAGAAAAGAGAATCAGAGGAGCCAAAAACAAAGGGAATAACCAGAAAACACCTAGTAACATGAAAGATATAAGTGGACTAAACACTACAATTAAAAGGCAGAGATTGTCAAAATGGATACAAATGCAAGAAGCAACTATAAACTTATACAGGTGATATCCTTTAAATATGAAGACAGGCCGGTTGTGGTGGCTCACACCTGTAATCCCAGCACGTTGGGAGGCTGAGGCGGGCAGATCACCTGAGGTCAGGAGTTCAAGACCAGCCTGGCCAATGTGATAAAACCCTGTCTCTACTAAAAATACAAAAATTAGCTGGGTGTGGCAGTGGGCACCTGTAATCTCAGCTACCTGGGAGGCTGAGACAACAGAATCAATTGAACCTGGTAGGTGGAGGTTGCAATGAGCCAAGATCATGCCGCTGCACTCCAGCCTGGGCAACAGAGCAAGACTTTGCTCAAAATAAATAAGTAAATATGAAGACATGGTGTAGTTCAAAGTGAATGGATGTGAATAGAGAGAGGGAAAAAAAAGTAGTTGTAAAAAAGTGTGGGTCATCTTAATATCAGATAAAAAAGACTTCAAGAAAATGGGTTTTCTTAGTGATCATGAAGACCAGCTCATAAAGACAAAATGGTTAATTCATCAGGAAAACACAAATGTGTATTCATATAATAACAAAATCTGAAAATATATGAAGTCAAAATTAACAGAATTAAAAAGGGGAAACAGACAACTCTTGAATCATCATTAAAGATTTCCACTCTACTCTTTTAGTAATTAATAGAAGAACAGATTAAAAATTAGTTCAGATATAAATGAAATCGTTGATTTGAATAACACTATCAACCACCTCAACCTGATTGATATTTACGGAATACTATATTCAACTACAGAGTCCACATTCTTTTAAAGGGTATTTCCGAAATTAGGCTATATTCTGAGCTATAAAACAAAATTTAATAAATTTAAAAGGACTGAAATCAGCCAAAGTATATCCAGTAACAATGAAATTAAACCCAATAACAATACAATATCTCGGAAACCCCCAAATGTTTTTAAATTAAAAAACATACTTCTGGATAGTCAATGGATCAAAGAAACCACAAACACTGAATAATTATGAAAATGCAGCATATCAAAATCTATACATGCAGCTAAAACAGTGCTTAGAGGGAAATGTATGACCTTCTATATGTATACAGAAAACAATAGAGAAAATTAACAAAGCCAAAAGTTGGTTCTTTGAGAAGATGAACAAAATTGATAAACCCGTAGCTAGAATGATCATGAAAAAGAGAAAGAACACAAATCATCAATACCAAGATTTAACAAAAGATGATCACTACAAACCCTGCAGACAACTTTATATCAACAAATTCAACAAGTGCCAGGAAATGGACAATTCGCTGAAAAATACCCCTTCCCAAAACGGAAACACAAAATGCAATAGCACACCTTAATAGACCTACATTTACTTTAAAAACTGAATTTGTTATCAAACCCCTCCAGACTCAGATGTTTTCATTGGTGAACTATGTCAAACATTGAAGGAGGAACACAGACTCCTTCAAAAAATCAAGGATAAAGAGAACACTTCTCAAGTGATTTTATGAGACTAAAATAATCTTCATACCAAAACCCGACACATACATTGCAAAACTGATAATTTTGCAGGCAAGTACAGTCCAATATTTCTCATGAAAATACAGACACAAAAAACTCTTAATAAATTATTAGCAGCTAGAATCCAACAGTATATTTAAAAGACCAAAATGATGTATCCCAGGAGTATAAAGTGTTTAAAGATTTGAAAATCAATGTAATTTACCATATAAAAAGAAGAAAGGGACAGTAAAAAACATATGATCAATTCAACATCCAACCCTAATAACACTGTCAGAAAACTAAGAATAAAGAGAATCTTCCTTATCCAATAAAGGACATCTGTGAAAACGCTATGCTAGCATCATACTAAATGCTGAAATATTGACACTGTCCTCCTGAGACGGAGAATAAGGCAAGGATATCCATTCTCACCACTTATATTCGACATCGTACTGGAGGTCCTGGCATGGCAATCAGGAAGGAACAATGGGAAAAAAGGCATGAAAATTGAAGAGGAAGCAATAACACTGTGTCTCCCTGAGTCAAGAATGGGGAGACCAGAGTCCACGTGTGCCTGAGTGCTGGAGCTTGGTCCATGCAGAAAACTCTGGGGTGAAATAAACCAATGGGTTCTGGACACCTGGACCACAGTGGGGAGGAGGGAGCCCCAGAGTCCCAGGTTCCCTCACTCGGGAGGCAAATCAGGGGCACTGTGCAAAGAAGAGAACAGAGCCCAGGGAGGTGAGCTGCTACCCCTGCTTCATCCTGTGCAGGGCAGCAATGGGGCCACCTGCCCGGAGACCCCCAGTGTCACACTTGCCGGTGGGTAGAGAGGAAAGACGGGCCCAGCCTGAGGCCTGTCCAGGGCTGGAGGAGGACATAGAGCACCTGAGCCAGTGGATCTGGGCTTGTTCTCAGTCACAGGGTGGGCTAGACAGTCAGTGGCTGGGACCACTGGGGTCAAGGTGGGCGGGGGCGGCACACAGGACAGGCCCAGCCAGGGAGAGCTGTTAATTTGGCCATGTGGCCCAGCAGTACTACACCCCAGCTCCTGGGCTCCACTCCCCTCCCCTGCCCCCTCCCCTACACACACACATACCTGTTCCCAGGTGTGGTCGAGCATCCTTGGAGGCTTCCTCTCAACTTGGATCCTCAAAAATCAGAGGCAGATGCTCAGTCCCTCTGGGGGCTAAGACACACCTTCAAGAAGCAGGAAATGGGGGTGGCAGGCCTGCCTGGGTTCAGAGGCAAAGACACAGCTTCCAGCAGGGGTGAGAGCCAGGGTCAGGCACAGGTCTAAGGCCACACCCCAAAGGCCTGAGGTCCAGGCCCCTGAGGTGCGCCACCTCAGCCCTCCTCCCAGGCAGCTTCTCCAGGCTCCTCTGGCCACAGCTCACTTCCTCCAGACGCTGCAGCCACCTGGTTTAGACACTCCTGCTGCCCTCTGAGCCAGTGTGACCGTTTGCAGTGCTGGCATCCAAAAGACCCCGGAGCCAGGGAACATGGCGCCTCAGAGTCGGGCCTGGATGAGCTGCCCTTGGCATGCCTCACCTGCCCCAAAATGCAGGGCACTTTGCCTGTATGGTCTCCACTGTTGTGCAGGTCCCAGGCCCCAGAACACCTCAAAGGAAGGACCCAGGGCCTATAAGCAGAAGATGCCAGGGTGCTCCGGGCCCTCAGGCAGCCTGTGGATGGGAGACCTGGGTTTGGGGGGATCCCAGGTGGGAGTGGGGGTGGGGCCAGCCTGGGCCAGGCCCTGACTGAGACACGTGGGTTTCCATCCTATCCCATTTCCTCAGGCTAAGGCTGAAAGCCTCTGTCAACCTGTTAACACTTCAGTGGGAATTAGCTTCTCAGACAAGGCAGTCCCCAGCAGGGCTCTGAGACAGAGGGCCCAGAAGAAAAGTATGAAAGTCACCAGTCAGGACTGGGATGCCCCAGGAGATGGCTGGAAGTGTCCCCAGTGTCCCCTCGTACACCCTCCACAAACAACTGTCCTGTCATCTGTCATCTGTCTCTGCTGCTGAGATTCCCCGTTGGGGATGGGAACATCCCCCCACTGTCTCTGACAGCCCTGGGCATGAAAACCCGCTCCCCACATGCAGGGCGTGTGTCTGGCAAATCACTTACCCTCTCTGAGCCCCTAAACTCTAACCAGCAGGGGCCCTGCCCCAGCCCTCGCGTCTCGGGGAGCTCCAAGCTTTGAGGCGCCCTCCTCAAATTGTCTGAGACCCCCGTGGTGTCTGGGACAAGCCCTGACCTGGACTGGTGCGGACCCTAGTACCCCTTCTCCCCATTTGGGGTGCTCTCTAACTCTACCCAACCACCACCCAATGTGGGGTGAACCAGCTGTTCAGAGGCGCCCTGGGAATGAGCTGCGTCTGGGAGGGAGGCCTAGCAGGCCGGCAACTCGGCTGGAGGATCCATGCTTCTTTCGTGAGGTCACACGAGGCTGGGCCATCGGAACGGTGCATGTGGGATGACCCTCACCCATGTCAAACACAAGGCAAGTTCAAGTCCACCACCAACACTTGCACGTGAGCCACAGCATGAGCCTCAGTGTTGGTTCCCAGGCGCTGACCTGTCTCTGTCCTAGCCAGGGTGCTGCTTCAGTCCATGGCACTCAGGAGGCGTGATTGTGCCTGGCACTAACCGGGTGGCCCTGCTGCTGGCAGCCACACCCTCCACCGCTGCACTCCATGGGCCAGCTGTCCTCCAGGGTGCTCAGAGACCTCCACCCACAGTGCCAAGCGGCTCTCCATCCATGTCTTCTCTGCCTTCTGCTGGAGCAGGTGTCGCACTCCTCAGTCAGCCTCAGGCTGAGTGAACCAGGGTCAGATGCTCGCTGCATGAATAAAATGGCTCTTCTCATCACCCACTGGCTCTGCAGTGTGGGAAGACAGGGCTCCATCAGTCCCAAGACAGGACACAGGGAGAAGAGATGTTTACCTTTGTGCTGTGCACTTCCCAACGGCAAATTTAGCATGACCAGAAAACAGATTCATTCCCATTTTCCCACATCCTCTGGGTACAACTTGCATTTGTGGTCCTGTCAACAAAAAGAAGCCACGGGCGGTCGCAGTGGCTCACACCTGTAATCCAGCACTTTGGGAGGCTGAGGCTGGTGAATTGCTTGAGCTCAGGAATTGCTTCAAGACCAGCCTGAGCAACATGGCAAAACCCCATCTCTACCAAAATTACAAAAATTAGCCGGGCATGGGGGTGCACGGCTGTGATGCCAGATACTTAGGAGGCTGAGGCGGGGGGATCGCTTGAGCCTGGAGGGCGGAGTTTGCAGTGAGCTGAGATCGCGCCACTGTACTCCAGCGACAGAGCGAGATCCTGTCTCCAAAAAAAAAAGGGAAAGAGAGAGAGAAGCCACAACCTTTGGAGCAACAACCCAAAGCCAACCAGGGGGAGCCCCACAGTCTCCCAGAACAGACCCGGGGAGCCCGCAGTTCCTGCATCGGCTGGCCAGGCTCGCTCCTGCAGACCCCTTCCTGGAATGCCCTCCCCTCTGCCGCTCCACCTGCTTCCTCCAGGCCTGGTTCTGCCATGGCCTCCTCCGGGAAGCTCCCTGTCACTCCCAGCAGTAAGGAGGAGCACTAGACGTCTTGCCCTCTCAAGGCCCGGCCCCCGAGTCCCCATCCCACAGTCACCTGAGGCGTGTCTGAGCTGACTGCCCAGACGGTGAGGCTCGACCATGGGCACCCCACCTGGAGTCAGAGGCCCAGGCTGTGTGACGCTGGGCCCATTCCCTACCCTCTCTGGACCCCAGCATCCTCACGGGCTGAGGAGGGATGAGACCCCTGCCCTGCACGGTTCAAGAGAATCCGGGGAGCAGCGGGACCGCCTGTCCCCACTGGAGCACCAGGTGCTCACTCAGTCGTTGGCGTTACTCTTTTTCTCACCTGCTACTTTGCCAGAGCCGGGGCAGCCCAGGGAGGAGAGGGTCCCACCACAGCCCTCAGGTTGCTGCTGGGGCAAAAATCAACCAAAGACAGGAAGTGTGAAGAACACTGGGCCTGCAGCGAGGGCCTGAGGCAGCCAGGGAAGGCTTCCAGGAAGAAGTGGCAGCACGCTCTGTTTCCTTGTAAATGACCGTCTCTTGGGCACTAGTGGCAGACACTCGTTTATACCTCACAGCACCCGGTGAGGTAGGTACAGTAAGGACTCTTCCCATTTTACAGATGAGAAACTGAGGTTTCATCCCACAGACGGTACACTCAGGGCCAGGTGGGGGGAGTGGGGGAGGTTCCAGGACAAGGGGAGCAACAGCGTGGAGGCAGGAAGCAGCTGGGTGTTTTGGGGGGCTCTGGGCACTTTGGCCGGGGACTGGGTGGGAGACTAGGACTGGGTGGGAGAGCAGGAACTGGGGAATGGCAGGCCCTACGGTCTAGTCTACATACGGGGGCCACAGGGAGCCATGGATGGTGCTAGGCAGGGAGGAACCTGGTCAGATGGGTGGTTTAGGAAGACGGTTCTGGATCCAAGAGGGAAATAGCTCAGGAGGCAGGGGAGAAGGTGTAAGGGAAAAGGCAGGGGGCAGTGCAGACCTGAGAGGCTCTTGTTGGAGCCCAGGGGTCACTCCTGGCTCTCCGAGCAAGGACAGTGGGGCGAGGAGCTCCTCTGTCCCCAGCTCTGGGAAAAGCTTCTGCTTTTCACCTCTAGGCCAGTGTCGTCTCCCAGCTCGATTCACGTGGCCACCTGCCCGGCAGCAGGCCCAGCCACAAACATTGAATGGGCCGTTAGCTCCTACCGCCCTCGAGCTCATGTCCCAGCCCGCTCCACTGCCATCCTTCCCATCTCAGCAAAGGGCAGGCACCTCCCTCCCTCCAGAGCTCAGACCCAGACCTGGAGTCACGTAGCTCCTGTCTGTCACCCCAGCACCCGGCCGAACATGCAGCTCTGCTGTCTCCTCCCATCCAGGTTTACCCCAAATCCAGCCGATCCCCTCCACAGCCACAGCCCTGGTCTGGGCCACCACCCTGCTGTCCCCTGGACCACAGAAGGGGCCTCTCAGCAGGCAGCCCCAGCCCTCACCCCACAGCGTGGTTCTCATGCAACCAGAAGACCCTGAAATCCTGCACCGAATCACCACCTTGCTCTGCTCCAGACCCACCGGGAGGGTCCAGCTCACTGGCAGTCCTCTCCCACGCCA
Organism: Cebus imitator; assembly: GCF_001604975.1. Taxonomy (NCBI): domain Eukaryota; kingdom Metazoa; phylum Chordata; class Mammalia; order Primates; family Cebidae; genus Cebus; species Cebus imitator. The sequence goes on along the minus strand of NW_016107367.1, from coordinate 1,778,888 downwards.
CACCTGTCCTGGCCCCACCCCCACCCAGGCCTCATATCCCGATGCCCACTTTCCCCTCTGCTGGCCTCCTGGGCACTCCCCAAACTCACCTGCCTCAGGGCCTGTGCCCTTGCTGTTCCTGGCATGTTGTGTCTTCTCCCTCTTCCCCCTCCAGACAGCAGACACATGGCATGCCCCGTATATTTATTCCACTTAGATATCACCTCTCCAGCCCGGTGCCTCTGGGACCCCGCTTCCCGTCAGTCTCCATCCCCTCACCCAGATGTTCTCCACGGCACTGCAGGTTCACCGTGCACTCAGTCATTAGCTCACTGCTCACTGTCTGCCTCCCTATCTAAATTGTCAGCACCCTGAGGCCAGGATCCTGACCTCCTTATTCACGAATGGAATGCCAGTGCCCAGATGGCGCCTGCTGTGAGCAGGGCAGAGCATGTGCACTCATCGAGTGGGCCAGCCAGTGAGCGGCCACTCCACCCCACCCCTGCGCTGCCCATCCAGGGCATCCTTTCACAGCTGTGGCTCCCCCGAGGCCCCTCAGAAACGAAGCCTCAGAGAGGGCGGCAGATATTTGCAGGGTCACGCGTGCTTCCCTTCCTCCCTCACGGTGTCACAGTGTGTCTACAAACCTCCAGGGCCTGTGGAGGACGGAGAGGCCTGACCTCACACTGCAGAGGCCACGGCAGGGCAGGGAGACTCTCGTGCGTGCTATTCCAGGGACACAGGACCTGGATGCTTCAGTGGGTCCCTGGGCAAGTCAGGCTCCTAAATGCCCCACTGGAGGTGCCAGCAGTAGCGAGAACAAGAAGGGCAAGGCACACATCAAAGCCACAAGGCACAGGCTGCCCACACCTACTGGCTGTGTGACCCTGAGCAAGTGACATAAGTACTCTGTGTCCCCATGCTCTCGTCTGTAAAGTGAGTGTGGCAACTGCTACCTACCTGACAGGGGTACAGGAGGATTAAATAAACCAATATCTGAAAGTCCTAAGCATGATGCCTGGCCTACGGCGAGACCTCAGAAGGCATTAGTATGAATAATAACAAGCAATAGTCATGCAGACTTCATGGCTCTGTGGTGATGGTGCCTGGCACTGACCTCTGCGTTTGTTCTAATTCTCTCAAGTCTCCTGAGAATAACTGCCACACAGATGTCGGCACAGAGGCTGGGCCTCCCATGTATTCCCTGGCCAACTCTGCTTCCAAGCCAATATGTAAATTATGGCTTCTCCTCTGTGGTTCAGCATAGGGAGCACCAGGAGACATGCAGGGACTCCACCAAGGTCACACGAAGAGTGCCACTGGGGCCCGGTCCACCCTCCTCAAGAAGGGCCTGGCCCCTGCTCCAACTCTGCGCTCCCTGTCCTGCGTTCCTGTAACACCTCACCTTCACCTTACAGAGGAGCCACTGCCATGGTGGCTGTTCTTGATGGTCTACCTTCCCTGTAAAAGCCAGAGCTGTTCATCAAAATGTCCTGCACCTGGGCCTGAGTCACGGCTGGTTCTCAATCAATATTTTTCAGCGGACGAGTAAGTAGGCGGGCGGGTGGGTGGGTGGGTGGATGGATGGATGGATGCATGCATGGACTGACAGATGCATAAGTGGATGGATGGGTTGGTGGATGGATGATTAAGTGGATTGGTGGACGGATGGATGGATGGATGGATGCATAGATGGATACATGGATGGATGCATGGATTGACAGATGGATAGGTGGATGGATGTGTTGGTGGATGGATGGTTAAGTGGGTTGGTAGATGGATGGATGGATGATGGATGGATGGATGATGGATGGAAGCATAGATGGATACATGGATGGATGCATGGATTGACAGATGGATAGGTAGCTGGATGGGTTGCTGGATGGATGGTTAAGTGGGTTGGTGCATGGATGGATGGATGGATGGCCATCAAGGCACTCATGCCGTCTAACCCACTTCTAGGAATGGCCTCTAAAGAGGTAGTGAAGGATTTCCAGAGAGACTCACCTACCAGTGCGGTCATTGCAGTGCCAGAGAAGGGGAGACGTCCAAATCATCACAAACGTCACTATAAATAACACATTTCTCTACACAGAAGGCCACTTCTCCGCAGTGGAATATTATGCAGCTGTTCAAAGCCGGTTTTTGAAGAATGACTACATGGCATGGGAAACTGTTGAAATAAAGATTACTGGGGAAAAAATCAAGATCAGAAAAACTGCATGTGGAATAAGATCTCATGCCTATTGGGAGGAAAAGTCTCTTTTTGAGTATTTGCTTGGAAAAAGTTCTCAATAGGTATATACTGGAAGGCCTAGTTATCTCTAGGTGGGGGGATTACAGCGTTTTTTCTTCCTAGTAATTTTCCATATTATCCAAATTGCATTTTAGGGTGCAGACCAGAGGGGTGGTCCTGAGTGGGCCTCTGTCTCTGAACTTCCTTCCCTGGGGAGCAAACAGGAAAACTCCCACCCTCCCCTCCTGAAGGGAGGGGTTCCTAAGGTCAGAAGAGCCATGGAGAGAGGAAGCGCCCTGGCCTAGCCCTGCCAAACATCAGGAGACATAAAACTCCAGGCCCTTACTGCCTGCCGCTGAGAAGTGGGATTTGGGAGCCCTGTCACTGCCAGCTTTGCTGTCTGTGTTTTTCTCACCTTCCACATTTTCTGCAATGAACAAGAACAACTTTGCAAGTCAAGGGAGAAGGAAGGTACAGAGAGGCAGCCAGGGGCGTTGGCTGGCCTCGCATCTTTCCAGCCCCAGCCCCACTCCTGCGTGGGCCGGCTGCAACCTGCACGGGGGCTGAGGCAGGAGCCAGGCTTTGGAGGCGGCGGACTGCGTGGGGCATGGCTCCCGGCGCTGCCCCTGACCAGCTGAGGACACTGGAGCCTCTCGCTCCAGGACTCAGTTTCCCCAGCTGTGAAGTGAGGATAGCCACACCCCTCAGCTCAATGGGTATCTGCGGGAGGAAGGAATGCGAGGCTGGGCGGGGGGCCTCCTTCCGATTCTTCCTGAAGAGCCTGCACAGAGGAGGCAGGAGCGGGAGGGGCCTGGGTCTCCGAGGGCGGGCGCCAGGATGCTGAGGCCTCGCAGCCCTCGGGTCCCGTGGGAGCCCAAGCAGAGTCACGCCCGACCTCCCCTCCTGTAACCGCGGGAACTGCAGGACCCCGGAGGGCGGCCGGTTCAGACACCGAAACAAAGGCAGGATCGGGACCCTGGATCAGAACGGGGTCCGCGCGTGAGTCTGTAATTAACGCTGTGCTGCCAAATTACCAGGAAATATATAAAACATGTAATTGCTTTTGTATTTTGGACACTCATTAGGAGAATAATAAATGTTATTATTTATTAATATGGTAATGAATCATCTCGTTTTTTAAAATGAAACATTAAACCGCTAACAAATTAGATGTAAATTATGAGGCCCGGAGTTGATGGAAAGGGCTCCCCGGGGAGGGGCCGCTGGGCTCCTTCTCTGCAGAAATGAGCGCGTGGCCCTTTAACGAGGCGCGGAGGCTGCGAGCGGCGCGGGGTGACTCGGGGACACGCGAGGACGCGGGCGACTCGCGGGGACATCCTGCCCCCTGCCGGCCGGGAGCGGGACCGCAGCGGCCCAGCGGGGAGCGTCCCGCCGCGGAGGTGGCCTTTCCTTGCGATCCTTCCAGAAGCACCGAAGCCCTCACTGCACCCGCGCCCCTCGCGTGCCAGGCAGCCACCCGCTGGCGCACACACTGGCTGCACAGCGCTGTCAGGGCTGGGGCGTGTGGCCTGGAGCGAGCCTGCTCGCGTGACGCTGGGCCCGGGCTCCTGGCTGTGATGCCACCCCCCATCCCCATGCACGCGCGGAAAGCAGCCTCTAGCCTCATCTCACACACGGGAAAGTGAGACTGAGATGCGTGGCCTGGCCGGGGTGTACACCCAGTATCCGGTGGGCCTGCGATGCCAGCCCAGCGCCTCGGGCCCCAGTGTGGCCTCCATGGAGCGGGACCCCCGGCTGTCCCCCAGAGCCTGTGAATGAATGGGGTTATTGTTTCCTGAGGGCTGACGCTCGCCAGACACATGGTTTGGCCCAATCAAGTAGGCAGTGTGCGCTGTGCCCATCTTACACATGAGCAGACTGAGGCACAGAGTGGCTTCAGTGACTCGCCCAGGTCAGAGGCAGGGAAACGGGAGCAGGAGAGAGGCCAGGAGCAGGAGAGAGGCTAGGTCTTGCTGAGTCTAGAGTCAGCCCTTGACCACTCCAGGCCAGGCTGGTTCTCCCTCCTTCCAGGACAGGCAGCCCCATCTGTACCCACCCCTGCAGCGCACAAACAGGGCAGCTTCCTGGCCGCTGGCTGTGTTTCTAGGGATCACCTCAATCAAAGCAAGAAAAGGAATCATTGTTCTCTTAACCAGTACATGATTGGGGGCTTGGAGGTTATCTGTTACTCTCATCAAGAATGCTGCAGCAGTCACCCTGTGTGCAAGGTGACTTCCCTGGGAAACACTTCCAGAAGTCCAACTACTGGAACCAAAGCCTGGGACAGCAGAATCTTGGTATGCGTCTTATGAGAATCTTTCTCCTATGTGTGTCCCAACTTGCACTCATTTGGGGAGGGACTGAGAAAAGAGGGCCTCCTCCCCACACAACCAACAGCACCCATGAGATGGCCCAGGCTGGCAGGGTTGGAAAATTCCCTCTCATCTATGATCCACTTCTCTGGTGGGCACTGACCCTGAGCCAGCCACACCCGCCCCATACCTGTGGGGAGCAGAGGTCCACAGATGCAGCCTCCGGTGGTCTGGGGCCCTGGCTTTTCTCCTGGCTTCTCTCGTGTGTAATCCCACCCCTTGGCGCTCAACACAGCCGCCCGTGTCAGCTGTCTGTATTCAGTCAGGACTTGGTGAGTACTTCCACTCAGGAGCCCTCGCTTCTGCCTCCACACTCCCTCGCGATTATGAGTCCCAGCAATGGCCACCGAGCACTCACGATGCCCGCTCCTGGCTCTGACTTCACGTCACTTTCTCAACACATTACAGGCGAAGAGCCTGCCAAGTGTCCGAGCCGTGATTTGGTCCCAGAGCCCAAGCTCTGTCCTCCCCTTGGGTATCCGCTGTCTGCCCAGGCCGGGGCGTGGCCCCTCAGACATGCTCAGGAAGTATCTGGGGATGAATCAATGAATGACCGCATGAGGGCCTTTGCCTTTCTCCCCTGCCAGGCTGGGAGCCCGCAGAAGAAAAGTGGGGCTGGCCGCGTGCCTGGAAGGAGTCCCTCTGGCCTGAGACTCCCCACTTGAGCAATGGGGTGCCGCACGGTATCCCAGCAGGCCCTGCAAGGGCATCACGGGAGCCTGGAGACCCAGGACCGGCCGTGCTCCCAGCCTTGTCTAAAGCCTCCCTTGCCCCATATCTGGTTTGAGGAGCAGCTTTCTCACCCCGATATGATTCTGTTCTCTGCCCCCGCTGCCCTCCTGCCCCACGCATCCCAGCATGGATGGACAGGACTTTGAGCCTCCTGCCTGGGCCCCTGCCATAAGAAGGGGACGTGTTATTGCTCTCTCTCGGGGCTACTCAGACACCAACTAATTTATTTCCCTCTTGCCCCCCTCCCTTATTGATCAATGCTTTAGCCGAGTGGCTGTTAAATGACTTGTTCCCATAGCAACCATCAGATACATGCTCAGATCTGATGTGTCTGTTTCCTGAGCCAGATCGCCTCCTAAGAGCTTGGAGAGAACAAATCTCCTTTCATATCCGTCACTGTTTTCTGAAAGGCACAGGATATTGTTCAGAACAAGTCATTTTTTTAAGACAATATTAAAAAAAGAACTAGGTTTTTTCAGCAGATATAAAGTTGTTTCATAAGGTGCGTCATTCTTAAGAAGTATGAAATCAGATTGTAAAACCTTTGACCAAGTTAATCTTTCTTCTGAGCACTCTTCCTTCTGCATAAAAGGAAGTACAGAAACGTTCTCTGCATAAAGAGACTCCGCTGCATCATTTATAAAAAGAAAAATTGAAAACAGCCTAAAAGCACAACAGATGATTCAGAAGAACTACGGGTCACACACCTGTGAGGGTGTCACAGAGATGCTGAAATGCTGCTTAGAAGAGAGACACATACATGTCAATGATGTGAAGTGAAAAAAAACAAAATTAAAACTGTGTCTGCACGGGTGAGCATAATGAATGGAAAACAAAGCTAAATTATGCAGAGGAAAAAATACTCAGGGAAAACAAACACAGTGAAATGTTGACAGAAGTGTTTCTTGCTGGCAGAGCCATGGGGTTTTCTTCCTTATTCACTTACTTAATACATATTTATTGAGCACCTACCATGGGCCTAGCCCTGTCTGAGCCATTAAGAGCACAACTGTTATTTCTACTGCCTATATTTTCCCAAATGTGTTTACAACTATATTTTGAAACTAGGCATTTTTTCTTTTCCTTATTTTTGTTTGTTTGTTTGTTCTGAGACAGGCTCAAGTAATCCTCCCACTTGAGCCTCCCCAGTAGCTGGGACTACAGGCACGCTCTGCTACACCACGCTAATTTTTCTTTTTTGTAGAGACAGGGTCTCGCTGTGTTGCCAAATCTAGTCTCAAACGCTGGGCCTCAGGCAATCCACCCACCTCGGTTTCCGAAAGCTCTGGGATTAGAGGCATGAGCCGCCATGCCCAGCCAAGTATAATTTTTTTAAGGCAGGGTACATGTCTCACCTGCCACATTGCCAACAAATAAACACTGATAAGGAGAGAACACAGGAACCAGCCCTGGCTGGTGGAAGAATGAAAGACCACCACAATGAATGATTGCCAACATTTAAAACTGACACACTTTTCCCAGCAATTCCACTGAGAGTCATCGTCCCTACAGGGATTCTCTGCACGTTTATCGTGGGATGTTTATGAAGCTTGTTTACCGTGGCATGTGACTGCTGGAGCCCTGAATGCCACTCGCCAAGGGACAGCTACCCAGACCGTGGCTCCAGCACAGGAAAACAGTGAACTGTAAGAAGAGTGAGGTGATTTGCCGGTGTCTGAAACACAAAGGTGAGGTCCCTAAGGGACAGAGCAAGGCAGATCACCTGAGATCAGAGTTCCAGACCAGCCTGGCCAACATGGTGAAACCCTGCCTCTACAAAAAATACAAAAATTAGCCGGGCATTATTGCGGGCACCTGTAATCCCAGCTACTCAGGAGGCTGAAGTAGGAGAATCGCTTGAACCCGGGAGGTGGAGGTTGCAGTGAGCCGAGATTGTGCCCAAGATCCCTGCCCTTACCCATCTCGCCTTGGTGATCCTGGACATGTCCCTTCACGAACTCTGTGCCTCAGTTTCCTCATTTGCACAGTGAAGACGCCAAAGTCAGCTTGACAGCTTCCTGGACACATTTCTCGGGATGTGCTGTGTGACAGGGGGATGTGCTGTGTGACAGGGGGATGTGCTGTGTGACAGGCCTTCCACACGGGCCTCGGGCACCTTTTCTTCTTCCTGAGATGGAAACACCAAAAAATTGGTGCATGGTCGCCAGCGATCCCCACACTACAACTTCTGTCCTCTTTTCCTGCAGACCCCTCAAAAATGATGAAAGGAGGTCTGGCAACAGAAGGGCTCTCTGGACTCAAACGAAGGGCTTTCCCTGGAGGGGCTGCTGGCCTTTGCCTACAACATGCTTGGCGTGGTTTTTAAAGCTGTCATATATCCCAGCCTGGCATCATCTAGCATTGAGATACAGCATCTCAATGCATCTCAATGAAAAATTTCTTTTTTATTCCCCAGGCTGTCCCCTTCTCCTCCAGTCCCGGATAAACCTTCACTCACCTCCACCCTCACCAGCGTCCACTCAGAGAGACCCAGCCCCTCGAACCCAGCCAGCGGGAACCTCACCACAGGTTAAGTTTGTTCAGATACTGCAGGTTATTTGAAAACTTCTGAAATCTTTTCCTTGAAAGAATTGAAGTCCCATTGTGAGAGGGAATCCAGTGCTTTCTTAAAAGTACTAACTCAGCAGCTGCAGGAATTTTCCTGACCTGAAGAAAGAGGAAGGAGAAAAACACAAGTCACCCCTGACTTCTGACACGCATCATCATGGCTGGATTCTAGATTAGAGCAAAGAGGACGCCGGTCAGGGCGCGATCCCAGCTTCTGTGCCTGGACTCCACTTCTGATTTTGTAGGACATCACACCCAGACCTGGCCACAGGGGGTGGGGATTCGGCCGGAGTGAGCTCCAGTGGGGGAGTGGGGGAGAGACCACAGGCCCCTGGCCCTTGGGGGAAGGTGGGGAAGAGGGCTCTTTTTAAATTTTTCTGGTCTGTTCCACATAAGAGAACGCCAGGGACCCAACCTGAATGGGCGGGGAGTGCCAGAGGCAGACCTGACTGTGCACTAGGGGGTAATGTCCGTCACCACCCGCAGGCATGTGTGCCTCTCGGCTCTGCTCAGAGGACAGTCCCGAACCACTAATCCAAAGCCTTAAAACCCTGCATGACTTTTGACCCAGGCCCCACCGCTCGGAATGGTCACATAAGAAGATGTGACCAGGATGACTGAGCTACTAGCTTGTTTATGACCACAGCGTTTTCGGCAGGCCAAGTGGAAGGTGCCTAACCTTCACAAGAGGCCCTGAGCGGAGCAAAGGCAAACTTCAGTTCAGCTGCATCCTAAAATATGAAGACGTGTGGTCATGGCTAAAACCGTGACAACTCAGTCTCCCCATGTCGTCTGGCAGATTATCAGCACTCTGGACAGCCTGTTACTATGCAGGGACCGAGGAAGACCACCAAAAAGAAATGTACCTAAATGCTAATGGGGGTCATTTCTGAGTGACCTCTCTTTTTTAATTTCCCTGCATTTTCTCATGTTTCCCACCATCAACTAACGTATCTTTCGTTGATTCTGAGCATGGCCCTGGGCACGTCACTTCACCGCTCTGAGCTTCAGGCTTCTCACCTGTACAATGAAGACAGCACCAGCCTCATGGATTTGCTAATATATGCAAAATGCATAGCTTGCTGCCTGGAAGATAATAAGCACCCAAATGTTAGCTGTTTTTATTTTTCACTCAATTTTCTACATATAAACATGTCATTGTGCTCCGTGCTGGGGATATGGCGGTGACAGCTAAACTCCAGAAGAGAAAGATTAAACCAACACTCACAGACGATTAATCCACTGCCGTGAGGACCAATGATTTATTCATTACAGTTTGGGATGCTGGGGAGGGAGGCCATGGAGAGCATTTATCAGGGAAACTTTGTTGAGAATTTTGATCATTATCTTAAGAGCAATAGGAAGCCTGACATTGCAGGCTTCCAGCAGAGCTGTGAAATCGGAAGTTCGTGGCTGAAGAACTCGCCATGTGCACACTGTGGACTGAGAGGGGCCCCAGGGAGGCGCCTCCCAGGAGGCTGCTGTGCAGGTGCGAACCAGGGAGGAACCGCTGTCCCTGGAGACGGGGCAAAATCGACAGACCCCAGCCTCTTCAGGAGGTGCAGTCTGCAAAACCTGGACACAGTGATGCCTCGGAGGGGCACGTGACGGCATGTTGGGGTGACCCCAGGCTTCCAGCCTGAGGAACTGCGCGGATGGTTCCGGTGACAGGGGACTCAGCAGGCCTGGGGCGCTGCGGTGTGTGTTTGTCTGGGGCATGCTTGGTTTGAGGTGCCCCGATGGGGAGGAAGGCGCCCAAGGGGAGGTCCCGGAAGCAGAGCAGTCTGCTGTCGCTTTGAACTCGGGATCCGCGAGAGGCCAGGGGTTCACCCCCACTGCATCCCGGAGAGACACGGATTAGGGGATGCAGGACTCCCCAGAGCTGGAGCGCGAGGCTGATCCAAAGCCCAGACGTTCTCAGAGCCCGGGGGGCGGGCGCAGGTGTTGCGCCCCCGACGTGGAGGGGCGCGGGGCTGGGGGCCTCGCCGGCACACGAGGCTGCTCGGGGGACCGGACCCTTCTACGTTGGTGGCCGCTCTCCTCTAGGGTGGGCGCGTGGCCGCCTCCTCCAGGCAGTCCTCCGGCCCGCCCGCGAGGCCAGCTCAAAAGCCTCCGTGAGCGGGCCTCCCGCCAGGGGCGCCCTTCCCAGCCCGCGCTCGCCCCCTCCCCTGCCTCAGCCCTCGGGCAGCCCCCTCCGCAGGTGCTGACTAAACATTGAGGAATAAACGAATTTGTGAGGGAAACGGAGACCCAGAGAGAGAAGCGCGGGGAGAAGACAGCCACGCTGTTCCCAGCCCTTCTCCCGGTGGGACCATGAGTCATTTTATGTTCCAGCCTCTACGCTTCAACACCTTCCAGATTTTCCTCCTTGAGCTGGCATCTCTGTTGGAGTCAGAAAACAATTTTTCTATCACTGTTTCTGAAGATGTGCTAAATACCAGCCGAAGACCAGGGTGCTCTGGGGAGGGGACCGGGCGGGCCCTAGCTTTGCAAGGTGCCAGGAGGTGTTTGTGGGGGCCGTGCCTGCTGCTGCCCCCGTGCGCAGCAGTGGTGGGGGTGTTGTGTTTGCCTACGGGGCTCCCAGGCAGCCGCCTCCAGCCCAGCTTCCCTGACCCCTAGAAGGAATAAGTGGGCAATCTCGGGCACTTGCTTAAACCACATACACCCCCAAAAATGTGCACCCCCTTTACTGGGACAGTGTTTACAGCTGTGTTATGTGGGCCCAGCATGGGCCCCTGGTGGTGAGCAGTCTTGGGTACAGCTAAGAGCCCGGACTCCACCCCAGCTCTGCCCCTTGGATGTCTAGGGCCATGCCCAAGCCTCCTTTTCTTTGAATGGGACTCACCAGGCACATCTCCAAAGGAGGTTGTGAGCATTAAGTACCCAGAACTTGCCAGGGTGCTGGCACACAGTAAGCGCTCAATAAGTGCTGGCTACTGTGACAGTAAAGTGAAGGGGACTAGATGGATCACTGGACCTCACTTTCCCCAGTTGCCCATACTCTGGGCCCATGTGGCTTCCTCCTTTGGCCCCACCAGCATGGATGTGGCTGAGGGTGACGTATGTCCGTGGAAGGCCAGCTGACAGGCTCTGGGGCAGCCATGACAAGTTAATGAATTCTCTGCGGTTACTCAAGGCACATGTCTGGGCCATGAGGACTTCTGTCTGCTGCACTGACCTTTAAAGGTGCATATTTAATACCCACCAATCACTCATGCTCCGATTGAACGTTTGGAAAATGAAACCTGTCTGAGCTGAGTGTGATCACTCATCCCTGTCGCCCCCTCACTGTCACTCCTTTCTGAATCATAATAAAACTCTGCAAAACTGTTTGCTTCCCTCACCAGCCTGTGCTGTGAAGATGGTTGGTGAGGGGGGCACTTTCTGGCACGGCTGGTGGTGAGGGCCATCCCTGTGCGCTCCTGCACACACCCTGGCCCACGGCAGGCACCACTTGTGGGGAGGGGGCTCCAGCTCTGCCTGCACACATCACCTTTATTTTAGTCCCTGAATAACCCTCTCATTCAACTTTCCATCTATCCATTGAAAAAACATTCATCAAGGATCACCTCAGTTTAAATGTCTTTGGCTACATGGAAAATAAGCTAAAACCATGAAAACATGTATTTCATACAACAGGAAGTCCAAAAGCAGAACAGGGTTCCTGTGTGGTTTCGGCAGCTGGGTGTGGTCCTCAAAGACCCTGCTGCCTTCCATCTCTCTGCTCTGCTTCTCCACCTCTCTACCTCAGCACTGGCTTCAAATGCAAAATGGAACCAAGGCGGTGGCCACCACCCCACTGTAGCTGGCCTCAGCACTTCTCTCAGTGACTCTTTCTCTTTGGGAGTAATGAACCCTAAATTCAGTCACTATTATTCTGGCACCTAAGATTGTATGGGTAGCCCCTCTCCAGAGAGTGCCCTAGACACTACACCCAGTGGCACCACCCTGGCCTTCCCATCAATCAGCCAACAGTCAGATTTCATCTAGCTGCCAGCTTTATTAGTGAGGTTCTTTGCTCTACAAAGATTTTTTGTTTTCCTTCTGATTCGCTCTTGTTTTAATTCTATCCTTAGAGGTCTAGATTTTGTTTCTTTATCCTAGTGGTAATGACTCTTACTGTTCGGTGTTTCCAAATAAAGCGTAATTGACTATTAATTTTTCTGACTGATATTTCTTGATTTCTCTTTAATTTGATTTTTAAAAACTGACATTTACAATTAGCCAGTCCTTTTTTTTTTTTTTTTTTNTTTTTTTTTTTTTTTTTTTTTTTTTTGAGAGGAGGCCTTACTCTGGTGCACCCAGGCTGGGGTGTAGTGGCACAATCTCGGCTCACTGCAACTTCCGCCTCCTGGGTTCAAGTGATTCTTCTGCCTCAGCCTCCTGAGTAGCTGGGACTACTGGCTTGCACCACCATGCTTGGCTAATTTTTTGTATTTTTAGTAGAGAAAGGGTTTCTCCATGTTGGCCAGTCTGGTCTTGAACTCCTGACCTCAAGTTATCTGCCTGTCTGCGCCGCCCAAAGTGCTGGGATTACAGGTGTGAGCCACCGCAACCAGCCACCAGTCTGATTCTTAACAAAAGCTCATAATAAATTTTTATCTCAGAAATTTAAATCAATTTGTTTTAGAAATTCACAAACAATGCTTAGGTTTGGTTTTGTTTTGTTTTTGGAGATGGAGTCTTGCTCTGTCACCAGGCTGAAGTGCAGTGGCTCAATCTTGGCTCACTGCAACCTCCACGTCCTGGGTTCAAGCGATTCTCTGGCCTCAGCCTCCAGAGTAGCTGGGACTACAGGTGCCCATCACCACACCCAGCTAATTTTTATATTTTTAGTAGAGAAGAGGTTTCACCATGCTGGCCAGGATGGTCTCGATCTCTTGACCTCATGATCCTCCCGCCTTGGCCTCCCAAAGTGCTGGGATTCCAGGCATGAGCCACCGCAGCCAGCCACATTGTTTAAAAATAGGAATTTAACATACTTGAAGCAAATCAATACATTAATAGGGGACTATCTGCATTGACAGCACCAGGAAATCTATCTTAAAATCTATCTATCTTTTCATTACTATATATGTGTGTAGGTAATAATAGCATTACATGCCATTTTCAGAAATTTAATTCCTGAATTAAATGCACATCAATACTTTCATACATCCTATTTTATTTAGTCCATGCTTCAATTTTTTATTTGTTTTTAAACTTTGAATAATGCAGACAGCCTTTTTAAAAACTCTGTAAAATCAATTTTCAGAAGCTATAAAGGCCTCTGGTCTCCTTACGCATTTCATATCCACATGGATATACTTTCACAGATATTTTTATGTTCTCTGCAATTGACAACATTTTAATTAAGGCTGGAAAGTTATCATAGTCGCAAGATAACCAATAATTCCCCCAAAAAGTCTAAGTCGTTCGTTAGGCAACATAATGTGAATTATCACACATTGGGATTCGTGTGCTCCTCACAGCTATCCCTTTTCCGCTTTAAAGTCTTATTTGGATGGGAAAATTATCCAGGGAGGCAAGGGCGCCAAGTGGCAGGCACCACCTCACCACGTGACATGCTTTTTGCCCAGAAAAAAAAGCTGCGACCTTTTCTAAGCATCCACAAGCACGAATTAAGAAACAAAGTTCTTGGCTGAGATCGATTGCCCTAGTATCCGATGGAGCCCAAGATGCTGGATACAAGGTCAAGCGATTACGAGCTAATGCCGAAATGACTCACGTGATTGCAGAACCGCTCATTCTAAGAGCCTGATTAGAAATCGTCAACACTGTGTCTGGGACAAATGAAGCAAAGGAAATGGGAAAGGTGACATTTTCAAATAATATTATTAGTAAATGAATTGACAACATGTCAGATGAAAAAGACGACACCAATCCAAAGTCTTATTAACTCAAAAAAAGTTTTCACTGCAGATTGATAAATCTATATATTGTCACATTGGGCTCAGTTAATACCACTAATTGGAATCTCAAAAGAAAAAGGCTGGGGAGGACACTGCTTGTTCTTTTGAGTAGTCCCAAAACAAATTACAGGGAATGAAGCATTCAAACTGGACAATCAACACTTTGAGACACATGGTTCCTGGTGGAGGTCCTGCTGGGTTGCGTACAGATGTGGCTGCACTGATGGGAGCTGGAACAGCTCTCCACCAAGAGTTTGTTCTAGAAAACCCTGAGATTCCAGTAATACATGGCATTATTCATAGCCTCTGGTATAGAAAGTTTGCGTGCAGATCTGACATCCACGTTACATTACATGATCAAATGAGTGACTCTAATAAAATCCAAGCTGTGACAGAACCGTCTGTTTCAACGTTATGTGAAAAAAAAGTGTCATCAGAATACTGGGCTCGGCTGTTCCATGCCAAAGTGGCTGTCCAAAGAATGAGACTTGTCGAGCGCTTAAGAGCTAAGAGAAGAAATGGGGGTGGAAAAGTGTAAATGATTCCCACTTAGCTTCTCACTTGGCTTCAAAAAATGATGTACTTAACTTGACATTTTTGAGCACCTGAATGAACTTAATTGGAAATTGCACGGACTGTCAGGCCAAGCTGTCTTTCAACCATTCCGGCTATGAAAAGCCATTTCAAATGTGCAAGAACCCAGGAAATATTGTACTCAAAAGCCCTTCCCAAGAAAGCTACTAGAAGGCTGGTGGAAAGCATTAAGTATGCATAATTGTAGGTCTCAGACTAACATAGAGACCAGAGTAGAAGAATAATAGATAACTATTATATGTTCTGACAAAATAGAAATAATGCAACTTAAAATGGGAGGAAGAAAGAGAGATAAAGGAGAAACAGAACAAACTCACTGACTGTCACATAAATAATAGGAGGCAAGACAAAGGATGTCACTTCATGCTGACAAACCAAATAGTATTAGTTTGCACTGTGTGAAATTGACAATATCTGACCCTCTTTTCCCTACAAAAATGCTAGTCCTATGTTACTCAAGCTAAGTAAACATTACAAAGGATATTAGAAGAAAGACAGTCACTCAATTAAAAACACAAATGTGCTTAAGTTGCAAAAGAAATGTAAAAACACAAACACACTACAATGTAGGCAAACTTTGAAAATACTATGTTTAGTGAGATAAGCCAGGCACAAAAGGACAAATGTCTAATTTCACTTATATAAGGTACTTAGGATAGGCAAATTCATAGAGACAGAAAATAGAATAGAGGCTGCTATGAGCTGTGGGGTAAGGGAAATGGGGAGTTATTGCTCAGTGGGTGCAGTTTCTGTTTGTGGTAATAAACTATTTTGGAAATGATGGTGATACTTGCACAACAACATAAATGTACTTAACACCACTGAATTATACACTTAAAAATGGTTAAAATGATAAATTTTATGTTTTACCACATGTTTAAAAACTAATGTAACAAACCTAAAACCACTGACTTGTACACTTTAAATGGGTGAAATGTATAGTATGTGAAGTGAACCTCAAAGCTGTTTTTAAAAAAAAACACACAGAAAGAAAGGAAGTTATGCTTTAAAAAAAATAAGAACAAGGAAAACAGACGACATGGAGAAAGAAACAATAAATATATGCACAATAGCATAGTAGAGTGGAGACCAGCATATCAGTCATAGAAGTGACATGAATAGGCTTAACTCACCTAGTAAAAGAAAAAGATTTTCCAAGTGGTTTACATAGCAAGCCAACATTCTAAACCACAGTGATTTAGAAAGACTGGAAATCAGAAAAATGGCCGTAAACAAGCAGGGATTTGACTCTGTTTATATATGGCCACCATTTTCAGACAAGGTAGAATTCAGGCCAGAAAGCATCAAGTGTGAAAAAGACATTACATTATTAAGCTAGTGGAAGCTTAACAGTTAAGAATATCTATGTGGCAAGCAGCACAGAATCCACTTTACAAAGCAAAAGATACGGGAGATGTAAGAAGACATGGACAAAAACATACTACTAATAGGAGACTTACACACTGCTCCTGGTCAAATGAACAACGGCAACAAAAAGGAAGGTTATGGAAGAGCTGAACAATATATTCAGTAAGGAAGATCTTCCGGTTATGTGTAGAATTTGCATTGCAACAGAGATATAACTTCTTCTCAGACATGCATGAACACTCACCAAAACACACACACACACATTAGATCACAATACTCTTCATAAAGTAGAAATGACAGAAGTAATCCTTTTTGGCCATAATACATTAAAAGTAGACATTAAAAACTAATTTAAAAAGCAAATTTTATGCCTGAAAATTTACAGTCTCTCTCAAATAACTGTCAGTTGAGAGTCAAAATACAAATGGAAACTGTAGAGTTTAAAAAAATAATAATGGCAATGCTACATATCAGAATCTTTGGGATACTGTAAGATGGTTATCAGAGAAAAATTTGTAACCTCAAATATTGATATCAGTAACAAAGATAAGGGAACTAACTTTCCAATTCAAAAAAAAACAGAAAATTAACGAAGTAAACCAAAAGAATGTGCACTAAGGAAATAACGGAGATAAAAGTAGCAGGCAGGTAAAAGGACGCAGCCAATTTGGGAAAACAGTCTGGCACTTCCTCAAACAGTTAAACAAAAAAAATTGCCATATGACCCAACAATTCTGCTCCTAGGAATATACCCCAAAGGAATGAAAGCATATGTACACACAGAAACTTGTACATGAATTATTCATAATAGCCAAAAGATAGAAACGCCCCACATGTCCTTCAACGGGTGATGGATAAACAAAATGTGGTCTATCCATACACAGGAACATCAGTCAGCCATAATAAGGAACAGAGCACTGATACCTGCTACAACTTGGATGTACCTCAAAAATGTTATGTTAAGTGAAAGTAGGCAGACACACAAGGTCACATATTGCCTGGTTTCTTTTATATGATATATGCAGATTAGACAAATCCATAGAGACAGAAAGCAGCTTTTTTTTTTTTTTTTTTTTTTGAGACAGTTTTTTTTTTTTGCCAGGCTCCAGGCTGGAGTGCAATGGCTCAATACCACTTCGCTGCAACCTCCGCCTCCTGGGTTCAAGCAATTCTCCTGCCTCAGCCTCCCGAGTAGGTGGGACTGCAGGCGCGCACCACCATGCCGAACTAATTTTTGTTTTTTAGTACAGACAGGGTTTCACTGTGTTGGCCAGGATGGTCTCGATCTTTTGACCTCGTGATCCACCCACCTCGGCCTCCCAAACTGCTGGGATTACAGGCGTGAGCCACTGCGCCCAGCCAGAAAGCAGCTTTTCTAGGAAAGTACGATTTACCAAAATTGATCCCAGTAAAGATAAGAAGTTGAAACCACCTAGTTTCATGAAAGAAATAGAGAAAATTGTAAATATATGTAAGAAGAAATAGAATAAAACAGAAACCAACAAGGTCAGTTAACTATAAAAGTAGGCAGCTTAAATACAAATTTGTAAATGCTCACCTTACTCAGAGTAAGGGAAAGAAAATGAGACTTGTCTGAGTATACCTTTTTAACTAATTTGACTTTTAAGTTATGTTAATATATTATACATTTATAAAATAAAATTAAATAAGATTTGGGGGAAAACACTGAAATTAGATCAACAGAAACAAATATGACTGTATATCAGTTCTATATCATAACCATATAGAAGAAAATAATAAGAAATTCAAATACTTGTTGAACACATTGATCTGTTTGTTTAGAAGAAGAACTTAAAGAAATCCTGAACTTTATTGAAAAGTTTATTGTTGGTAGTGGATTTGGGACTGCAATCCCTAAACTATTTTCTATGCATTGTAAGATTGAGCAAAAAGTAAATATATGGATGTTATTGAAAATAAGCGTTCTTTTGCAGAAAAGATAGATGCAAAAATGAAATGGGAAGAGGAAAAGAACTTCAAGATGTTGGAATGAAATTAGAAGTATTGGTATGAAATAATTTTTGAATATTTACTTTTTAATCTGTCTCCACTAAACTATCCTAGAAGCTGATTAATAGGCCTGGGGCAAAATCAGTCCTAACAGAGAAATTTATACCTATAAATCTTCCATTAAAAAAATAAGAAAGATCGCATATCAACAACCTAAATTTACAACTTAAGGAACTAAAAAAAGAAAAACAAACCAAGACCAAACCTAGCAGAATGAGGGAAATAGTAAAGATAAACAAATTTTAAAAGAAAACTAATAAAGAAAATCAATAAAACCAAAAGTTAGCTCCTCAAAAAGATCAGCAAAATTGACACTCTTTTAGCTAGATAGACAAAAAAAAAAGAGAGAGAGAGATCACAAGCACTCAAATCACTGAAATCAAAAATAATTTCTAAATTATTGAGAATACTACCAATTCTACAGAAATAAGTAGGATTGTAAGAGGGTACTGTGAATAATTGTACATCAACAAGTTAGCTAACCTAGATGATACAAACAAATGTCTAGAAACCAAAAACCTGACAAGACTGAAATATAAGAAAATGGAAAGTCTGAATAAACCTGTAACTGGAAAGGAGATTTAAGCAGTAATTTAAATCTTCTGACAAAGAAAGGTCTGGACCTGATGGCTTCTCTAGTGAATTCTAAAAAACATTTAAAGATGAATGAATACAAATTCTTCTCAAACTTTTCTAAAAAATTGAAGAAGAGAGAACACTCCCAAGCTTACTCTGTGAGGTCAGTATTTGCTGATATCAAAGCCAGACAAAGATACCACAAGAAAACTACAGATCAAGATTCCTTAGAAAATTATGCAAAATTCCTCAACAAAATACTGGTAAACTGAATTCAGTAACATATTAAAAGGATTATAGAGCATGACCAAGTTGGATTTATTCCTGAAATGCAAGGACGTTTCAACATATGAAAATCAATCAATATAATACACCACACTAACAAAATAAAGGCAGAAAAAAACATGGTCTTCTCAACTGATAGAAACAAAGCATTGTATAAAATTGAACACATTTTCATGTTAAAAATACTCAGCGAGTCAGAATTTAAAGGAAACTGCCTTACGGTAATAAAATCCATATATGAAAAACCCATAGTAAACGTCATATTCAATAGAGGAAAGACTGAAAGCTTTTCCTCTAAGGAGTAAGGTAAGGATACCACTGTTACCACTTCTAGTCAACATAGTGCTGGAAGTCCTAATGAGAGCAACTGGGCAAGACAAAAGGCATCCAAATTGGAAATGAAGAGGCAAAATTATCCCTGTTCATAGATGATATTATATGTAGAAAACCCTAAAGATTCCAAGAAACATACTTGTTATAGAACTAATAAACAAATTCAACCAAGTAGCAGGATACAAGGTCAACAAGCAAAAATCGGTGCATTTCTATACACTACCATTGAACAATCCAAAAAGGAAATTAAGAAAATAATTTCATTTATTATAGCATCAAAAAGAGTAAAATACTTACAAATTAACTTAACCAAAGGGATAAAAGATATGTACAATTAAAGCTATAAAATACTGCTGAAAAAAATTACAGAAGACATAAATAAGTGGAAAAATATCCCATGTTCATGGATTGGAAAGCTTAATGTTGTTAGGATGTCAGTACTACTCAAAATAATCTACAGATTCAAGGTAATCCTGATCAAAATTCCATTGAGGATTTTTCAGAAATAGAAAAAGGAATCCTACAATTTATGTGGAAGCTCAAGGGATTCCTAACAGCCAAAACAATCCTGAAAAGAAAAACAAAGAACAATAAAGATGGAGGACTCACACTTGTTGATTTCAGAAGTTGACATAAAGCTATAGTAATCAAAATAGAGTGGTATTGACATAAAGACAAACATATAGACAAACGGAATAGAACAAAGAGTACAAAAGCCTCGCATATATGGTTGAATTATTTTCTACAAAAATGTCAAGACCACTCAATGGGATAAAGGCAGTCTTTTCAACAAGTGAAGCTCGGAGAACTAGATACCCACATGAAAAAGAATAAAGTTCGACCCTTACCTAAAACCACATACAAAAATTAACTCAAAATGGATTAAATGCCTAAACAAAAGACCTAAAATTATAAAACTCTTAAAAGAAACATAGGGCAAAATCTTCATATCATTGGACTTTGCAGTAATTTTCTGGATGTGATACCAAAAGCACAAAAGGAAAAATAGAAAAATTTGACTTTATGAAAATTGAAAAATTTTGTGCATCAAAAGACATAATCAACAGAGACAATCCACATTACAGAGAAAATATACAAAACTCTTTAAACTCAATACCAAAAGCAAACAAATAACCTGATTCAAAATCTAACAAGGATTTGAGTAGACATTTCTCCTAAGAAGTCTACAAATGGCTGATAAGCACATGGAAATATGTTTAACGTCACTAATTATTATGGAAATGCAAATCAAAACTACAATAAGATACCACCGCCCATCCATTAGGATGACTATTAAAAAAAAAAAAAGGAAATAACAAGGGTTGGCAAGGATATGGAGTAATTCGAGCCTTTGTACATGGTTGGTGGGAATGCAAAATGATATAGCCATTGTGGAAAATAATATAGCAGTTCCTCAAAATATTAAAAATAGAATTACCATTTGATCCAGCAATTCCACTTTTGGTATATACCCCAAATAATTGGAAGTAGGTTCTCAAAGAGCTATTTTTACAGCCATGCAAATAGCACCATTATTCACAATAGCTAATACATGGTAGCAACCCAAGTGTTCATTGATGAATGAATGAACGAGCAAAATGCATTTTATAAATTCACTGGAATATTATTTGACTTAGGAAATAAAATAAATTCTGACACATGCCATAGCATGCATGAAACTTGAGGGCACTGTGCTAAGTGAAATAAAACAATTACACAAAGCCAGTCACAGACCATACCTTAGGAGTAAGGGGAAATTGAAATAAGCCAAACCTAACAAAGCTTAAAACCAATGCTCAGCAAGGTCAAGGTGACCTGTGACTGCATGACAGAAGAAAAAGTTAGCTCTCTTGGGAGGAAAGGAAAATAACATTGTCCATAGTCTCTTCATATTTATACTTGTAAGGTCTGACATTCAAACAAAAATTATGAAGCATGCTAAAAAGTGGGTGGGGTTGTGGGGTAGGGAGGAATGACTGAAAACCAAGTAATAAACAATAAAAACAGACCCATGGATGATTTAGATAGTTGATCTATCAGTGAAGAAATTTTAAAATAACTATGATTACTATGTTCAAGAAAACAGATAAATTCACTAAGGACTTGGAGTTTATACTTTTAAAACATTTTAATGGGAATTCTAAAAATGAAAAATGTTAGAAGAAAAATAATAGATGGTAGTAGGAGCAAAAGAAAAGAAAGAGAAAATCCAGATTGAATCACAGAAATAAAAAATCTAATGAGATTGGAGACTATTATTCTAAGTGAAGTAACTCAGGAATGGAAAGCCAAATATCGTATGTTCTCATTGATTTGTGGAAGCTAAGCTATGAGGATGTAAAGGCATAAGAATGATATAGTGGACTTTGGAGACTTGGGGGAAGAGTCGGAGAGGGGAGAGGGATAAAAGACTACAAATATGATACAATATATACTGCTCAGGTGATGGGTGCACCAAAATCTCACAAATCACCACTAAAGAACTTACTCATGTAACCAAATACCACCTGTACCCCAATAAATTATGGAAAAATAAAAAATATAAAAACTAATGGACAGTGTCTCATACACACAGAACAGATTGTACACTCAAGATATTCATAACCAGAGATGACTGAAACTAACTAGACCAACAACCCAGAATTGACCCAGTTCCTAATCAGTTTCTAATCCTATCTTCTTCATGGCCTTGTCAAAAATTAGTTGACTGTACATGCTTGGGTTTATTTCTGGGCTCTCTATTCCGTTCCATTGGTCGATACGTGTGTTTTTATACCAGTATCATACTGTCTTGATACTATTGCTTTGTAATATAATTTAAAATCAGGAAGTATGACGCCTCTGGGTCTGTTTTTGTTCCTTTTCTCATATATATATATATATATATATATATATATGAAAAGAATATATATATATATACACACACACACATGCACACACATACACACACTTTTTCAGTTTTATTTTTAATTGACAATAATTGTGTATATTAATGGAGTACAATATGATACTTCATTACATGTATACATCATGAAATGGTAAAAATCAGGCTAACATATCTATCATATATACAAGAAATACTTAAGCAAATTAATAGCCCCAGATGGAAACACAGAATCATCAAAAACAATGAAGAATATGGGAAAAAGTGAATAAGTGGGTAAATATGTACTTACATTATTTATAAATATATGTTGACTGAGACAAAAGTAATAATGTGTTATGTGGTCATAAAAAGGAAGCAAAAACATATGAAAATTAGCATAAAGAGCAGAAGGGGAGCCAGGTACGATGGCACTCGCCTGTATTCCAGCTACTTGGGAGTCTGAGGCAGGAGTATAGCACAAGCCCAGGAGTTCCAGGCTATAGTGTGTTATGATCATGTCTGTGACCAGCCACTGCACTCCAGCCTGGACAGCATAGTGAGATTCCATTTCTTTGAAAAAAAAAAAAAAAAGCAAAAGGGGATAAAGTTAAATTTTTGTAAGACTCTTGCACTCTTTGGGAACTGATAAAAGTACTAACTTAAGGTAAACTATAATAAGTCAGGAATACACATTGAACTCCCTTGTCTTTGGAAGCCACTAAAAATGATATAAATATGTCTAACTAAAGATCTGATAGATCTAATGTACTAATATCTGATTACTTCTAAATAAGACAGGAAAAGTCAAATAAGGAACAAATAACAGATGGAACACACAGAAAGCATAGTAGAATGGTAGACTTAAACCCAACGACATCAGTTAGTTTTTATTTAAACGTAATGAAATAAACATTGTCTGGATAAAAATTAAGACCCAACTGCATGCTGTTTACCAGATCCACACTTTATATATAAGGACTAAATGACACAGAAAGGTTGAAAGTGGAAGGATGGGAGAAGAAAGACCATGCTGTTGCTAACCAAAAGAAAGCTGGCATGACAGTGTCACAGCACAAGGTTAACATAAAGGCCAGAAGTTTTACTAGAAACAAAGGTATTCCATGAGGATTAAAGAATCATTCAACAGAAAAACATTAAAAATTGTAAAATAGGTCAAAGAAGAAATAGCAGGGAAAATTATAAAATACTTTGAAATGAAGACACAACATACCCAAACTCACGGGATACTTAGAGGAAATTTTATAACTTTAAGTCTATTTGTAAAAAGAAGAAAGAAGTCAAATATCCTGCCACCTTAAGACACTGGGGGAAAAAAACACACACAAACTAAGCCTAGAGCAAGCAGAAGAAAGACAATAAAGATTAAAGAAGAAACTAATGAAATTGAGATAGAAAATCAATAGAAAAATATCAAGAAAACCAAAAGTTCTTTGAAAAGATTAACACTATTGGAAAATCCTTACTTGACTGGCCAAAGAAGGGATAAATTCCAAATTACTAAAATCAGAAATGAAAGAGAGTACATTACTATTAGCCTTTTAGAAGTAAAAGAATTATAAAGGAATATGATGAAAAACTATATGCCAATAAATTATATATGTTGGATTAAATGGAAATTTTTCTAAAAAGATGCAAACTAACAAAACAGACTACAGAAGAAATAGAAAATCTGACTAGACATACAACAAGTTAGAAGATTTAATTAGTCATAAAAAAAAAATGTCACCAACAAGGAAAAGCAAAGACTCAGACGGCTTCACTGGTGAATTCCACCAAACATTTAAAGAATAATTAATGCCAATTCTGCGCAAACTCTTTAGCATAATAAAAGAGAAGGGAAAACTTCCTAATTCATTCTAAGATTAATATTACCCTGATAACCAGACAAAGATATCACAAAATAAACAACTACAAACCACTATATCTTGTGACTACAGATGCAAAGCCCATCAACAAAATGCTAACGAACAAAATTCATCACCTAAAAAAAGGATTATTGGGGGAGGATTCAAGATGGCCGTTTAGGAATAGCTCGAGATTGCAGCTCCCAGTGAAAGTGCAGAGGGTGAGAGGACGCTGCATTTTTATTGCCGACAGACTAGGAAATTCCCGGGCGGAGGAGCTCCACGGTCGCCAGCGCGGCTGTGCCGGCCGGCGCGGCTGCTTTGCCCTGCGCGGCTGCTTTGTCGGCGCCCCGGAGCAGCGGTTCTCCGTACAAAATACACTGGTCCGGGTGCCCTTTTGGCTGGCAATTGGAGCCATGGGAAGTCGCCCATTCATCTGTTTAAAAAGGGGACTGAGGGCCGGGCGCGGTGGCTCACACCTGTAATCCCAGCACTTTGGGAGGCCGAGGCGGGTGGATCACAAGGTCAAGAGATCGAGACCATCCTGGCCAACATGGTGAAACACCATCTCTACTAAAAATACAAAAAATCAGCTGGGCATGGTGGCACTTGCCTGTAATCCCAGCTACTCAGGAGGCTGAGGCAGGAGAATTGCCTGAACCCAGGAGGCGGAGGCCGCGGTGAGCCAAGATCGCGCCATTGCACTCCAGCCTGGGTAACAAGAGCAAAAGTCCATCTCAAATAAATAAATAAATAAATAAATAAATAAAAAGGGGACTGAGCAGAGAACCAGGACAGTAGATTCCAGGGCAAAAAAAAAAAGCGCCACAAAACCTCAGTGCTGCTGTTTAAGCCAGCGCAGTGAGTGGCCGGAGGGGAAAACAAACAGACCCCGGTGCCTCTTCAACAGGTGACTGGAACACCAACTTAAAAAAGGATCTGAGGCAGGGAGCCAGGCGATCAGGCTCGGCTGGTCCCAACCCCACAAAAGAACAGCAACCAGAAACTCTGGATTGAGAGTTTCACAGCAAGCGCAGCTGAACCTGGGACGGTCCAGCTCTGTTGGGGAGGGGCGTCCGCCATTACCGAGGCAGCCCGCCACGACGGAGGAAGTCAGCCAATGCTGAGGCAGCCCACCGTTGCCAAGGTAACCCGCCATTGCTGAGGCAGCCTGCCGTTGCCAAGGCAACCCACCACAGCAGAGAGACTCCGCCTCAATAGAGGCGGGCCACCATCGCCAAAGCAGTTCTAACTATACCCATATAAACAGGACTGCAGGGAAGTTCACTCAGCAGCCGGGCGGAGCCCACAGCAGCTCAGCAAAGCCTCTACAGGCCAACAGTGACTAGGCTGCCTCCTTGCTGGGCAGGGCAGGACTGAAGGAAAAAAAAAAAGAAGGCGGTAGCATAACGGAAACTCATAAATGAAGCCCTAAATCCCTGGGACAGAGCACCTGGGAACAAAAAGCAGTTTATGAGTTCTGCTGCAGCAGTCCTAAACATACCTGCCCAGCAGCTCTGAATGAACAACAACAGAGTTCACAGCTCACCATTTGAGCTCCTATAAAGAAGAGACCGTCTCCTCAAGCAGCTCCCTGACCCCTATATATCCAAAAAGACACCTCATAAAGGAGAGATCAGATT
>NW_016107367.1:1727447-1748794 GCF_001604975.1 Cebus imitator | reverse complement strand
CCACAACCACCCCAACCTTCAGCAACCACCACCCTAATCAGTCAACAGCCATCAACATCAAGGTAAGATACTCCACCAGCAAAAAGACTGACTTGCTGAAGGCTCAGATGATAGTTGGCATTTTTAGCAATAAAGTAATTTTAATTAAGAGATGTACATTGTTTTTTAGATATCATGCTATTGCACACTTAAAAACTACAGAATAGTATAAACATACTTTTATTTGCTCTGGGAACCCAAAAAAAAATCATGTGACTCACTTTATTGCAATATCCACTTCATTGTGGTGATCTGGAACCAAATCCACAATATCTCCAAGGTATGCCTGTATTTGATATAACTTGAATCATTTTAAATATGTTGAGATTTGTTTTATAGTTCACAATGTGGTCAAATACGGTAAACATCCTGTATTTTTAAAAAGCATGTCCTCCCGTTACTGAGTGTCCTATAAATGTCAATTAGCTCAAGTTACTGATAGCATTGTTCAAGTTTTCATATTCATACTGACTTTCTATCTAATTGCTTTCAAAAATTATTGGAAAAGAGGTATTGATTGGATTCTTATTGTGTCTATTTCTCCTTGCAATTCCATAGGTTTTCTTTGTGCATTTTAGAGCTCTGTTGTTAGATGCATTAACATTTAGAATTGTTTTTGTTCTCTTGGTAAGTTGAAATCTTTATCATTATGAAATTAGCTTCCAGAACAGTTATGGTGGCTCAAAGCCATTATCCTAGCACTTTAGGAGGCTGAGGTGGGTGGAGCACTTTGAGCTCAGGAGTTTGAGACCAACCTGGGCAACATGGAGAAACTCCATCCCTACAAAATACAAAAATGAGTCAGGCATGGTGGCTCATGCCTGAGGTCCCAGCTACTCAGGAGGCTGAGGTTGGAGGATCACTTGAGCTGGGAAGCGGAGATTGGAGTGAGCTGAGATTGTGCCACTGCACTCCAGTCTGGCTGACAAAGTGAGACCCTATGTCCAAAAAAAAGACAGAGAGAGGGAAGGGAGGGAGGGAGGGAAGGAAGGAAGGAAGGAAGGAAGGAAGGAAGGAAGGAAGGAAGGAAGGAAGGAAGGAAGGAAAGAAGGAAGGAAGGAAGGAATGAATCAGTGTCCTTATCCCTGGTAATAATTTTCAGGCTTAATCTACTTTTTTTATATTAATCTAGTTATTCCAGGCTTATTTTGAAAAGTGCTAGCATGACATATTGCTTTTGATTATCTTAATCTATTTCTGTATTTAAAGTGCACTTTGAGCCAGGTGTGGTAGTGCATGCCTGTAGTCCCAGTACTCAGGAGACTGAAGTGGGAGGATTGTTTGAGTCCAGGAGTTCAAGGTCAGCCTGAGTAATATAGTGAGAACCTGTCTTTAATTAATTAAAATTTAAAATAATTAATTAAAAATAAAATAAAGTGCATTTCATATAGACAGAATATACTTGGCTCACTTTTTTATCCAGTCTCTGACTTTTAATTGGAAGTTTAGATAATTTATATTTAATGTGTTTACAGTTTTGATTAGACTTAAGCTTATCCTGCTATTTGTTTTCCATTAGTTCCATCTGTTCTTTTTTACTGTTACCCTCTTTCCAGCCGTCTTCTGGATTACTCGAAATTTTTTATTATGTTTTTTTATCTCCTTTTTCAGCTTGGTAGGTCTCATTGTTTTATTATTTTTGTGATTGCTTTAGGAATTACAGTATCCACCTTCACCACAATCTACCTTTAATGATAGAGATTATACCATTTCATGTATAATATAAGAAACTTGCAAGAGTATGCTTCTGTTTTCTCCTTATGACCTTTGTGCTATTGTTATCATACATTTTTCTTTTATAAATGTATAAAACCAATAATATGTTGTCATTCTTTTTATCTTGAAGATATGTAAACAATTTTTTAAATCTTACATATTTACCATGTAGTTACCATTTAAGATGCTCTTCATTCCTTTGTGTATATCCGTATTTCTACATGGTATAATTTTCCTTCCACTTGACATTTTCTCTAACATTTCCTGTTGTGCAGGTCTGTTGGTCATGAACTCTTTCAGCTTTTGTATTTCTAAAAAACTCTTTATTTTACCCTCATTTTTAAAGAAATTTTCACTAGGCAGAATTCTAGGTTGCAGGTTTTTTATTTTGATACTTTAAAGATGTTGCTCCACTGTCTCCTTGCTTTGCCTGTTTCCAATAAGAAATGTGCTATTATTTTCATCTTTTTTCCTCTGTACATAATTTCCTGCCCTCTACCTCTGGCTGCTTTTTTTTCTTATTTTTTTTGGGGGGATGGGGTTTCACTATGTTGCTGAGACTGGTCTTGAACTCCTGGGCTCCAGCAATCCTCCCACCTCAACCCCCCAAGTAGCTGGTATTACAGATGTGCACCACAAACACTGGCTCTCCTCTGGCTGCTTTTAAGATTTTTCTCTTATGATCGATTTTGAGTAATTTGATTATGATGTGCTTTCAAATGGTTTTCCTTAGATTTCTTGTGTTTGGACTTTGTTGAGTTTCTTAGGAGGTGAGTTTACAGTTTTCATCAAATTTAGGAAAACATTTAGCTGTTATTGCTTTAAATATTTTTTCCATTCCCTCTCTCTCTTCTGAGAACTCCAATTATTCATATTATTCATACATTAGACCACTTTGAATTTGTCCCACAGCTCACTGATGCTCTTTCTTCTCCTTCTTTTATTTGGGTTTATTGTAAGTGAAATGTTTTATTGGTACACAATGTTCCAGAAAATGAAAGGTTGCTATCTTTGTTCCTGTTAGAAAAAGAAGATACCCTATCAGATTCTCTGTCAGAACTTGCCTCCAGCTTCTGCTAAAAGTGCTTCTCTAGTATTAACTATTTTTCCAATTTTTTTCCTTGTGGTAAAGTACACATAACACAAAATTTACCATCTCAACAATTTTTCAAGTATAGAGTTCAGTGGTATTAAATACATTTTTAATGTTGTGCAACCATCCATCTCCAGAACCCTTTTCATTGTGTACAACTAAAACTCTATATCCATTAACAGTAACTTCCCGTTTCCACTTTCCTCCAGCCCCTGGCAACCTTCATCCTATTTTCTGTCTCTGTAATTTCAACTACTCTAAGTACCTCATATAAGTGGAATCATACATTATTTGTCTTTGTGTGATGGGCTTATTTTGCCGAGCATAATGTTCTCAAAGTTCATCCATTTTGTAGCATATAACAGAATTCTCTTCCTTTTAAAAGCCAAATAATAATCCATTATATGTATACAGTTGTTTATCCATATCTGTGGGCTCTGCATGCATGGATTCAACCAACCACAGATATAAATATTTGGAAAAAATTGCACATGTACTTAACATGCACTGACTTTTTCCTTGTCATTATTTCCTAAAAATATAGCATAAGTATTTATATAACATTTACATTGTATTAGGCATTATAAGTCATCTAGAGATGATTTAAAGTATATGGGAGAATATGCGTAGGTTATATGCAAAATCTACACTATTTTACATTGGAGACTTGAACATCTGTGAGTTTTGTCATCCAGAGGAGGTCCTGGAACCAATTCCCCATGTATACCATGCGACAATCATATATATTTTATTTCTTCATTCATCCATCAATGAACACTTGGGTTTCTTCCACATTTCAGCTATTGTGAATAATCCTATTAACATGGTTATGTAAACACTTTTTTGTGAATCTACTTTCAGTTATTTTAGATATATACCCAGAAGTGGAATTGCTGGATCAAATGGTAATTCTATTTTTAATGTTTTGACGAATTGCCACACTGTTTTCCACAGTGGCGGTACCATTTTACATACCTACCTAGATAGTACAAGTGCTCTAATTTCTCCACAGTCTTGCCAACAATTGTCATTTTTTTAATAGCCATGTAATGGGTGTGAGATGGTATCACATCATAGTTTTGATTTGCATTTCCCCAGTGATTAGTGATGCTGAGCATATTTTACGTGCTTATTGGCCATCTGTATATAGTCTTTAAGGTAATATCTATTCAAGTCCTTTGTTCATTTTTTGAAGCACGTTGTTTGGTTTGTCTTGAGTTTGAGGAGTTCTCTATATGCTCTGAACATTAATCTCTTACAAAATATATGATTTGCAAAATAGCTGTTGATTTTGTCTCTTGATGCACACAATTTTTTAATTATTATAGTCTCGTAAGTCTGTTTTCTTTTGTTGCCTGTGCTTTTTGTGTCATGTCCAAGAAATCACTGCCAAATTCAGTGTCATGATTTTGCCCTGTTTCTTTTAAGAGTCTTTTAATTGTAAGCCTTACATTTAGGTAATCCATTTTGAGTAAATCTTTGTATATAGTTTTAGGTAAGGATCTGACATAGTTTGGATATTTGTCCCCTCTGAGTCTCATGCTAAAATGTGATCCTCAGTGTGGGAGGTGAGACCCAGCAGGAGATGTCTGAGTCAGGAGGGCAGATCCCTCATGAATGTCTTTGTGCCCTCCTCATGGTAATGAGTGAGCTCTTGCTCCATTATTTGCCATGAGATCTGATTGTTAAAAAGAGCCTGGCGCTTCCACCTCTCTCTTGCTCCCTCTCTTGCCATTTGACACACTAGCTTCTGTTTGCCTTCTGCCATGACTAAAAACTTCCTTAGGTCTCACCAGAAGCAGAAGCTGGTGCCATGCTGCTGCACAACCTGCAGAACCATAAGTCAAATAAACAATCCTCTTTTATAAATCACCCAGCCTCAAATATTATAGCAATGCAAAACAGACTAATACAGGGTCCAACTTTATTCTACTATATGTGACTATCCAGTTTTCCCAGCACCATTTGTTGAAAAGACAGTCTTTTCTCTATTGAGTGGTCTGACACCCTTGCTGAATCTAATTTGAGCATATATGCAAGGGTCTTTTTCTAGGCTCTGTATTCTATTTCATTGGCCTATATGTTCGTCTCTATGCCAGACTAAACTGTTTTTATTACTGTAGCTTTGTAATTGAGTTTTCAAATCAGGAAGTGAAATCAGGAGCTCTCCAGCTTTGTTCTTTTTGTTTTCAGTATTGTTTTAGCTGTTGGGGTCCTTTGAGATTCCATACAAATTTTAGGATGGGTTTTTCCTATTTCTGCAAAAATACCATTGTGATTTTAATCAGGATTGCACTGAATCTATAGATTACTTTGAGTAGTATTAACATCTTAACAATATTAATTCTTCAAGTCACAAACACGACATGTATTTTTATTTATTTACATCTTTAATTTCTTTTAGTAATGTTTTGTAGTTTTCATTGTACAAGTCTTTCACTTCTTTGGTTAATTCTTAAGTATTTTATTCTTTTTGATGCTATTACAAATGGAATTGTTTTCTTAATTTTCTTTTTGGATTATTCAGTTAGTGTATAGAAATGCAACTGATTTTTGCTTATTGACTTTGTATCTTGTTCTTTGTTGGATTTATTAGTTCTAAACTGTTTTTTAGTAGAATCTTTATTATTTTTTACATAGAAGATTATGTCATATACAAGCAGATCAATTTACTTCTTTTCTAATTTAAATTTCTTTATTTGTTTTTATTGCTTAATTTCTCTGACTAGAATTTCCAGTGACTACAATGAACAGAAATGGCAAAATGAGCATCCTCACGTTATTCCAGATCTTAGAGAAAAAAATTTCAGTCTTTCATTATTATGACATTCACTGTGAGTTTTTTATGTATGAATTTTTTTATGTTGAGGCAATTTCCTTCTATTCCTAGTTTATGTTTTTATCATGAAAAAGTGTTGAATTTTGTCCAGTACTTTTTCTGGACCAGTTGAGATGACTATGTTAGGTTTTTTCCTTTCATTCTGTTAATGTCATGTATTACATTGATCAAGTTTCATATGTTAAGCATCCTTGCATTCCAGGAATGAATACCACTTTGTCATGGTATATAATCTTTCTAATATGCTGCTGAATTCACTGTCAGTTCAGGCTTGGATTTAATTGATTTCCCTCCTCATTATAGCTTTTTTTTATTTATTTGTTTGTTTGTTTTGGCTCTTTTGCATGCCTGTTAATTTTTGCTTGGATGACAAACATTGTGAATTTTATCTGAGTAGGTGCTGGATATTTTCTCAATCCTGTAAAAAAAGAGCCTTCAACTTTGTTCTAGGATGCTATTGAGGTCCTCAGAAATACTACGATCCTTTTGGGTCTTCCTTTTAAGACTTGTTAGATAGACTAGAGTATTGCACAATCTAGGACTAATTACTTCCAACTCCTGAAGCAAAATCTTTCTGTGTACTCTAACCAATGCCCAATAAATATCAAAAGTTGTCCAGTATAGCTATTTGGAATCGGCATTGTGCTTAGTGCCCATTGTAAGCACCAAGCACTATTACCATTCATACTTTGGGTGGTTCTTTCCCCAGCCTCCGGTAGTCTTCTCACATGCATGCACTGATCCACACCCAGCTAAATACTCAAGGGAAACCCTGCCCAGATCTCTGGAGTTCTGTCTCTGTGCAGCTCTCTCCTCTCAGGTCCTCTGTCCTGCTAACACTAGGAAGCACCACACCTTCCTCAGACTCTCAGCTCCATCTCCTCAATTCAGAGAGTCCACCAAGCTCCACCTAAGAAACTCCCAAGTCAGCAAGCTGGGGTAGTAATAGGATTTGTCCCATTTATTTCTTACATCTCAAGAATCACTATACTTTGGTGCCTGATTCTCTCACTGTTTCATAGGTTTTGTCCATTCTTTGGATGATTCAGGTGGTAGGATATATCTGATCTCTGTTTTCTTGTTTGTTTTTTTTTATATCAATTAGAAGTCCCTGGCTGGCCTTATTTAATGTGTTTATTGATATATTTGATTTAAAATATACCAGTAATTACTGACATATTTGGGTTTAATAATTCTTTATACTCTTTCACTTGATCTATATTCCTTTTTCTCTTTGGCTATCTACTTTTGAATATGAATTATATTTTATTTCATTTGTTTGTCTGTTTTGAGATGGGATTTCACTCCATTGCCCAAACAGAAATGCAGCGGCATGAAGATGACTCACTGTAGCCTCAAACTCCTGGGCTCAAGTGATCCTCCTATCTCAGCCTTCCAAGTAGCTAGAACTACGGGCAAGAGCCACTACACCCAGCTAATTTTTTTAAAAAAAAATTTTTGTAGAGACGGGGTCTCACTGTGTTGCCCAGGCTGGTCTGGAACTCCTGGCCTCAAGCAATCCTCCTGTATTGACCTCCCAAGGTGCTGGAGTTATAGGTGTGGGCCAATGCCTGGCATTATTTTCCCATTTTTTATTCGATGAGCTTGAAAGCTATGCAATCTTGAATTATTCTCTTAATAGCTGCCTTAGAGATTGATTATAATATGCTTCTGGACTTATTAAAGTCTAATATTAAATGACACTTTTATGAGCAACGCAAAAAATCATACATTTTAACTCCATCTATTCTCTCACAAGTTATAGGCCAAGTGGCCACACATTTTCATCCTATTCATATTTTTAACCCAACAAGATGTCATTGTCCTATGCTATGAATATTCATTTATTTATTTATTTTTTTTTTTTTCTGAGACAGAGCCTCACACTTGTTGCCCAGGCTGGAGTGCAGTGGCACAATCTTGGCTCACTGCAACCTCCACCTCCCGGGTTCAAGCAATTCTACTGCCTCAGCCTCCCAGGTATCTGGGATTACAGGCATGCACCACCACGCCCAGCTAATTTTGTGTTTTTAGTAGAAACAGGGTTTCACCATGTTGGTCAGGCTGATCTCGAACTCCTGACCTCAGTTGATCCACCTGCCTCAGCCACCCAAAGTACAGGGATTACAGGTGTGAGCCAGCACACCCAGCTGAATATTCATTTAGATTTCCCTGTCTGTCGACTCTTTTAGTTCCTCCTCAGGCCTTCCTGCATCTCTAACCATTCTCCTGGGTTCATCCTTTGACCTGAAGAATACCTTTTAGTATTTTCTTTTTTGTAAAACCCAATTGTATTGGTTCTGGAAGTATTCTCTTTAGTGTAGCTCTTCTCATGCCAAACATCTATCTGAAGATGCCTTTATCTTTAGCCTTGAAGAATATTTTCTTTTCATAGAAAATCCCAGTTTAGCAGCTATTTTTCTTGCAGCACTCTATAAAGACATTGTTCTAATGCTGTTGACTTCCTTTATTTCTGTTGAAAATCAGCTATAAGGAAAAGAGGTGGGAGCCCAGGGCCCACCAAAGGTAGGTCCTGGGACCTCTCTTGCTTGGGATGGGGCCTAGAGGGGTTGGTATAAGGGCACCCCAGAAGCACCCAGCCTTGTTGACGTGGGGAAGTAAAGTGTGCCTTTCAATCATCACACTTCCTAAAACTGGATTAAGGCAACCATAGAGTTCTGGTGCCCCCTGGTGCCTGGCAGAGCCAACTTATCCCACACCTGGAGGGAGACCTCCTTCTGCATTTTGAGGTGTTTCTACAATACTGCCAATGAATGGCCCATCACACAATAAGCATATAGGGAGACAAGACGAACTGTGTGGGCAAACAAAACGGAGTAGTCCACGGGCACCGAGGTCACGAAATTATGATACACAGATCTCAAAATAAATACGCACTCTTTGTTTATGGAGGGAAAAGACAATACTGAGAATTTTGGCAGAGATCTGAAAACTGTTAAAAAGAAAAAAAAAAGAAAGAAAGAGAGAGAGAAAGAAAAAAGAAAGAAAGAAAAGAGGGACAGAGAAAGAGAGCAAGAAAGAGAGAAGGAGAGAGAGAGAGAGTAAAAGAGGGGAGGGAGGGGAAGGGAGGGGAAGGGAGGGGAGCAGAGGGGAGGGGAGGGGAAAGAAAGAAAGTTCTATCCAGTACCTCTTAAGATCTGGGCAGACTCTCTTGGTCTCCTTGTTCTGGGGCCTTTGGCTGTGTGTCGGCCACCTCAGGCCTCCATAGCAAAACTCCACAGGCTGGATGGCTTACATAACAGATTTATTTTGCACAGTTCTGGAGGCTGTGAAACCCAAAGTCAGAGTGTCAGCAGATTTAGTTCCTAGTGAGGGCCTTTTTGGGGTTTGCAGATAGCCAGCTTCTTGCCGTGTCCACACATGGCAGAGAGCTAGGGCTCTGGTCTTATAGGGGCACTAATCCTATCATGGCGGCTCCACCTTCATGACCTCATCTGACCCTAATTACCTCCCATCTGAGGGTTAGGGCTTCAACACGTGAATGCTGGAGGAACACAAGCGTTCGGTCCATGGCAGCCATCTGTTTTGCTTCCACCGCCCCGGTGGTCTCCAGTTCTGTGTGGGCGCCGCCTGACTCCACAGCAGGTGGGCAGCACCTTTCACCCAAGCCTACAGTGGATGCCACCTGTCTCTACCTCAGGCCTTCCCTGTTGCCAACAAGGCAGGAAACGCCCCAGGACTCACCCAGTACCCTCGCCTGTGCAACCCAGTAACGAGATTTGTTCATGCTCCATGAAGTGAACCCCTGATAAATGGGATTTAGCACTGACTGGTAAATAAATTATTCCCCATTCCTCCTCCTGAACAGATTGTGCTGAGAGTCAGTCGTTTTACAGTCTCTTCTTATTTTTTTATGTATTTATTTTTTGTTTTTTTGGGCTTTTTTGAGACAGGGTCTCCCTCTGTTGTCCAGGCTGGAGTACAATGGCCCGATCTTGGCTCACTGCAACATCCAACTCCCAGATTCAAGGGATTCTCCTGCCTCAGCCTCCTGAGTAGCTGGGATTACAGGCACCTGCCACTACGCCCAGCTAACTTTTGTAATTTTTTTAGTAGAGATGGGGTTTCACCATATTGGTCAGGCTGGTCTTGGGCTCCTGACCTCAGGTGATCCACCCGCCTCAGCTTCCCAAAGTGCTGGGAGTACAGGCGTGGGCCACCACGCCTGGCTGTAAGCCTCTTAGAAGGTATGCCTCCGAGAAGCAGTCATCAGTCACACGTGCCTGCTGCCCTGTCTCTGCCACGTCTGTGCCCCTCCCCTTCTTCCTCACTGCGCCCCCTGGGTTTCACTGTCTAATGAAACAGGAGCACCGCACTCACCTGGCACTCTGCCTTCCGAGGGCATCCGTTACCTAGGGAGGCCGTGAGGATGTACCACAGCTGGAGGCTTCACACAGTAGGAATTCACTGGCCCACAGTTCTGGAAGCTGAAGCAAAATCAAGAAGTAAGCCAGGCTGTGCTCCCTCCGCAGCCTCTGGGAGAATTCTTCCTGCCTCTTCCAGCTTCTGGTGACCCCCAACATTCCTCAGCTTCTGGCCACACCCCTCCCATCTCTGCCTCCAACTTCACACGGTATTCTCACCTGCATGTTTTCCTTCTATGTCTGTCCATCTCTTTCCAAATTTCCCCTTTTTATAAGGAAGTGTCCCAATCATATGGAATTATGGTCCACCCTAATAACTTCATGTTGACAGACTACCTCTGAAAGACCCAATCTCCAAATAATGTCACATTCTGAGACACTGGGGGTTGGGGCTTCAACATATCTTTTTGTAAAGGACACAGTTCCGTGGGATACAATCACTAGGGAACCCTGGCTAAGACAAAAACCAAGTAAAAATTCCATAACTAAATGATAATAATTTATTAAATAATAGTTTATTATTTTATTAAGTTTATAACTGAAATTATAAACTTAATTTATTAGCTTAATAGTGAGTTAGACTGAGCTAAAGATGGGTTGAGAGACAGAATCCAGAATTAAAGAATAATAGAATAGAATAAAAGAATAGGGGATTTGGGGGCATAATGAGGACAAAAAAAAAAGAATAGAGGAAAACCAGAAAAGCTGCTAAAAGAAATAGAAAATAAAGAAGTTCTGAGGCATATGTAGACCTTCGACATAAGTAAAGAAAAAAACATGAGTGAGGGGGCAAAACAATAATTGAACAATACATGTTAATGGAATCAAATTATAATGGAAGAGATAACACCCTAGAATTTACCCAAAGTGCTAAAAGATCAAGGACAGACCTAAGAAACTTTAAAAACCCAAGCAGAAAAAGTACAAGAAATGCATACGTGGATATAGCATGGTAGAACTGCAGAAAACTAAAGAAAAAGAGAAAATTTCAAAAGCAGACTATAAAAGACATAACTTTCCAAAAAAGCATCATTCAGCCTCTCAGTACCTCCCACACTGAATTGGCAGTTTCTTCTGAGAAGAGAAGCAACTCAAAACGGTGTGTCACTTCTGCCAAATTCAGGCCAGTATTTCTTCACTATTTTATTATGTCCTAATACCTTCAAGTAGATTTTTTTATTTAGCTTTTCTGGCTGTCTTCAAAAGAGGAGATAAATTACCTAGATTTCAAGTTTACCAGAAGCAGAGGTTCAAATTAATTTTAATGCTTAAAATATCTAAATAATGGCATCCCTATAAAAGTGTTCTAGGCTGAAATGATGTTACAAATTAGTTCTAGCTTACATTCAAATAAGGATATTTTTTATGTTAGTCAAAGTATTCCAAGCCATATAAAAAGTCAGAAATGCCCTCAATTCAATTTATGATGCTAACACACCTTAATATCAACACTTTCTTAAGTTATTTCAAAAAAGAAATGAACAGTTTTCATTTCTTATGAAAGATGAAAAAAACAAATATGTATTAAAATCACACACTATGATCAAGTAGTTTTTATTCCAGGGAAAGAAAGATATGTCAATATAAGAACAGCTGCACATAGACTACACAGCTGTGTTCTCACTGGTGACTGAACCACAGCACACCACCAGCAAGTACCCTTTTATCTCCCTGTAGAGGAAGATCTTTCCACAGTGAAATTAGTCTGTAAAGTCTGCAAAGAGGTGACTGCTCCATCAAATGTGCAGACATCAATGAAAGGCAACAAGAAACATGTAAAACCAAGGAGGATACATTACTATCAAAAGAACACAATAATATCCCAAAGCTGACCACAAAGAAATGAAAAAAAAAACTGACAAATAATTCAAAATTCAAAATAATTATTTTAAGGAAGCTCAGCAAACTTCAAAAAAATACAGAGAAGTAATTCAGTGAAATCAGAAGAACAATAAGCAACCAAAATGAGAAATGTAGCAGAAAGACTGAAATTTAAAAAAAAAAAAAAAGCAAACAAATTCTGGCACTGAAGAATACAATGAGTGAAATTTTAAAATGTAATATAGAAAGCATCAGTGACAATGATCAAGCAGAAGAAAGAATCTGTGAATTTGAAATCAGATTATTTGAAAATATACAGTCAGAGGAGAAAAAAGAAAAGAGTGAAAAAGAATGACGAAAACTTATGGGAGTTAGGGGACAGTACCTAAAGAGCAAATGTTCAAGTTATAGAAGATTAAGAAGAAGAGAGAAACAAAGGGGAAGAAAACTTATTTAAAGAAATAATAGCAGAAAATCTTCCAAACCTGGGGAACAATATAAATATCCAAGTACGGGAAGGTTAAAGATCTCCAGTCTGATTAAATCAAGACAAGACTACTCCTGAGACATAATCAATTTGTGAAAAAACAAAGACAAAGAGAGGATCCTGAAAGCTGCAAGGGAAAGAAACAAATCACATACATGTAAAGAGGCTCTGGCCAGGCATAGCAGCTCACACCTGTATTCCCAGCACTTTAGAAGCCTGAGGGAGGTGGATCAACTGAGGTCAGTAGTTCAAGACCAGCCTGGCCAACATGGCAAAACCCTGTCTCTACCAAAAAAAATACAAAACTTAGCTGGGCATGGTGGCATGTGCCTGTAATCCCAGCTACTAGGGGGCTGAAGCAGGAGGATCACTTGAACCTGGGAGGCAAAGGTTGCAGTGAGCCGAGACTGTGCCACTGCACTCCAGCCTATGCAACAGAGCAAGACACTGCCTCAAAAAAAATAAAAAAGAAGAAGAAGTTCCAGTAAGGCTAACAGTGGATTTCTCAGCAGAAACCTTACATACCAGGAGAAAGTGGGATATACTAAAAGTGCTGAAGGAAAAAAAAAAAAACTGTCAACCAAAACTACTTTACCCAGAAAAGCTATTCTTCAGAAATAAAAGAGAGATAAAGATAAAGCCTTTCCCAGGAAAATTAAAGCTGAGGGAGTTTATCACCACCAGACCTGTCTTACAAGAAATGCTAAAGGGAGTTCTTCAAGCTGAACAAAAGTACTGTATGCTAATTGACAACACAGAAACACAAAAGCATAACCCTCACTGGTAAAAGTATGTAGTACACAGTCAAATTCAGAATACTCTAACGTTGTAACGGTGGTGTCTAAATTACTTATTTAGTTAGTATTAAGGTTAAAAGACAAAATTGTTTTAAAATATTGTTATATTAATTTGTTAAAGGATATACAATATTAAAAGATGCAAATTGTGGCATCGATAACATAAAATGGGGGAGGTGAAATATAGAGTAGTTGTACGCAAAGTTTTTATTTGCTTAAAACAGCCTATTATAAGAGGTTTTATACAAAGCAAAAACCTATAGTAGATACACAAAAAAAGAAAGAGAAATAAAAGCCTAACACTACAGAAAATTATCAAATCACAAAGGAGGGCAGCAAGAGAGGAAGAAAGAAACAAAAACTCCATAAAACAGCCATAAATCAATTAACAAAATGGCAGTAGTAAGTCCTTACCTATCAACAATTGTCTTGAATGTAAACAGATTAAAATATCCAATCAAAAAAACAGAATGCTCTGTGGATTTTTTTTTAAAAGACCCAACTATATGCTGCCTACAAGAGACTCACTTAACCTAAAAAGACCCACAGATTGAAAGTGAGTGGAGGGAAAAAGACATTTATGCAAATGAAAACCAAAAGAGAGCAGGTTTTATATATTATAAGTAGTTATACTTATTTACTATAAGTAGCTATACTTATAACAGATAAAATAGAACTTAAGCCAAAAACTGTAAAGTGAGACAAAAAATGTCATTATATAATAATATAAAGGGATTGATACATCAAGAAGATATAACAATTATAAACACATATGCATCCAGCTTCAGACCACTTTAACATATAAAGCAAATATTAATGGAGCTGGAGAGAAATAGATGGCAATATAATAGTAGAGAATTCCAATACTACAGCTTGTCAACAAACAATTGACAAATCATCCAGACAGAAAATCAATAAGGAAACATTGACTTGAACTATACTTTAGATCAAATGACCCTAACAGACAGGTATTTTAGGTTGGTGCAAAAGTATTTGCATTAATGGCAAAAACCGCAATTACTTTTGCACCAGCCTAAATAGGGCATTTCATTCAACAATAGCAGAATATACATTCTTCTCAAAAGCACACACGTAGAAAATTCTCTATAATATATCATATGTTAGACCACAAAACAAATCTTAACAAATTTATGAAGATTGAAACCATTTCAGACCCCAATGGTATAAAACTAGAAGTTAATAATAGAAGAAATTTCAAGAAATTCACAAATATGTGGAAATGAACCAACATGCTCCTGAACAAGGGGACAAAAAAGAAATTAAAAGGAAAATTGTTTTAATATAAGACCAAAAAAATGGAAGTACAGCATACCAAAAGTAATCCTAAGAGAAACAAATGCCTATATCAAAAAAGATAAAGAAGGATCTCAAATAAACAACCTCATATTACACCTCAAAGGACTAGAAAAAGAACAAACTAAGCCCAAAGACAGTAAAAGGAAGAAAATGTATTAAGATAAGGACCAGAGCTGCAATAAGTGAAATAGACACTAAAAGAACAATAGAAAAGATCAACAAAACAAAAAGTTGTCTTTTGTAAAGAGGAATAAAATTGACAAACCCTTAGCTACAGTAAGAAAAAAAGAGAGGACTAAAATGAATAAAACAATAAATGAAAAAGGAGACATTACAACTCAATCACAGAAATACAAAGGATTAAAAGAGACTACTATGAACATTTATAGCCCAACAAATTAGGTAACCTAAAAGAAATGAATAAATTTCCAGACACATACAATGTACCAACACTAAATCATGAATAAATTAAAAATTTGAACAGATTACTAATGAGTAAAGAGATTGAATCAGTAATATAAAGTCTCACATTTGAGACTTTTCCACTGAGACCTGATGGTTTCCACGCTGAATTCTACCAAACATTTAAAGAACACTAATACTAATTGTCTTCAAACTTTTCCAAAATATTGAAAAGGAGGGTATACTTCCAAACTCATTTTACAGGGCCATCATTACCTTGATACCAAAGTCAACTAGGATATTACAGAAAAGAAAATTAGAGGCCAATACCCCTGATAAACATAGATTCAAAATTCCTTAATAAAATGCTGGCAAACAGAATTCAACAACACATTGAAAGGATCATTCACTGTGATCAACTGGGATATATCCCTGGGATGCAAGGATGGTTCAACATATACAAATCAATAAGTGTGATGCATCATATTAACAGAATGAGGGACAAAAGCCATATGATCACCTCAATAGATGTAGAAAAGACATTTGACAAAATTCAGCATCTTTTCATCCTAAAAATTTTCAACAAATTACATGTAGAAGAAACTTATCTTAACACAATAAAGCCCACAGACACAAACCCATAGCTAATGTCATCTTCAGTGGCAAAAAGTTGAAATCTTTTCCTCTAAGATCAGGAATAAGGCAAGGATGCCCACTCTCACCAGTTCTATTAAATACAGTACTAGAAGTCCTAGCCAGAGCAATTAGGCAAGAGAAAGATGTAAAAACCATTCAAATCAGAAAGGAAAAAGTTAAATTGTTAAATTTAAAAGTTAAAAAGTTAAATTTGCAGACTACATGATCTTCTATGAAGAAAACCCTAAGAAGTCCACCAAAAAACTGTTAGAATAAATAAATTCTGTAAAATTGCAACATACAAAACCAATATATGAAAATTGGTAGTGTTTCTAAACACTAACAAAAACTATCTGAAAAAGAAATCAAGAAAACAATCCCAGTTACAATAGCTACAAACACACACACACACACACACACACACACACACACACACACACAATCCTTAGGAAAAAATTTAACTCAAGAGGTAAAAGATCTGTACACTAAAAATTAAAACATTGATAAAAGAATTAAAGACAAACAAATGGAAAGATACTTAAATGTTTATGGCTTGCAAGAATTAGTATTGTTCAAATAAGTGATCTACAGATTCAGTGCAATTCCTGTCAAAATTCCAATGAACTTTTTCACAAAACTAGAAAAAATTCTAAAATACACATAGAACCACAAAAATCACTAAATATCCAAAGCAATCTTGAGCAAAAAGAATAAAGTTAAAGGCATCTCACCATCTGATTTTAAAATCTACTAAAAAGTTATAGTATGGTAAACCCAGATTTTTTTTTAATTTTTTTAATTAATTAAAAAAAATTTTTTTTTTGAGACATAGTCCTGCTCTGTCATCAGGCTGAAGTGCAGTGGCATGACCTCAGCTCACTGCAACCTCTACCTCCTGGGTTCAAGTGATTCTCCTGCCTCAGCCTCCCTAATAGCTGGGATTACAGGTATGTACCACCACGCCCAGCTAATCTTTTGTATTTTTAGTACAGACAGGGTTTCACTATGTTGGCCAGGATGGTCTCAATCTCCTGACCTCATGAACCGCCCACCTCGGCCTCCCAAAGTGCTGGGATTACAGGTATGAGCCCCTGTACCTGGCCTGTTTTGAATTTTTAAAGTTATAATAATCAGAACAACATTTCAACAAAGATTCCAAAACAACACAATAAAGAAAGGACAGTCTACAAAGAACTAAAACAGATATACAAGAAAAAAAACAAACAACCCCATTCAAAAGTGGGCAAAGAATATGAACAGACACTTTTCAAAAGAGGACATATACGAGGCCAACAAACATATGAAAAAATGCTCATCACCACTGGTCATTAGAGAAATGCAAATCAAAACCACAATGAGTTGTCATCTCACTCCAGGTAGAATGGCGATCATTAAAAAATTGGGAGACAACAGATGCTGGAGAGGATGTGGAGAAACAGGAACACTCTTACACGGTGGGAGTGTAAATTAGTTCAACAATTGTGGAAGACAGTGTGGCGATTTCTCAAGGATCTAGAAATAGAAATTCCATTTGACCCTGCAATCCCACTATTGGGTATATACCCAAAGAACTATAAATAGTTCTACTATAAAGACACATGCACGCATATGTTCATTGCAGCCCTGTATACAATAGCAAAGACCTGGAACCAACCCAAATGCCCATCAATGATAGACTGGACAAAGAAAATGTGGTACATATACACCATGGAATACTACACAGCCATAAAAAACGATGAGTTCACGTCCTTTGTAGGGACTTGGATGAATCTGGAAACCATCATTCTCAGTAAACTGACCCAAGAACAGAAAGCCAAGCACCGTATGTTCTCACTCATAGATGGGTGTTGAATAACGAGAACACGTGGACTCAGGGAGAGGAGTATCACACACAGGGAACAGTTGGGGGAGGGGGTAAGGGAGAGACAATGGGGGGTGGGGAGGGAGGGGAGGGTGCGGAGGTATAACATGGGGAGAAATGCCAGATATAGTATGCACCTAAAGTAAAATAAATAAATTTTAAAAAAAAAAGAAAGGACAGTCTCCTCAATAAATGGTGATGGGAAAACTAGAGATTGATATGCAGAAGAATGAAATTAGACCCTCACCTCACACCATATTCAAAAATCAATTCAAAAAGAATTCTTAAAGACTTAAACATAAGACCTAAAACTGTAAGAAAACTATAAGAAAACATAGAGGGGAAGCTACATAATATTGGTCTGGGCAATGATTTTTTAGATATGACCCCAAAAGCAGAGGCAACGTTTGCAAAAATAAACAAGTGGGACTATATCAAACTATAAAGCTTCTGCACAACAAAAAAAGAAAGCAACCAACAGAGTTGGGAACCCAGAATATCTGAGACAGGTACTTAATAATTATAATTTAGAAAGTTTATTTTGCCAAGGTTGAGGACACGAGCCCATGACAAGGCTTGGGAGGTCCTGACTATATGTGCCCAAGGTGGTCAGGGCACTGCTAGGTTTTATACATTTTAGTGCACATTGGTTCCATTCAGAAAGGCGGGACAACTCAAAGCAGGGAGGGGGCTTCCAGGTCACAAGTAGGTGAGAGACAAACAGGTGCATTCTTTTGAGGTTCTGATTAGCCTTTCCAATGGAGGCAATCAGGTATGCATTTATCTCAGTGAGCAGAGGGAGAACTTTGAATAGAATGGGAGGCAGGTTTGCCCTACGCAGTTCCCAGCTTGACTTTACCCTTCAGCTCAGAGATTGGGGGCCCCAAGATTTATTTTTCTTCCATATTTCCCCTCTTTTCTCCTTAAAATCTTTTGGAGAAAGCATTTTAAAAGAAAATTAGTCTCTGGTCTCAGGTTTCATCTGATCTCTCATGGCTAGGACAGTTTATTCCTAGATGAGTGGGTCCC
The DNA here is from genome assembly GCF_001604975.1 of Cebus imitator. Taxonomy (NCBI): domain Eukaryota; kingdom Metazoa; phylum Chordata; class Mammalia; order Primates; family Cebidae; genus Cebus; species Cebus imitator. Next base: position 1,730,372 of record NW_016107367.1, on the reverse strand, counting down.
AAGTTATTAGGAAAGCTCATTTTTAGCAGGTTGTAAAGTCTTATGTCCTATGAAGAGAAAATAGGGGGAGGAAGAAAGAAAAACAACAATAAACAAAAGAATAATCCTGGAAAATCAATATAGGCCACATTACTCTGAAGTCCATACATCAATATGCGAGTATAAAAGTGGCTTATGCATGCAAAAGGTCGCTATTATTTTCTTCCAAAGTTTAAGTTGTCTAGTTTCAGTTTGCAGGACTTTTAAAAAGCACAGCTTAGTTTTCAGTGATTTCAAATTAGAAAAATGGGGGAAATAAGGAAAAAAAAGAAGAAAAAAATTTTAAAACATTATCTTGGAGACTTGTAGCCAGGAAAAATTAGAATTCAATCCAGACTGTAGAAAATAATAAAAATTGAAAAACAAGAGGCAAGACTAGAATCTAACAGGTGTACTATAGTTTTTGAAACATAATTTTTCCCTCTCCAGTTTCCACATTTGTCTTTTTACTAAAGGCAAATCATCATTTGACTGATTTGCTTTATTATACTTGGCCAGATTGTCTGTATAAACTACAGCAAGAATAATGATTTTTCACATAGGCTTTTTAAATTGTCTTTGATAGAACTTTGTTCCATAGAAGAATCTCAGATTAGACTTTTTTTAAAGCTGATCTCAGCCATGGATTTGTACCATCAAATACCTATGAGCTGGGTGACTTCCTCGCCTCTTGAGGTCCTAAGATAACCTGGAGCTCCTAGGCCTCTCAGAAAGTGACATTCTTTACTTACCACAGGTCAGGAACCCTGTACATGGACTGTGTAGATAAGGTACAAGGACAGTTTTCCCAAGGGGCTTTTATTGGCTCTACAAGTCAAGTGCTATTCCTTAAAGGAAAGCACACCATTCCATTCAAAGCCTTGGTAAAATACCCAGTTTCTCCAACTGTGTCCTGTTACAAATGAAAACAGATTCTTACTGCACTTTTACAAATAACTGTATAGGCATAAGTTAAGAATACTCACAGTTTCCAAATTCTGGAGAATCAGGTAAAGAGAAACAAATATGCTTCAAATTTTGTTCATAGGAGTATATTTAATTGTCAGTAGCTCAAAAGAAAAGTTTCCTTGACTCTGAAAAACAAAACAAAGGATCAGCAACATTTTAAGCAAAAAGTCAAAAAATTAGTTCAGGCTTCTATTATTTCAGTCCATGCAGTTCTGCTCAATATTCACGAACATTTCAGCTCTCCAGGAGTCCTGAAAGGTTTTTCTCTAATTTGATGTCACCATCTCCAAAGTAATCAGAAATTTGCATTCAAAAGTGCCTGTTAGAGTTTTATAGCTCATTATAAAACCACCTTCTAGAAAGGACCAAAACAAGACAGTTATCCATGGATGACAAAAGGTTTTAGGGCACCCATAGTCAAAGACGCAATTGACAAGGAAGTTTGTTACTTCTGTGGCATACCATTATTTAACATAACAATTATGATGATTACTGATAATGTATACTAAGTCATATCAGAATTATAGAAGTTTCTCATACTTTTGGAACACATACCAATAACATATTTATACAAATAAAAGCCAAAGAAAACCAAGCACCATTTCATATTTGACAGTGCTTCCTGTATACATTTTATATCAAATAAGCCAAAAATGTCATTTTGGACTTTAGGGAACTAATATCTTAAAGGATTAATTAGGTCAGAAAAAACCATAATTTGTCTTTTTATTTTGGAAAGTTTGTCAAATATCAAAAGTTTGAAACACTTGATATCACAAAATAGGATCACAGGTCATTGGAAAACAAGTGATTCATTTAACTCAAGGACTAAATGATAACTCAAAGATTAAAAAAAAAAAAAAAAGCAAAATTTTCATTCTTTGAGAGAGGAGACTTAATTTTCCAAACAATAATCCCTGATAAAATTATCATGAAGCCAATTAAATTACTTTATAAAAATTTTTAAGCAATCTATAAAATATTAATCTTGACCATAAGATATAACTTCATAAGCCTTTTATAACCTTTATAACCTTTATTAATGAGTCAGTTAATGCTTCAAGAAAACCTTGTTAATCTGACACAGGAGCCTATATGCTGGTCATGCATCAGTGTGCCTTTGACATTAAAGGTTAAGTTCAGAGAAACTGAACTTATTTTCTCTCTCAAAATCAGCCCTTACAATCTCATACATCCACCTCTTCAGCAATAGTCCCTGGGCCTTGAGGAGTTGAATAGCTCTAATTTCTGGCCCTGTGTCTCTGGAACCAAGTTTATTTTCATTGGCACCTTCTACCAGGCCTGAAGATGAGGCTTTAATTGCTGTCAGTGTTTAAGATTTAGCAGGACTTGATGTCCTTTTTGGGCCCAGGAGTCAAAGCCCCATAACTCAATGTCACAAGGACATTAAAACCACATACAGAAAAATACACAGATGTAATAACCATAATTTTTTTTCAAAAATTTTAATCTCAGCTTTTTTTTTCTAAGCATATAAAATCTTAATAATAATGGCATAGGAATTATTTTGATAAAATGTAAAAATCTGTTAGGCCAGTTACCAAAAGGCAAAAGAAAAGACCTTCCGCAGTGCACAGAATATTATGTTGAAAGAAAGCATTTTCTTTAGACCCTTAAGAAAATATTGTTGGCTGGGCGTGGTGGCTCACACCTGTAATCCCAGCACTTTGGGAGGCTGAGGTGGGTGGATCACCTGAGGTCAAGAGTTTGAGACCAGCCTGACCAACATGGAAAAACCCTGTCTCTACTAAAAATACAAAAAATTAGCCAGGTATGGTGGTGCATGCCTTTAATCTCAGCTATTTGGGAGACTGAGGGAGGAGAATCACTTGAACCTGGGAGATGGAGGTTGCAGTGAGCTGAGATCATGCCATTGCACTCCAGCCCAGACAATAAGAGTGAAACTCCATCTCAAAA
>NW_016107367.1:1724426-1726512 GCF_001604975.1 Cebus imitator | reverse complement strand
TCAAAAAAAAAAAGAAAGAAAGAAAGAAAAAGAAAAGAAAATATGGTTAGCATAAGGCCACAACAAGCAGAATCCAAGGGGAAAAAAAACTTATATGAGCCAAAAATGAGGTGAAGGAGAGTCATTTTGCACCTTTTAAAAGGGGAGAGTAAACCAAAAATGGTGAAATGCAATAAAAGTTGAATTTTGGGTTAAAATTTTAAAAAATTAAAATCTCCTAAAATTTATTAAATCAACCCCTTAAGAAAATTTCATTGTTCTAACCAATTATTTAGTGTATAAGTGATTTTTTACATCAAACTCAATCTCTAGAAAGGTCATTATAATTTTCCTTTAGTTATAGACAACCTGATCATATAAAACTTTCTGGGGTTTTTTGTTTGCTTGTTTGTTTAAAGCTTTTTGGTACATTTATTAGTTCACTCAATTAATTCTTTTTTTATTTTACTTTAAGATCTGGGATACATGAGCAGAATTTGCAGGTTTGTTACATAGGTATACATGTTCCATGGTGGTTTGCTACACCTATCAACCTGTCATCTAGGTTTTAAGCCCCACATTCATTAGGTATTTGTCCTAAGGCCCTTCCTCCCCTTGCCCCGCACCCCTTGACAGGCCCCAGTGTCTGATGTTTCCCTCCCTGTGCTCATGTTTTCTCATTGTTCAGCTCCCACTTATGAATGAGAACATGGGGTGTTTGGTTTTCTGTTCCTGTGTTAGTTTGCTGAGAATGATGGCTTCCAGCTTCATCCATGACCCTGCAAAGGACATGAACTCATTCAAGGGTTTTTAAAAAAATAAATTATCGAGCTGGTGGATCCAAGATGGCCGTTTAGGAACAGCTCAGGATTGCAGCTCCCAGGGTGAGTGGACGCCACATTTTTATTGCCCATAGACTAGGAAATTCCCAGACAGAGGAGCTCCACGGGTCGCCAGCACAGCTGTGTTGGCTAGCACCGCTGCTTTGCCCCATGAGGCTGCTTTATCAGCGCCCCAGCACAGCCGTTCTCCGTACAAAATACACTGGTCCGGGTGCCCTTTTGGCTGGCGATTAGAGCCACGGGAAGTCACCCATTCATCTGTTTAAAAAGGGGAATGAACAGGGAACCAGGACAGTAGATTCCAGGGCAAAAAAAGCGCCATGGATCTCAGTGCCGCTGTTTAAGCCAGCGCAGTGAGTCGCCACATGGGAAAACACACAGATCCTGGCGCCTCTTCAACAGGCGACTGGAACACCAACTAAAAAAAAAAAAAAAAGGTTCTGAGGCAGGGAGCCAGACAATCAGGCTTGGCTGGTCCCACTCCCACAAAAAACAGCAATCAGAAACTCTCTGGACTGAGTTTAACAGCAAGCGCAGCTGAACCCAGGACAGTCCAGCTCTGTGGGGGAGGGGCGTCCGCCATTACTGAGGCACTCCAAAACTACGGAGGTAGTGAGCCAATGCTGAGGCAGCCCGCCATTGCCAAGGCAACCCGCCATTGCTGAGGCAGCCCACCGTTGCCAAGGCCACCCGCCACTACAGAGAGAGTCCGCCATAACAGAGGCAGGCCACCATTGCCGAGGCAGTTCTAACTACACCCATATAAACAGGACTGCAGGGAAGTTCACTCGGCAGCTGGGCGGAGCCCACAGCAGCTCAGCAAAGCCTCTACAGGCAGACAGTGACTAGGCTGCCTCCTTGCTGGGCAGGGCAGCTCTGAAGGAAAAAAAAAGAAGGCAGCAGCATAAAGGAAACTCATAAATAAAGCCCTAAATACCTGGGACAGAGCACCTGGGAACAAAAAGCGGTTTATGAGTTCTGCTGCAGCAGACCTAAACGTAGCTGCCCAGCAGCTCTGAATGAACAATGGAGCTCACAGCTCAGCATTTGAACTCCTATAAAGAAGAGACCGTCTCCTCAAGCAGATCCCTGACCCCTGTATATCCAAAGAGCCACCTCATAAAGGAGAGATCAGACTGACACTTGTTGGGTATCCTTCTGGGACAAAGATAGCAGAAGAAGAAAACTGGTAACAACCCTTACTGTTCTGCAGCTGCTGCAGGTGATCCCCAGGCAAGCAGGGCCTGGAGTGGACCTCAGCAGAC
>NW_016107367.1:1720078-1721966 GCF_001604975.1 Cebus imitator | reverse complement strand
ACACTTGCCTCCTCCCAAGCCTAAACCAGGAAGAAGCCAAAACCCTGAACAGACCCATAACAAGGTCTGAAGTTGAGGCAGCAATTAAGAGCTTACCACGCAAAAAAAGCCCAGGTCCAGATGGGTTCACAGCCGAATTCTACCAGACATACAAAGAGGAGCTGGTACCATTCCTTCTGAAACTATTCCAAACAGTACAAAAAGAGGGAATTCTTCCCACATCATTTTATGAGACCAACATCATCCTGATTCCAAAACCCGGCAGAGACTTAACAAGAAAAGAAAACTTCAGGCCAATATCTATGATGAACACAGATGCAAAAATCTTCAATAAAATACTGGCAAGCCAATTGCAACAGCACATCAAAAAGCTTATCCACCATGATCAAGTAGGCTTCATCCCGGGATGCAAGGCTGGTTCAACATATGCAAGTCTATAAACGTAATTCACCACATAACCAGAACCAAAGACAAAAACCACATGATTATCTCAATTGATGCAGAGAAGGCCTTTGACAAAATTCAACAGCCGTTTATGCTAAAAACCCTCAATAAGCTAGGTATTGACGGAACGTATCTCAAAATAATAAAAGCCATTTACGACAAACCAACAGCCAATATCATACTGAATGGACGAAAACTGGAAGCATTCCCCTTGAAATCTTGCACTAGACAAGGATGCTCTCTCTCACCACTCCTATTCCATATAGTACTAGAAGTTCTAGCCAGAGCAATCAGGCAAGAAAAAGAAATAACGCGTATTCAAATAGGAAAGGAGGAAGTCAAATTGTCTCTATTTGCAGGCAACATGATTGTATATCTAGAAGACCCCATCGTCTCAGCCCAAAATCTCCTGAAACTGATAAGCAACTTCAGCAAAGTCTCAGGATACAAAATCAATGTGCAAAAATCACATGCATTCCTATACACCAATAACAGACTTAAAGACAGCCAAATCAAGAATGAACTGCCATTCACAATTGCCACAAAGAGAATAAAATACCTAGGAATACAACTAACAAGGAACGTAAAGGATCTCTTCAAGGAGAACTACAAGCCACTGCTCAACAAAATAAGAGGGGATACAAACAGATGGAGAAACATTCCATGTTCATGGTTAGAAGAATCAATATCGTGAAAATGGCCATACTGCCCAAAGTAATTTACAGATTCAATGCTATCCCCATCAAGCTACCAATGACCTTCTTCACAGAACTGGAAAAAAACACCTTAAACTTCACATGGAACCAAAAGAGAGCCCACATAGCCAAGTCAATTATAAGTAAAAAGAACAAAGCAGGAGGCATCACGCTACCGGACTTCAAACTATACTACAAGGCTACAGTAGTCAAAACAGCATGGTACTGGTACTGAAACAGAGATATAGACCAATGGAACAGAACAGAGGTCTCGGAGGCAACACAACATATCTACAACCATCTGATCTTTGACAAACCAGACAAAAACAAGCAATGGGGAAAGGATTCCCTGTTTAATAAATGCTGTTGGGAAAACTGGCCAGCCATGTGCAGAAAGCAGAAACTGGACCCCTTCCTGACACCTTACACTAAAAGTAACTCTAAATGGATTAAAGACTTAAACAAAAGACCTAACACCATAAAAACCCTGGAAGAAAATCTAGGCAAAACCATTCAGGATATAGGTGTAGGCAAGGACTTCATGACCAAAACACCAAAAGCATTGACAACAAAAGCCAAAACAGACAAATGGGACCTAATCAAACTCCATATCTTCTGCACAGCAAAACAAACAGTCATTAGAGTGAATCAGCAACCAACAGAATGGGAAAAAATTTTTGCAGTTTACCCATCTGACAAAGGGCTGATATCCAGAATTTACAAAGAACTAAAACAGATTTACAAGAAAA
>NW_016107367.1:1695032-1719168 GCF_001604975.1 Cebus imitator | reverse complement strand
AAAAAAAAAAGAAAAAAATAATTATCTTATTGTGACTTACACAGACCATTCATGACATGCTTGGACTTTCTGGTTTGTCCTGAATATCACTCTTTCTTAAACAAACAGTCATTTTATTCTAGGACAAAATTTACCATACAAGATTCTTTCTCATATAAAATTATTTCTCTTTAAGCTCTCTTACCAAAAAAATACCTCCTTATTTCTAAACTTTCTTTACATCTCTCTTATTTCCTGGTTCCTTTTACCTTGTTTTATATATAACCTCTAAATAAGCTTTGAATTAGACAAACATAATTCACCTTTTTAAAAGGACACTTTTTTTAGAAAGAATGTTTTCCTACAATATATTTTTATTGGAAAATACCCAAATAATGAAATATCTACTATTTATTTTAACTTTAGATTCTAAATTATGACAAATTTAACAAGTATTTATTCCATTAAATTTACCTAATTATTTTGTTTTAATCATTTATCTAGATTATTTGTGAAAACTGTAATAGTCATCACTTAAAATTATGAAACCACCATAAGACAGTGAAAAAGATTTGACCTAATTGACTCCATCTTGCTTCTAATCTCCTTATTTATTCCTGGGCATAGGCTGAACTAACTTTGGAAGGAACTTAGTTTATAGTTGAGGCTTGAAACAAAGATGATAACTGTCCTTACCCAAAACAAATCTCCTTTATGCCTGTGGACTAGGCTGCTAAAGCCACAAGATTAGAAGTTATAGTAATTTTACTAAATAATTCAAGATAACGCTATTTTCCCTAAACCAATAACAATGTCTTATTTATTAAAAATTACACAAGCAAAGGTTATTTTGTTTTGGGCTGTGTTTATAGTTTCATAACCCTAAAGCCAAATTTTGACACTTTATAGTATTTGGCAGGAATAAGTATGAAATTGCTTAATCAATAAATGCAAACAAAAATGTATGCTGGAAATTCTTAAGACATTTCTAATATTACATTACCTATAATTTGAAAGCTAGCTTACTTATTAAAGATTTACTTAAGTCATATAAACTTGAAAAAATATTTCACTAGTATTTCCTTTTTTCTGATGAAGTATTTAAGTGCTTTTATTTTCCTTTAAGCCAATTAATTTAAGCTCCTTTATATATTTTTAGTAGTGAAATGGGTACACACCACATAAGTACATAGATGTATTAGGCATACCGATAGAACTACATCTTACAGGTTCCTAAGGCCTCCTTTTTTTTCCTACATTAGGCTTGCAAACTCTTGATAGCCTGTTTCATTACCCTGGCAGTTGTCAGCTAAATAGCCCTAAGTCTGCATATTGAAGGTAACAACTCTTAGAAGAAAAATCAGACAGCAAAATTTACATCTCAAGATACAGAGAGAAAGTCTGGTGGAGCTAGAAGGAGATTAAAGATGGATGCCAAATCAAACATGAAATTATAGAAATCTATCATAGGATTGTATAAGGAGACCAAAGACATTTCTAAGTGTCTAAACTACAGACTTCCTTAAAAACCCAAGAGTAGCCTCTGTTACAATAGCTATTTTAGTCAAAAAGTCATGTAACACAATACAAAAGGAAGCAGTTTAAGAGCTGAGACAAACTTGTCTGTTTAAACTTTTGGAATTCCATAAGGAAAAACAGGGAGCCTGGTGCCTTCCCCATTTTCCTTAAGTAACCCTAGGCTATTATAAACTATTTTAGGCCCCTCATGCAGCAGAGGGTGCAAGAGGAAGGAGAGACAGCAGGAGTAACTGGAGAAAATATAATTCAATCCACTAAGAAGAAAAAACTTTTGCTCAAAAAAAGACAAGGTCCTAGGAGAGGGGAAAAAAAAAAACACGAAAGCCTGTTAAATACAAACACATACACAGGCACACACACATGCAAACACATGCACACATACACACACACGCACACACATATGCACACATACACACATGCATACAAACACATGCATGCACACATACATACATGCATACACATGCACACATACACATATGCATATAGGCACATGTGTACACATACATGCATGCACATATACACACGTGTGCACATACACGCATGCACACATACACACACACATCTTGGATGTTAGCTTCAATCAAGCTTTTAATAGGAGCTAACCATTTAGCTCCTATTAAAAAAATCTTTTAAAATCTCATTACCCTATTTCAGCTAGAACAGCTGCTGTTGTAGAGTACCAAATATCAAACCAGAAAGGGCTTGATTTAGGAACTAAACCCAGACTGTCCTAGTGGAAAAAAAGAAGGCAGGACCTTAGCTATGGAACTGCAGTGTGGGACGACAGGTATTGCTCTTTCTGTGTGGACTGGCTAGCAAAAACCTAGCCCTGTTCTGTAAATAAATAAAGCCCCTTACATAGTCAAAATCAAAACTCTTTCCATGTTTTTTTCCTTGTGCTGACTATCTTTCTCTCCCCACCACATCACCTTTTGGTGGGGGACGGAAGTTAGCCAGTTCAGAGACCTTGTTCCCCATAATTTGGAACTTTCCTTCAGATTTGATCAAGGAAAAAGACCCAAACAACAACAAAAATGGGAACAAACAAACAACGACAACAAAAAAAAAAAACTAAGTGAAACAAATAATCACACGATGTATACGATTACTCAGTGCTCAGATAGTGAGGAGAAATTAAGACCAGCTGGTTGTTAATCTTAACTTTAGCCAAACAAGCCTCCATTCAGTTACTTAGCTAGGGATGGACTTCAGGCTGAAGACTGCTCTCTACCATCCTAAAAGCAGGAAAAAACTCGAGCTCACCTTCCCTGTTGGGAGCGAGTTCAAACTCCATAAAGCAGTTGCCTCCCTTCCATCATGATGGAAGCAGCAAAAACTTGCCTTCCTTGTGTTTGAAACAAGTAAAACTCCAAAAAAGGAGTTGTACCTCAAAATTAACTTTAGATCTCCACCAAATTTTGGGAGATCAGGGATTTTCTGGAGGGGGTGTTTACTCAGTAAATTATCCTATTGGTTTGAGCCATAAAGATAGCTCAAGCTGGTACCAAGCCCAAATAGGAGATTTGTCCAACGTCGGGGTACCTCCACTCAGAATCCCTTCGTGGTTACCAAAATGTTAACCCAGAACTGAGGCAGGTCTCAGTTAATATAGAAAGTTTATTTTGCCAAGGTTGAGGATGCATGCCTGTGACACAGCCTCAGGAAGTCCTGACAACATGTGCCTAAGGTGGCCGAGGCACAGCTTGGTTTTACATATTTTAGGGAGACATGAGACATCAATCAATATATGTAGAATGTACAGTTGGTTCCATTTGGAAAGTCAAGACAACTGGAAGCAGGGAGGGGGCTTTCAGGTCACAGGTAGGTGAAAGACCAATGGTTGCATACTTTTGAGTTTCTGGTTAGCCTTTCCAAAAGGAAGCAATCAGATATGCACTTATCTCCGTGAACAGAGGGATGACTTTGAATAGAATGGGAGGCAAGTTTGCCCTAAGCAGTTCCCAGCTTGACTTTTCCCTTTAGCTTAGTGATTTTGGGGCCCCAAGATTTACTTTCCTTTCACAGAGTGAAGAGATAATCTACAGAATGGGAGAATATATTTGCAAACCATACATGTGGTAAGGGGTTAAGATCCAAAATATATAAGAACTCAACTCAATAGTAAGAAAACAAATAACCTGATATGAAAATGAACAAAGGGCCTGAATAGAGGTTTTACAAAAGAAGACATACAAGTGGCCAACAGGTGTATGAAAATATGCTCAACATCACTAGACATCAGGAAAACACGAATTAAAACCACAACAAGATATCCCCTCACACCTGTTAGAATGGCTCTTACCAAAAGGACAAAAGATAAATGTTGGTAAGGATGTGGAGAAAAGAGGAACATTGTACACTGTTGTACAAGGTACAATATACAAGAAGGCACATTGGTACATCCATTATGGAAAACAGTATGGAGGTACCTCAAAAAATTAAAAATAGAGCTACCATATGATCCAGCAATCCCAACACTGAGTATAAATCCAAAGGATATGGAATCTGTATATCAAAGAGATGTCTGCGCTCCCATGTTCTACAGCATTACTCACAAGAATCAAGTTAGGAATCAACCTAAATGTCCATTGATAGATGAACAAATAAAGGAAATACAGTATGTGTGCACATGAAATATTATTCAGCTTTAAAAATAATGAAATCCTGTCATTTGCAACAATGTGGATGAACCTGGAGGAAATCATATTAAGTAAAATAAGCCAGGCACAGAAAGATAAACATGTCATCTCACTTGTATGTACAGTGTAAAAAAGTCAAACTTATAGAAACAGAGAATAAAATAGTGGTTACCAGATGCTGGGGGTGGGAGGATTGGGAAGATATTGGTCGAAAGACACAAAATTTCTGTTATATAAGAGGAATAAGTTCAAGAGATCTATTGTACATCATGGTGACTACAGTTGATAACAATACATTATATACTTGACAGTTCCTAAGACAGTAGATTTTAAGTGTTCTCACCACAAAAAAGATAAGTATGTGATGTGATACATATGTTAATGTTTGATTTGGCCATTCCACAGTGTATCACAGCAACATGTTATACACCACAAATACATGCAATTTCTACTTGTCAATTAAAAACTAAACAAAATTATTGACACAGGAAATATGTACTTAAGTTCCTTAACTGTCTTTTTTTTTCTCTTTTTGGAGACAGAGTCTCGCTCTGTCACCCAGGCTGGAGTGCTGTGGCGTAATCTCAACTCACTGCAACCTCCACCTCCTGGGTTCAAGCAATTCTCCTGCCTCAGCCTCCCAAGCAGTGGGGACTACAGGCACACAGCACCACACCCAGCTAATTTTTTTGTATTTTTAATAGAGACGGGGTTTCACCATGTCGGCCAGGCTGGTCTCAAACTCCTGAGCTCAGGCAATCCACCTTTCTTGGCCTCCCAAAGTACTAGAATTACAGGTGTGAGCCACCAATCCCAGCCTAAAAGTCTTAATTTATACTATATTATTCAAAATAACAACATTTTCAAAACAAAAGATGTGCAAAATGTTTAAAGAAATAAAGGCCACTGTTACAACTAACAGAGATCACTGGGAAAACAGCAATAAAAGGACGACAAGCAACAATGCCTCAGCTCCAGCGAGCACAGTGAGCATCAAGTTTTAAATGCTGAATCCCTCCAGCCAGCAGCTCTTTAGAGAAGTGGCTAATTTGAGGTGCAGGACAGGGGTGCCCAAGATAAGTCAGGGTATCTGTGCTAAAATCAAGGAATAAGCCAAAGACTATTTGGTTCTTGCCAAAAAGACACTGAAACTGGCCAGGCGTGGTGGCTCATGCCTGTAATCCCAACACTTTGGGAGTCCAAGGTAGGTGGATCACCTGAGGTGAGGAGTTCAAGACTAGCCTGGTCAACATGGCGAAACCCTGTCTCTACTAAAAATACAAAAATTAACTAGATGTAGTAGCATGCACCTGTAATCCCAGCTACTCGGGAGGCTGAAGCAGGAGAATTGCTGGAACCCAGTAAGCCAAGATTGCACCATTGCACTCCAGCCTGGGCAATAGCAAGAGACTCTGTCTCAAGACAAAAAAAAAAGACACAGAAGCCAGCTTGACACCACATTTACTGAACACATTGCAAAAAGAAAAGAAAAGTTCATTTGGCCAGGCATGGTGGCTCATGCCTGTAATCCCACCACTTTGGGAGGCTGAAGCGGCGCATCACACGAGGTCCGGAGTTTGAGAACAGCCTGACCAACATAAAAAAGCCCTGTCTCTACTAAAAATACAAAATTAGCCAGGCGTGGTGGCACATGCCTGTAATCCCAGCTACTCGGGAGGCTGAGGCAGAAGAATCGCTTAAACCTGGGAGACGAGTTATGGTGAGCTGACATTGCGCCATTGCATTCCAGCCTGGACAACAAGAGTGAAACTCTGTCTCAAAAAAAGAAAAAAAAAAGTTCATCCATAACGGTGCTCATAAAAAGAGAAAGGAAAAAAAAGGTGGGGAGCTTTTTATGAAAGAATGCCAGCTAATTCATCTAGAAGTCATGGACTTAGAAAATCACAATTTTGCAATCACCAATGTAATAACTGATTCAGGGGAGGGTCATTAGTGAAAGATGGTTGGATGGAGCAGAATCATTGCCCCACTTGCCTCAGGCTCTCCACTCACTATGCTCCAGGTAACTTCCCGTTGCCATTTCAGCACCTCTACCCTGGGGGCTTTTTGCCCACACGTAGGAGAAGCAGGAGTGCTGGGGTATTAACAACCCTCTGAAGCAGCTTGCGCCAGTGACTGTATTAACAACCCTTTGAAGCAGCTTGCGCCAGTGACTGACGAAAGCTGGTGCATAAAAATTCCGGCTCCCTTGGCCCTCCTCCAAATGAGATAATTCTAAGGCCTGTGTGTCACACAACTTCCCAGCCTTTCCCAACAGTGCTAAGCTGTGGTTTCCCCTGTGGTGGCTGGCTTAATGACACAGCTTTGATTGGCTATACCCCCTTCCAGGTGTCACTTCTTCACCCAAATAAACATCCTTCTGTCAAATTTTCATCTCAGGATCAACTTTGGGAAGAATGCAATCTACAAGCGTTGGTGTCAGTGTCAGAGCAGGAGTGCCGTCATCTCAGACAAACACTGCCATTTTAAGTTCCAGCTCCCTCTCTAGCCTCATGCATTTCAAGGAAATCCCTTCTCTTCTAACAGCAGGCAGCCAGAAAGAGCAGACAGTGAGACACACATAAGACAGCCCACGCAAGGAGGCAGGGGGAAAGTCTCTTGGGCTGTCACCTATGCTGAACTGGGAGAAGATACAGGGAGTAAAGGTTCTACCTTCCCGTATTAGTTCACACTTATACAATGAGCCCCAGAAAAACCGTGGGCCCTAATAAGCACGCGCCTTTCCCTTTAGGTGCACTAAGATAGGGAAGCTAAACGTAAGCTCAGGGGATATGCCTGCAGCTGCAAGAGAATGTATGGGAACAGATGCAAAACTTCCCTCCCAGATAAGCAAGACAAAGAGACACAGAAACATTTCAAGCCTGTGATAAGCTCTCCTGCCCTGAACCCTTAAGTACTCTCCATCTGTAAGAAGGAGTGCTCCTGACCTAACTTGGCAAGAAACCCCTCTCAGGTTTATTCTCTGAAATAAACTTGTATTTGACTACTCAGCTACTTTTCATGTTTCTTTCTTCCTTCTTCAACTCTTAGAGCCAGGAGTAGGAGGCAGATCCTCTAGTGGGACCCTGGAATGAGACCACTAGCCACAGGGCTGCTGGTGTGATTGGGGTTGTCATCAGCCTATGGGGCATGTCACAGCACTGCCTTCACAAGGCTGTCACCTATGCTGAACTGGGAGAAGATACAGGGAGCAAAGGTTGTACCTTCCTGTGTTAGTCAGTTCTTGCACTGCTATAAAGAAAGACTGGGTAATTTATTTTAAAAAGAGGTTTAATTGGCTCATGGTTCCATAGGCTGTACAGGAAGCATGGCTGGGGAGGTGAAGGGACAGCAGGCATGTCTTCACATGGTCGGAGCAGGAGAAAGAGGGCAAAGGTGTAGGTCTACCCACTTTCAAACAACCAAATCTCCTGAGAACTCACTCACCATCACAAGAACAGCAAGGGGGAAATTCACCCCCATGAGCCAAGTGCCTCCCACCAAACCCCTCTGCCAACACTGGGAATTAAAATTCAACATGCGACTTGGGCACGGACACAAAGCCAAACCCTATCCCTTCCCATTTGTGAAATGTCCATAGCATGTGAGAGATACAGAGGGAATGGAGAGTTTTAAGCGCAGTAGAGTTGTCTGTTTGCTGTGAACTGCCTGAAATCTGCTACAGGAGAAAAAATGATGGCTGAAGTCAACCAACCACTAACACAGGGGATGACGTAAAAGGCAGAGGCCTCTGTGAACACAGAAAGTGACCTCTTCTTCTGTCGATGGAGGAAGACCTGATGCTGAGGGGGACAGAATTACAGAGAAGCCCAACGTCGTATCCCTGGCAAATCTCTGCTACATGCAAGGCTCTGCCAGGGGAGATGTGGGACCCTAAAACCTGCAATAGGAACGTCTGATGGGTGCACTTGGGAAACTTGAATACTCAGAGTCTCCCATATCCTCTAGCCCTGTGGAAATCATGCACACTCTTGTTAAAGGGTAGCTGCCTTCCCTTGCCTAACGGCCTTCAAAACCCATTCCTGAGGCAAATGCTTTGCACGATGGTTCTTGCAAAGATCTTGACCTTCCTCAAGATCTGCACAGCTTCCTCCCCTCACAGCTTCTAGGACAATAAGTAAGGTAAAATCACAACTTGGGCCCACCTTAGATTGACCCAGGAAGCAGGTCAATTGTGGCAAAAAGCAAAGCTGGCAGAGATGCAGGTGGACACAGGAGGCAGGAATAACAAAATCCAAGACTAGGGGCCTCAAAAAGTCTAGATCCTGCAGCCTCACAGTGAGAGGCTAAATAATTCACCAAATTTTGAAAAACAAAGTGGAACATCCTTCAACCTCATGGTGCTTGACTGACAAAGACCTACCAGAGAAGGCCCCAGAGGACGGGCAAGAGTTGAAGACCCCCAGGAGTATAAGCTGATACTAACAAGCCGCAGCCGCTTTTCCCAGGGTACACTTGCCAAGCTGGGTGCAACTAAGGGCTGATAAATAAAGACACTTCTAGACAAAAAAAAAATTAGAAACCTAAGAGAATCTGTTGTCAGTAGGTCTGCATTAAAAGAAATAATAGAGTTCTCCAGATAGGTGGAAATGATGCAAACCACAACATGGAAACTCAGGCAGGAATGAGGAGCACTAGAGAGAATAATTACACGGTCAAATCTACACCAATATTGACTGTGCCAACCAAACTAGAAATACTGTGTTAGCTTTTAAATCCACACAGAAAGAAAATACATTACAATAATAAAGCAAAAGGTGAGGGGGAATCATAGAGTTAAAAATCTTCTGATGGCACAGCATTTTATGGGTGACATGAAAGAGGTAAACATTTGTACTAGATCACAAGTCAAAAATATGTGCTGTGGCCGGGCGCAGTGGCTCACGCCTGTACTCCCAGCACTTTGGGAGGCCAAGATGGGTGGATCATGAGGTCAGGAGTTCAAGACCAGCCTGACCAACATGGTGAAACCTCATCTCTACTAAAAATACAAAAAATTAGTTGGGCATGATAGTGGTCGCCTGTAGTCCCAGTTACTGTGGAGGCTGGGGCAGGAGAATCGCTTGAACCCAGGAGGTGGAGGTTGCAGTGAACCGAGATTGTGCCATTGCTCTCCAGCCTGGGCGACAAGAGCAAGAGTCTGTCTCAAAAAAAAAAAAAAAAAGTGCTGTAATCTCTCTAGGGTGACTTTTAAAAGGCTAGTAAGAGAATATATAACTTACAAGCAAATAGAGGGAAAAATACAATAATTGTAAAAATTGGGGGAAAAAAAGCCAGAGAGGAGAAAAAAGAACATAAAAACAGGTGAGTAAAATACAAAATGAATAATCATATCATAGATATAAACGTAATTACATTAGTAATTACAAGAAAAATATTAAGATTGTCAGACGTGGGCCGGGCGCGGTGGCTCACGCCTGTAATCCCAGCACTTTGGGAGGCCGAGGCGGGTGGATCACCAGGTCAAGAGATCGAGACCATCCTAGTCAACATGGTGAAACCCCGTCTCTACAATAAAAAAAAAATTAGCTGGGCATGGTGGCACATGCCTGTAATCCCAGCTACTCAGGAGGCTGAAGCAGGAGAATTGCCTGAACCCAGGAGGCGGAGGTTGCGGTGAGCCGAGATCGCGCCATTGCACTCCAGCCTAGGTAACAAGAGCAAAACTCCGTCTCAAAAAAAAAAAAAAAGATTGTCAGACGTGATAAAGAAACAACCCGAAGATACATTACGTAGAAGAGCCACAGCTGAGCATCACGGCCTGTAATTCCAGCAACTCATCCTCAGGTTGAGGTGAGAGGACTGCTTGAGGCCAGCAGTTTGAGACCAGCCTGGGCAACACAGCAAGACCCCATCTCTACAAAAAAATTTTTGTCTGAATTAGCTGGGCATGGTGGCGCATGCCTGTAGTCCCAGCTATTAGGCAGGATGAGGCAGGAGAATTGCTTGAACCCAGGAAGCGGAGGTTGTGGTGAGCCAAGATCATGCCATTGCACTCCAGCCTGGGTAACAAGATCGAAACTCCATCTCAAAAAAAAAAAAAATTTTGTCTGGGTGTGGTAGCTCACACCTGCAATCCCAGCACTTTGGGAGGCTGAGGAAGGTGAACCACCTGAGGTCAGGAGCTTTAGACCAGCCTGACCAATGTGGTAAAACCCCATTTCTACTAAAAATACAAAAAATTAGCCAGACATGATGGTGTGTGCCTGCAGTCCCAGCTATTCAGGAGGCTGAGGCAGGAGAATTGCTTGAATCTGGGAGGCAGAAGTTGCAGTGAGCCAAGATCAAGCCATTGCACTTCAACCTGGGCAACAGAGTGAAACTCCGTCTCAAAAAAAATTTTTTTTCAGTAAGCCAGGGATGGTGATGTGTGCCTAGAGTCTCAGCTTCTTGGGATGCTTAGGTGGGAGGACTGCTTGAGCCCAGGAGTTTGAGGTTGCAGTGAGCTATGATTCTGCCCCTGCACTTCAGCCTGGGTGACAGAGCAAGGCTCTGTCTCTAAAAAAAGAAGAGGCACAACTTTAATGTAAATTTAAGATCACAAATAGGTTTAAAAAAAGGGATGAGAAAAGGGCCATAGGAAAATACAAGATGGAAAGAGCAGGTACAACTTTGCTAACCCCACACAAGATACCATTTAAGGCAAGAACCATTACTAGAGGAAAAGAAGGACTTTTCACCAAAACAAAAGGGTCAATCCCCCAAGAATATATCAACATCCTAATTCTAGAGGTCCTAAAGACATAACTTGGAATAAGTGAACCAAAAATTGGCATAATTAACATGAAAAATAGATAAATCCATTATCAGAGTATGAGATTTTTAAACTGCTATAATGGCCAGGTGCACTAGCTCACACCTGTAATCCCAGCACTTTGGGAGGCCAAAGATGGCACATCACTTGAGGTCAGGAGTTCGAGATCAGCCTGGGCAATGTGGTGAAACCCCATGTCTACTAAAAATACAAAAAAAGATTAGCTGGGTGTGGTGGTGGCACACATCTTTAGTCCAGCTCCTCGGGGGCTGAGGCCTAAGAATTGCTCAAACCCGGGAGGCGGGGGCTGCAGTGAGCCAAGATCATGCCATCACACTGTAGCCTGGGCAACAGAGTAAGACTCTGTCTCAAAAAAAAAAAAAAAAAAAAAAAAAACCCTATAACTACTAAAACAAACCAAAAAATCAGCAAAGATAGAGCTAAACAAAAGCTTGACTTACATGACATATATATAAAACTCTGCATGTTAGCCCTAGTAACTAGTCACTGAACAGGTGTCTATATGCAGAAGTATGAATAAATCCTATTCTATTTGCACAATGCAATACTATTGAGCAATGAGAACAAACAAAATGCAACCATACAATATGGATAAATGTCAAACCAATGGTTTGGAGAGAAGAAGCCAGACAGAAGAGTACATACAAAATGATTCTATTTATATAAAATTCAAACAGACAAAACTATTATATAATAATCTGTAGTGTTGGACATCTATAGAGAGATCATCCTTTGGGAGGTTTAAAAACCAGAAGATGGCATAAGGAGGGCCCCTGGTGGTTTGGTCATTATTATCTTTCTCTATCTGAATGCTGGTTACAGAAGTGTTTACCTAAGAAAAATCCATCAAATTGTATACCTATATCTTGTGTAGCTTTATGTATGTAACACTTGAACAAAAACTTTTTTAGAGGGAGACGCTCTATATAATCTCTAGAATACTTTCTTTTAAAGCGTAATGAATTCAAGAGAGGTAGCCTAATGCAATGGTTAAGAGTATACACTTTAGAGCTAGCATCTGTATTTGGAAACCTGTATTCTGCCTGTCTGGCCATGTCACTATGGAAGATCTGAAACGCTGTCTGATTTCTTTTTTTTTTTTTTTTTTTAAGACGGAGTTTCTCTCTTGTTACCCAGGCTGGAGTGCAATGGCGCGATCTCGGCTCACTGCAACCTCCGCCTCCTGGGTTCAGGCAATTCTCCTGCCTCAGCCTCCTGAGTAGCTGGGATTACAGGCACGCGCCACCATGCCCAGCTAATTTTTTGTATTTTTAGTGGAGACGGGGTTTCACCATGTTGACCAGGATGGTCTCAATCTCTTGACCTCGTGATCCACCCGCCTCGGCCTCCCAAAGTGCTGGGATTACAGGCGTGAGCCACCGCGCCCGGCCCGATTTCTTTAATCTTACAGTTTTCTGCTACCTCAAACATTGTTCAAAAATTAGGGTAAGTGATCTGAATGATTCCAGGTGCATATTTGTTTATGTTAAAAGATAACTATTTCTACAATGAGTTTGGATATTCCCAATAGGAAAAACGGAGAGGGGCTGGCGGGTATGGTAGATCATGTCTGTAATCTTAGCACTTTGGGAGGCTGAGGTGGATATCAATGAACACCTAGGAAAACATGACATTACCAAATGAACTCAACAATATACCAATGACCAATTCTCGAGTAACAGAGATATGTAACAGAGAATTAAAAATAGTTGTTTCGAGGAGACACAACAAAAGTCAAGATAACACAAAGAAGGTGTAGGGTCCAGCCCTACTAGGGTCGTGGGTGTTCCCTATCGCTGTGCTGAGGCGCTGGATCTGAGCAATAAGGAGACAAAACACCAAAGGACTGGGTAAGAGCAGCTGGGCTTGGAGGGCCAATGCTACTTACAAGTGGAGACAGGCGAGGCCCCTGAGTCTCCAGGAGCGTCTGTATTTCTTAGGTATAGGCTGGGGGGAAAGGGCAATGAGTGAGGTCATCTTAAGGGTAGTGATAGGGTTAAGACAATCACATGAGTAATAAACAAGGGGCCCACACCCAATGAGGTGGGCAGTGCGCAGCAAGAAGGGTGCAGTGTTCAACAACTCTTATCTAGGGGCAGGCAACTTCTAAGGTTTTCTATAGGAGGATGCTTCAAGTCAGCACAGTAGCAAGAGAGCTGACAGGGTTCACAGCCAACTAGGCACGATTACACTGGAGGGGTTTTAAACCCTTGGACATTAGTGGGATTGCCGGCCTGAAGCCAGCTTTCCACAGAACTGGACACAAGATACTACAACTCCCTTACAGGAGGAGTGACTCTTGCTCTAAGCTGCCATACAGCGGGTATCTTTACGATACTGAATGCTGCTGCCTGGGCTGCCCTGCCATGTAGCGCCTGCCCTTTTAGGCAGGGGCACTACCACCTGGGCCATTGATTCTTGTCCTGGTATGGCAGTTTTTCCTTAGTTCATGCTCTGTACCATGTCTGCTCTTGACACTCCTCCAACTACAAACTAAGATATGATTACATAAAAGGATTATATAAAAGGAAATACATGAACAATAAGTTATTCTTCAGGCACTAATTGTGCCAGGGGTCTGCTTAGCTCTCCTTCCCTGGTGCCCAGAAGGGGATTTACCCACAGAAAGAATTCAGAATCCTATCATAAACGTAACCAAGAAATTGAAATAATTTTTTAAAATCAATCAGAAACCCTGAAGATGAAAAAATCAACTGACATACTACAGAGTGAATCAGAGTCTCTCAAAAGCAGAATTGATCAAGCAGAAGGAAGAATTAGTGAACTTGAAGACAGGCTGTTTGAAAATAGAGGAGACAGAAGAAAAAATAAAAAAAGAATGAAGCATTCTTACAAGATGTAGAAGATAGCCTCATAAGGGAAAATCTAAGTTATTGACCTTAAAGAGGAAGTAGAGAGAGAGATTAGGATAGAAAGTTTATTCAAAGGGATAATAACAAACAACTTTCCCAATCTACCTTAATATATCAATATTCAAGTACAAGAAGGTAATAAAACACCAATCAGATTTAGCCCAAATAAGACTACTTCAAGACATTTAATATTCAAGCTCCCAAAGGTGAAGGATAAAGAAAGGATTCTAAAAGCAGTAAAAGAAAAGAAAGAAAGAACATGCAAAGGAGCTCCAATACATCTGGCAGCAGACTTGTCAGTGGAAAACTTACAGGCCAGAAGAGAGTAGCATGACATATCTAAAGTGCTGAATGAAAAAAAACGTTCATCTCAGAATAGTAAATCCAGCAAAAAATATCCTTCAAACATAAGGAGAAATACTTTCCCAGACAACCAAAAGCAAAGGAATGTCATCAATACCAGACCTGTCCTACAAGAAATGTTAAAGGGAGTTCTTCAATCCAAAAGAAGAGGACATTAACAATAAGAAATTACTGAATGTACAAAACTCACTGGTAATAGTAAGTACACAAACACACAATATTATAACACTGCAATTATGGTATGTAAACTACTCATACCTTGAGTAGAAAGACAAAAAGATGAACATATCAAACATAATAACTACAACTTTTTAAGATATAGATAGTATAATAAAATAGAAAAAACAAAAAGTTCAAAAGTAGGGAGGATGAAGTTGAAGTGTAGTTTTTATAAGTTTTCTCTTTGCTTATTTGTTAGCTTGTTTTTGCAATTAGTGTTAAGTTGTCATCAGTTTAAAATAATGACTTTAAAGATACTATTTGCAAGCTTCATGGTAACCTCAAATCAAAACACCTACAACAGATACACAAAAATCAAGAAGTTAAAACATACCATCAGAGAAAATTACCTTCACAAAAAGGAAGACAAGAAGGAAGAGAAGACCACAAAACAACCAGAAAACAAATAACAAAATAGCAGTAGTAAGTCCTTACTTATCAATAATACCATTTAATGTAAATGGACTAAACTCACCAATCAAAAACAAAGAGTAACTGAATGGATTTTATGAAAACAAGACCCAATGATCTGTTGCCTACAAGAAACACACTTTACCTATAAAGACACCTATAGACTGAAAATAAAAGGATAGGAAAAGATATTCCATGCAAATGGAAACCAAAAAAGGGCAGCAGTAGCTATACTTATATCAGATTAAGTAATTTCAAGACAAAAGTTATAAAAAGAGACAAAGAAGTTTACTACTTAATGATAAGGGGTCAATTCAGCATGAGGATATAACAGTCACAAATATACATACACCCAACACTGGAGCTTCCAGATGTACAAAGCAAATATTATTAGATCTAAAGAGAGACATAGATCCCAATAAAATAACAGGTGGAGATTTTAATGCCCCACTTTCAGCATTAAACAGATCACCAGAGAGAAAATCAACAAAGAAACATCAGACTTAATCTGCACTATAGAACAGAAGGACCTAACAGATATTTACAGAACATATCATCCAATGGCTGCAAAATACATTCTTCTTCTCAGCACGTGGATCATTCTCAATGACAGACCATATGTTAGGTTACAAAACAAATCTTTAAAATTTCCAAAAAAAAAAAAAAACTGAAATTACATCAAGTATCTTCTCTGCCCACAATGGAATAAAACTGGAAATCACAACAAGAGAAACTTTGGAAACTATACAAACACATGGAAATTAAACAATATGTTTCTGAATGACCAGTAGGTCAAGGAAGAAATTAAGATAAAAATTGAAAATTTTCTTGAAACAAATAAAAATGGAAACACAATATACCAACACCTATGGGATACAGCCAAACAATACTCAAGAGAAAAGTTTACAGCAGTAAGTGCCCACATCAAAAAAGTAGAAAAATTTTAAATAAACAACCTAATATTTCATCTTAAAGAACTACAAAAGCAAGAGCAAACAAAACCAAAATTAGTAGAAAAAAGAAATAATAAAGATCAAAACAGAAATAAATGAAATTGAAATGAAAAAAGTACAAAAGATCAATGAAACAAATAGTTGGCTTTTGAAAAGATAACATCAATAAACCTTTAACCAGGCTAAGAAAAAAAAAAGAAGATCCAAATAAATAAAATGAGATGAAAAAGGAGACATTACAACTGGTATCTCAGAAATTCAATTGGAAACTATTATGAGCAACTTATGCCAATAAATTGGAAAACAGAAGAAATAAGTAAGTTCCTAGACACATACAATCTACAAAGATTGAGCCATGAAGAAATCCAAAATGTGAATAGACCAATAACAAGTAATGAATCAAAGCCATAATAAAAAAATCTCCCAGCAAAGCAAGGCCCAGGACCCAATGGCTTCACTGCTAAATTTTACCAAACATTTAAAGAAGAACTAATACCAATCTTACTCAAAAAAGTATTCCAAAAAAACTGATGAGAGAATACTTCCAACTCATTCTATGAGGCCAGAACTATCCTGATATGAAAACCAGACAAAGACGCATCAAAAAAAGAAAACTACAGGCCAATATCCCCAGTGAACATTGATGCAAGAATCCTCCACAAAATACTAGCAAACCAAATTCAACGAAAACATTCATCATGACCAAGTGGGATTTATCCCAAGACTGCATGCATGTTCAACATATACAAGTCAATCAATGTGATAGACCGTATCAGCATAATAAAGGAAAAATACCATATGATCATTCCAATTGATGCTGAAAGAGCTTTTGATAAAATGCTGCATCCTTTCATAATTTTTTTAAAAACACTCAGAAACTGGGTATAAAAGGAATCATGCCTCAACACAATAAAAAGCATGGCTTTTGTGTTGAGGAATGATTCCTTCTATACCCAGTTTCTGCATCCTGCAACTTTTGTGCGTGTGTGTGTGTGTACACACACACACATACACACACACATAAGATTATATATATATATACATAAGATTGTATATACATATATACATGTATATATGCATAAATTGATCATACTAGTATCATACTGAATGGGGAAAAATTGAAAGCCTTTCCTCTAAGATCTGGAACAAGACAAGGATGCCCACTTTCACCACTGTTCTTCAACATAGTACTGGAAGTCCTAGCTAGAGTAATCAGACAAGAGAAAGAAGTAAAAGGCAGTCAAAATGGAAAGGAAAAAGTAAAATTATGTTTGTTTGCAGATAATGTGATCTTATACTTGAAAAAACTAAATACTCCACCAAAAGACTATTAAAACTGATAAACAAATTTAGTAAAGTTGCAGAATACAAAATCAACATTCAAAAATCAGTAAACAACCTGAAAATGCAATCAAGAAATGAATCCCATTTACAATAGCTACAAATTAAATAAAATACCCAGGAATAAACTTAACCAAGGAAGTAAAAGGTCTTTAAAATATAAACTTTTATGCAAGATATTGAAGAGGACACCAAAAAATGGAAAGATATTCCATGTTCATGGATTAGAAGAATCAATATTATTAAAATATCCATGCCACCCAAAGCAATCTACAGATTCAATGCCATCCCTATTAAAGTACTAAGGAAATTCCTCACAGAAATAGAAAAAACAATCCTAAAATTTATGTGGGACCACAAAAGACCCAGAACAGAACTATAGTAACCAAAACAGGATAGTACTGACATAAAAACAGTTACACAGACCAATAAAACAGAGAATCCAGAAGTAAATCCATTCAGCTACAGTGAACTCATCTTCAACAAAACTTCCAAGAACATATATTGAGAAAAGGATAGTCTTGTCAGTAAATTGTGCAACCTTGGGTGTTCATATGCAGAAGAATGAAACCAGACCGCTATCGCTCACCATACACAAAAATTAAATCAAAATGGATTAAAGACTTAAATCTAAGACCTGAAACTATGAAACTACTAAAAGAAAACACAGGAGAAACTCTCCAGGACATTGGTCCGGGCAAAGATTTCTTGAATAATACTTCACAGGCACAGGGAACCAAAGCAAAAAATGGACAAATGGAATCACATTTTTAAAAATCACATTAAAAAGCTTCTGCATAGCAAAGGAAACAATCAGCAAAGAGGCAATCCACAGAAAGAATGAAAATCTTTGCAAACTATCCATCTGACAAGGGATTAATAACCAGAATACATAAGGAGCTCAAACAACTCAACAGGAAAAAAATCTAATAATTTGATTTAAAATGGGCAAAAGATTGAATAGATATTTCTCAAAAGAATACATCCAAACGGCAAACAGGTATAGGAACAGGTGCTCAACATCAGTGATCATCAGGGAAACACAAATCAAAACTCCAATGGGACGTCATCTCATACTAGTTAAAATGGCTTTTATCCAAAAGGCAAGAAATAATGAATGCTGTTTTGCGAAGAAAGGAAACCCTCATACACTGTTGGTGAGAATGTAAATTAGTACAGTCACTTGGAAAAAAACATGGAGGTTCCTCAAAAAACTAAGAATTGGCTGGGCACGGTGGCTCACACCTGTAATCCCAGCACTTTGGCAGGCCAAGGCGGGCAGATTACCTGAGGTCAAGAGTTCGAGACCAGCCTGGCCAACTGAGTGAAACCCCATCTCTACTAAAAATACAAAAATTAGCCAGGCATGGTGGTGCATGTCTGTGATCCCAGCTATCTGGGAGGCTGAGGCAGGAGAATCACTTGAACCCGGGAGGTAGAGGCTGCAGTGAACCAAGATCACACCACTGCACTCCAGCCTGGGCAACAGAGCAGGACTCCATTTCGGGAAAAAAAAAATCAAAAAACAAAAACAAAATGAAGAATAGAACTACTATGTGATCCAGCAATCCCACTGATAGGGATATACCTAAAAGAAAATAAATCAGTAAATCAAAAAGATGTCTGCAGTCCTATGTACTGCAGCACTGCTCACAATATCCAAGATTTGGAACCTAGTTGTCTATCAACAGACAAAAGAATAAATAAAATGTGGTACATATGCACATTTCCATCCACGTGGTCACAAATGACAGCATCTCATTCTTTTTTATAGCGGATTCAGCCACAAAAAAGAATGAGATGCTGTCATTTGTGACCACGTGGATGGAAATGGAGGACATTATGTTAAGTAAAATAAGACAGGCACAGAAAGACAAGTTTTACATGTCCTCACTCATTTGTGGGAGCTAAAATTAAAACCATGGCATTCATGGAGATAGAGAGTAAAATGAAGGTTACCGGAGGCTGGTAAGGTAGAAGGGTGAATGGTAGGGATGGTGAAGGGGTATAAAGACATACTTAGAATGAATAAGATATAGTATTTGATAGCACAACAGGGTGACTAAAGTCAACAACAATGTATTGAACATTTTTTTAAACAACTAAAACAGTCTAATTGGATTGTTTGTAACACCAAAAATGATAAATCCTTGAGGTGATGAACACACCATTTCCCCTGATGGAATTATTTCAAATTGCATGTGTGTATCAAAATATCTCATGTACCACATAAATATATAAACCTACTATGAACCCACAAACATTAAAAATAAAATAAATGAATAAATATTTAAAATGATAGGGGAAACCAAATGAAAGGCATATGAGAAATTCTCTGTGTCATCTTTGCAACTTTTCTGTAAATCTAAAAAAAATCAGAGTAATTCACCACTTATGATGGTTCATTTTATGTATCAACTTGACTGAGACACAGGTTACTAAGACATTTGGCCAAACATTATTCTGAGGACGTCTGTGAGGGTGTTTCTGGATGAGATTAACATTTGAATCAATAGGCTGAGCACAACAGATTGCCCTCCCCAATGTGGGTGGCCCTCACCCAATCAACTGAAGGCTTAAGTAGAACAAAAAGATTGAGTAAGAGGGAAGGCCTCCTGCCAGACTACTTGACCTGAGACATTGGTCTTTCAGGCTTTCAGACTCAGACAGAAACATCAACTCTTCCTGGGTCTTGAGGCTGCTGGTCTTTGGATCAGCAGCTCTCCTGGGTCTCCACCTTGCCCACTGCAAATCTTGGGATTTATCAGCCTCCATTATCACATGAGCCAATTTCTTACAGCAAATCTACATCTATCTATCTAATATGGGTTGCCTCTGTGTCCCCACCCAAATCTCATCTTATAGCCCTTCTGGGGCACCGCTTAGTGGAGCTGTGAGAAGAGGGCCGCCATCCTCCAGACCCCAGAATGGTAGATCCACTGACAGCTTGCACTGTGTGCCTGGAAGAGCTGCAGACACTCAATGCCAGCCCACAAAGGCAGCCATGAGGGACGCTGTGCCCTGCAAAGCAAAGGGGCAGAGCTGCCCAAGACTATGGGAACCTATCTCCTGCATCAGCGTGACCTGGATGTGAGACCTGGAGTCAAAGGAAATCATTTTGGAACTTTAAGATTTGACCGCCGTGCTGGATTTCAGACTTGCATGGAGCCTCTAGCCCCTTTGTTTTGGCCAATTTCTCCCATTTCAAATGGTTGCATTTACCCAATGCCTGTATCTACGTTATATCTAGGGGTGCAATGATATGATTTGGCTCTGTGTCCCCACCCAAATCTCATCTTGTAACGCCCATAATTCCCACGTGTTGCAGAAGGTACCCGGTGGGAGATAACTGAATTATGGGGTAGGTCTTTTCCATGCTGTTGTCATGATAGTGAATAAGTCTCACAAGACCTGATGGATTTGAAAATGGGGGTTTCCCTGTTCAAGCTCTCTCTTTGCCTGCTGCCATCCACATAAGATGTGACTTGCTCCTCCTTGCCTTCCGCCATGTTTGTGAGGCCTCCCCAGCCATGTGGAACTGTAAGCCCAATAAACCTCTTTGTTTTGAAAATTGCAGAGTCTTAGGTATGTCTTTATCAGCAGCATGAAAACGGACCAATACACTATCTATCCTGTTAGTTCTGTTTCTCTCCAAAAAACCCTAATACACCACATTCACAGAAAGAAAAAAAAAAGGAGAAAATTCCCATGATTATCTCAATAGATGCAGAAAAGGCATTTAACAAAATTAGTGATTAAAAAACTCGTAGAAAACAGAGAATAAAATAACACTTCCATGACCTGAAAAAGAAGTCTAGAGAAGCCATCATATGAATTGGTAAAATGTTGAAGTTTTCCACCTAAAACCAAGAACAAGACAAAGACATCCATTCTCACTACTTCTATTCAAAATTGTATTGAATGTCGTAGTGTAGAAGGGCAAGGAATGGAGATGAAAGGCATCCAGATAGAAAACTATAAAACTGTTATTATTTGCAAATAACGTGATTGTGTATTAGAAAATCCAAATGAATCTACCAATACATGATTTTAAGCACTAAGTGCATTTAGCAAGACTGCTGTGCACAAGGTCCATACACAAGAATCACTTCTATTTCTATATGCCTGCAACAAATGTTAGAAATTTAGAAAAGCTTTTGAAAAACATAAAACACTCTTAGGTGAATGAATATAACGAAAGATGTATAAAACTTCTACACTGAAAGCTACAATACACTATTAAGGGAAATTAAACCCTAAATAAAGAATATATACTATGTTAATTATTGAAAGGCTCAATATCCCTAGATGAGAAAGTCTCCCCAAAATCATTTAAATATTTCATATAATCACATCCAAATCCCAGAAGAATTCATTTTGGGTGGAAAATGATAACCTAACTGTAAAATGTGTATGAAAATGCAAAGGGCTGAGAATAACCAAGGCGATCTTGAAGGAGGAGGAGGTGGAGGATGAGGATGAGAAGGGAAAACTGGAGGTAATGAAGACAGTGTGATAGTGGTACAAAAACAGAAATATAAACCAACAGAAAAAGAGTTTAGAAATGGATTCGAAAATATACAATCCCCTGATTTATGACAAGGTGACGCATGAGAGTGCTGGAAATATGAAGGTCTTGTCAGTAAATAGAGTTAATCAGTAACTCAAATCATGTCTAAGAATTGAGGTAGGAGGCACGATTACTCCAGAGGCGGGGCTCAGACACCAGACCAAACTGAGGACTAGCTAAAACAGGTCTAGGGCCAAAGCACCTCACATGAGACACACCACCAGTGTGCTCTGCCAGCGCAACATTGCCATGGCAACGCCAGGGATTTACCACCCCTCTCCATAGCAACAACCTGGTAACCCAGAAGTTACCGCCCTCGTCCTAGAAATCTCTGTATAAACTATCCCTTAATTTGCATATAATTAAGCATGGATGTAAATATGATGCAGACCTGCCTCTCAGCTGCTGCTCTGGGCTCACTGTCTACAGGGTCTTCCTGGCCCTGCTCTGCACCTGCAAGGCGCAGTCCGTCCACCAGTGCTGTGCTTTGCCGCCTCAATAAACGTTGCTGGCTAACACCACCGGCTCACCCTTGAGTTGTTATCTGGCAGAAGCCAGGAACCCGCCCCCGCCCAGGAGTAAGCCCCAGTTTGGGGGCTTGTTTGTCCTGCATCACAATCCAGTTTAGACAAATTGCAGACCTAAATAGTAAAAATGCTTTTAGAAAAATTTTCTCTTTTCTGGTTTCAATTCAGTTAGTTTCTGCTCTTATGTCATTGTTTGTTTCGGGGTGTTTTTTTCTTCTTCTTCATTTGAGACAGAGTCTTGCTCTGTCGTCCAGGCTGGAGTGCGGTTGCACGACCTCGGCTCACTGCAACCTCCGCCTCACAGGTTCTAGCGATTCTCTGCCTCAGACAGCTGAGTAGCAGGGATTATAGAAGCGCGCCACCATGCCCAGCTAATTTTTTGGTTTTTGTTGTTGTTGTTCCTTTTTTGTTTGGTTTTTGTCTCACTCTGTTGCCCAGGCTGGAGAGCAGTGCCACAGTCTCAGCTCAGTGCAGCCTCTGCCTCCTGGGTTCAAGTGATTTTCCTGCCTCAGCCTCCCAAATAGCTGGGATTACAGGTGCGCGCCACCACACCTGGCTAATTTTTACATTCTTAGCAGAGATGGGGTTTCGCCATGTTGGCCAGGCTGATCCTGAACTCCTGACCTCAGGTGACCCGCCCACCTCAAACCTCCCCAAGTGCTGGGATCACAGGTGTGAGCCACCGTGCCTGGACTTATATGTATTATGGCCTGCTTTGTTCGCTTTGGATTTCTGCTGCTCTTCTTTTCCCAGTTTCTTAATGCAGAAGCTTAGGTTATTGACGGGATGCCTTTATTTCTAATACAGAGCTTTAATGTTCTATCTTTAATGGTCTATATTTAATGCTAGAAATGCTTAGGGGAAAATTTATATAGAAATGCAGTGTCACAATGTCTGAATATTACTTTCCAGTGGGGTGGGGGGGGGGGGAACGTGCATATATAAAAAGAGTGACAGAGAACGAACGTGACAAAAGGAGGCAAAACGTTAACAACTGTGAAGAGTTATGAGAGATTATTTGGGCATCTCATTTTTCCGTGGATTTGGGCATTTTTGTCCAGTCCCCAAAGATGACAGTGTGGCCTCAATGCCTGCCCTGTGGCCTACGTGTATTCACCATGGGTGAGCACCTGCAGCTGGGCCATGGGGAGACAGGGCGGTGCCCAACGCAGGACCCCGAGGGCCGGGACTGGAGGAGGCGCAGGCTCAGGCGTCCACGCGCAGCCCCGCAGAGGGGGCCCCACATCTCCCCGCAGGCGGCCGCTCCCACACCCCCTCCCCAGGCTTCCGGGAGCAGCCAACTCCTGCACCTGGGCGAGAAGCTGGGTCCGCAGCCGACGGCGGGGACGGGGTGGGGTGGGAAGGGGGCCCATTTTCCTCAGCCTCCCTGGAGCCCGGCCCTGGGCCCACCCCATACCCCGAGCCTCCCCCTGTCTGCTGTGACCAGGACCAGGATGGTGAAGGCCGCTGTGGGGTGACTGGGGGTGCGGGGCCGCTTGTCCCCAGCGCAGGAGGAGCCATGACCCGACCCGTATCTTCCGCCTCCTGGAGGCTCAGCGCCTCAGGGAAAGGACGTGGGTGAAGGGCTCTATGCAGCGCTCTGTTGAAAACGCGAGAACCCAGTCTCAGCCGGAGCCTGGGGACGCCCTCACCTGTGCAGGGGTCACAGTCGCCTCAGCAGGGGCTCGGCCTCTTTCCCAGGCTACGGCGGCAGAGCCCCAGAGGCAGAGACAGGGGCCCCACCCGCTAAGCCTCAGCTCCTGGGTGCCGCCTCTGCACGTGGGGCCCTGGAGGCACGTGAGGCCCTGGAGGCACGTGGGGCGCTGGAGGCACGTGGGGCGCTGGAGGCACGTGAGGCCCTGGAGGCACGTGAGGCCCTGGAGGCACGTGTGGCGCTGGAGGCACGTGAGGCCCTGGAGGCACGTG
>NW_016107367.1:1693843-1694848 GCF_001604975.1 Cebus imitator | reverse complement strand
CTGGAGGCACGTGAGGCCCTGGAGGCACGTGTGGCGCTGGAGGCACGTGAGGCCCTGGAGGCACGTGAGGCCCTGGAGGCGCGTGTGGCCCTGGAGGCACGTGTGGCGCTGGAGGCAGGTGAGGCCCTGGAGGCGCGTGTGGCGCTGGAGGCACATGAGGCCCTGGAGGCGCTGCGCTGTGCGGCGAGGGCCTCCTCTTCCTGTCCCAGCCTGATGTGTGGCCCTGGTTGAGAAGCTGCTGGCGCCAAATTCCTGCCCCTAACCCTCTTCAGGAGGAAAATCATGCAGCCTCACGGCAGGAGGGGCGAGAGCTTCTGGGCTCCGAGAGCCTGACCCTGCCTTCCCTTGGCCTGTGGACATGACCTCTCCAGGTCAGATTTCTCCTCTGCAAAGTGGAGGGGATGGTGCTGGCGGGAGGTTGTACCGACCTCACAAGGCCATCTCCAGGGCCCGAGGAAACGCGTACCACACATGGCACTT
Organism: Cebus imitator; assembly: GCF_001604975.1. NCBI lineage: Eukaryota > Metazoa > Chordata > Mammalia > Primates > Cebidae > Cebus > Cebus imitator. Next base: position 1,694,368 of record NW_016107367.1, on the reverse strand, counting down.
GGACAGAGCCGGTAAATATTGGCTGTCACTAAATTCAAGGTAGCGGGTGACATGGCAGAGTGACCCAGGTGTCAGCACAGGCCTTGTGCATGAGGAAACGCTGGGGGAAGGGAAGGAGACAGCTACACCCACCGCCTGGGGGAGATGTAGGCTCCCCCCTGAACCCAGGAACACCCTGGAACAGGACTCCAGAAGTCCCTACCCAAATCCCCTTCCACCTCCCCCCTCCAACCTAAGCCGCAGGTGCGGTGCCGCATCCCCAGCACCCTGCACGGTGCCTGGCAGGGCGGCCCACAGGGGCGGGGGGACTGCAGAGAACCCGCAGGGATGCAGCCCAGGCCCAGTCACAACTCGGGTTTTAAACTCCAGAATGAGGCCCTACGGTTCACCTGGAGACACGAGGGCTGGGTCTGGCGCCGCACGAGCGCACACACACACACACCATCACCACACACACACACACCACCACACACACACCACACACACAAACACACCACACACACACAACACCCACACACACACACC
>NW_016107367.1:1687228-1693215 GCF_001604975.1 Cebus imitator | reverse complement strand
CACACACACACCACACACACAAACACACCACACCCACACACACACACCACACACACCACACCACACACACACACACACACACAGAACAGGGGCTGCCGTCTCGGTTTCCAAGGCCCCCGAATCCCTGGCAGTCCCCAGCCCAGCTGCAGCAGGGACCAGCTGGAGGACGATCCCCCTGGAGGCATCAGAGCAGGAGCAAGTTCTGAAGAGGCCGAGACACGTGTAGTGAAGATGCCTGTCCAATGAAACCCTCCCCTCTTCCGAGGCTGCCAACCGCAGCGGTCAAGGAGCTGACAAGCAGGAGGGGCGGCAGGCATTCACCACCAGCAGGGCTGGTGAGTCCTTGAGCCCTGCAGAAAAAAATTACCCAGCTGGGCACAATCTAAGGTGTAATGGTAGCATTTGGCCACCAGGTGACGCTCAATAATCATCTTTGCTTTTAAAGTAAGTCAAATTACGCAGCAGAAAACTTCCTGCCCATTCACCGCACACAGGCCACTGTTGCGTGTTTATTGTGAAAGTAATTCTCACAACCAACCATGAAGTATTTGTTGTTGCCCTTACACAGCCGAAGAAGCCGAGGTTCAGAGTATTTGAGTCATTTTCCTGCGGTCACACAGCAGTGACTGTTAGAGACAGGACCAAGCCCAGGTCTCGTCCCCAGAGGCTGCACTGGGCACCCCCTGTACTGCTTCCTGCTGCACCCCTGTGATACTGCCTGCATTTAAGTTCATCTTCCAGCAAAACGTCTCCCCCAAACTTTAATTTGAAATGCTAGGGGCGCGCGCAGGGCCTCAGAGAGGAAAGTGCCCTGTGTGTGGGATGCATAGCAGGACCCTCCGGGCTCCCTCATCCCCACCAGTGCTCACATGCTCCTCGTCACCAAGGCGGCCTCCTGGACCTCCCCAAGCCATGGCGCAGGCCATCTAGGGAAGGAATACGCCCAGGAGCCCCGCCTCTGAGCTTCTTGGAAATGCATGTCCCAGGGTGGGCTGGGGGCGGGGGGCCAAACACACAGGGTATTGTCCAGGTAACTGAAGGGGTCCTGGGCCCAATCTGAGGGCTGCTGTAGGGTTAGCAGCTGAGAAAGGGCCATGCGGCTCCAGCCAAAAGTTGAGCTCCCTGTTCACCTAAATCTGGAAGCTTCATATGGTCCTAGCGACCCGGCTCTGAGAAGACCCCAGCTCCAGAGGGCGGGGGCCACATTTGCATCCCCGGGTTTGCAAAGCCCCGCCACATAGCAGTGGGCTCCATAAATACTCAGAGGGAAAGAGGGAGACTGAGAAAGGGAAAGGGAGGGAGGGAGGGAGGTTCAGACAGAGGATGGGAGGGGCTAAGAGCAGCAGGGGCCAGCAAGTGGACCCAGGCGGCTGGCATGGGGCGTGGCTTGTGGAGGGTGGTGAGTCTGGACGGCAGAGGCCACCGGTGCAGGCTTTGTCCCAGGAGTCTGGGTCTGTCCCTGTAGCAAGGTGTGCTTGTACCAGCTCCGAAGCAGACTATTACATTTTCGGGAATTTTGCAGATCAGTTGTTAAGCACAGCCATTATTAAAAATAAAATTATATTCAAAAAAAGATAAATATTCAAAACTTTCCAACATTTAACTATACCGTACTGTTTTCTCTGCCATTGAGGTTATGTCTGTATAGAAGAGCCTGGGTGACCGTGTGCTGCTGTGACCTCTTCCCCACGGCATAGTCAGTGCCTTCTGGTTGGTGGTTTGGAATTGGCCATGATGGGCAGATTTACACCACGGTAACTGGCAAACACTGCCAATCAGGGCATTTTATCCAGAGCCGTCGTTAAACATTTACACGTAAGTGCACTACGGTCCACAGGGACAGTATGGTCACACTGCACTTTTAAAACATCTTGAGGGCAGGGGAACCCAGAGGCGTTTGAGTAAAGGTGTGAAGAATCAGAGCATGATGCTGTTTAGCTGTTGAGGGGAACCCCACAAGTGCCGTGGCAAGAATCTGAAGCCTCAGGCCGTTCCCATATAAATGTTGATTTAGAAAAGAATTAGAAATATAAGCACATAGTTATTCCTTTATTTAATCATATATAATCTTATAGTTGCTTATAATTATAAAGATATATACTCAATATAACCTTTAATTTTACTAATGACTATCGGGTTATGGAGCATGGAATTGAGGCGACACTGTGAACAAAGTGATCCTAAGGCAAGATGCTCTAAGCCCGCTGTCACCCCAACATGAGGACTGCTGGAGGGCACCTCAGCTGTGTGGCAGTGCCAGCACTGTGAAAGCGCCCACTGTTTAGCCAGCTAGGGAAGGAGACGTCCAAAATGGCCGAGATATCTCCTTCCTGGGGAAGTTTGGAGAAAACTCTGCTTCTTCAAGCTCTTGTGGTAGGCCTGACGGCTGTCAGTCAGGCCTGCAGACATCCAGGGGCTTAACTGTCTCTATGTGATGCTGTGCTTCCATGGTCACGTTCCATGTCCAGTCTCATATTCTGCTTCTGCACCTGGCTTCTCTTTTTCTGAGAAGATAAGAATTAATAATAGTAACATAATCTTAATGTCCTTGACATTTCTGACAAATATGTGAAAAGTGCTGACGCATTAAGTTCTCTCCTCGTCTCAGCTACTTGAAAGCCCTGGGCCCCCATCTCCAAGACACGCGATTTGCCTGACCGTGTCACTGACCACCATTGCTTCACCCTGCCTTCCTTGCCCACTGCTTGGCATTCAGTAGAAGTCAGAGCATCCAGGCACTCAGAGCCACTGCCGGACTCCAAGCTTTGGCTGGCAGTAGACCCCCGGGCCCAAACTCTCTTTTCTCTGTCTCTGTGTCTTGTATCTTTTATTTCCACAGTTTCTCATCTCTGCAGCTGAAGAGGGGGGCTTACAGGACCCTGTAGGGCTGGATCCTACATTTAGCAACTTGGACCAGGACACATCGGAAGCCCAAGTACCTTAGTGTAGCCACTGGGTGATGTCCAGACGCAGAGACAAAGCCACCCCAAATCAGCCCTCTCATTGAGTGCCGAGGACCGTGGTCTAGCCAGCTGGTTCAGCTTTAAACACTCGGGAAGAGAATCCCCACTGGGACACACCCCTGGATCCCAGCCTGCCCTGGGCTGTCTGTCTGCTGCTTCTGCCACCCTGCAGCTTTGCCCATGTTTGGGGAGGAGGCCTGCCTGCCCGTGCCTCCTTTCACCGCCCAGATACAGCAGGGCAGGGCTGGTAGCTGTGTGGGACACCAGCCACACAGTAGCCTTTGTTCTCAGATGAAGAAGCTGCAGGGAAACCGGGTGGGGGGGGTGGACGGTGGCGGGCGGACAGAGGTGAGGATTGAAGTTTTGGGCATGTGGGAAATAGAAAGCTTCCTTTTTAAAGCTTCCTTTCTTGTTAAAGAATATGTGCTAATAACTCTTTGTTCAGCCTTGTCCTATGTAGCTGTTAGACATGCCATGCTTACAAGCACGTAGTACATTCTATGTCCTTGTACTTTAACCAAGATATCTTTGCTGGACGTGCTCATAGGCATGTCCCAGCTCTCCATTGCTTTTACCTGTTTAGAAAAGTTTTAAGTTACTAGCCAATCAGGTTTTAGTTTAGATTGTGAGGTCTGGCTCCAGCCAATGGAGATCAGACACAGGAGTAAGGACAACCTCAAACGTGTAAGGGATAAATTTCTGTGACTTCCTTTGTTTATTGCACCCTGATGGCAAGATGGCTAGTGTGAGAACACCCTCCCTGCAGTCCAGGAAGTAAAAATTGTGTTGCTGAAAGATCCTTCGCCTCAGTGCTGATTTTTCTTTGTGGCACCGAGCATCTGGTTCCAACAGGCATTTTCAATGCCATTAGCCGCATCTAGTAGACAGCCAGGGCTGGGTAGGAGAGGAATTTGGGCATGGCTGGCAGGCAGGTGGGGTCTCCATGGGGGCCAGCGGAGGTAAAGGGAAGAATTGAGGTCAGAGGGGAGCTGAGAACATGTGGTGGGGGCCTTGGTGGAGGCAAAGGGCCCCCCCAAACAGCTTACTCCCTGGCTGGAGATGCTGTGCCAAACAGAAGGAGGAGGCCAACCAAGTGCCACCCAGCAGTGCCCCACACTTAGGTTCCAAAAGCTTGGTGTCTTGGGATCTTAGCGCCAAAGGCCACAGCCCTGGAAGAGAAAGGGTATGGAGGTAAAAAATAAAAATAAAAAGCCTCTGTGACCAAACGTTCAACTCACCAGCACACGGCTCATGTCTGAGTTCTGCTTTTATTGGAATGACCTGACCCCATAATCTCACATCGGCCCCAATTGCTCAACACCACCCACCACGACCATTCCCCAACCTTTGCTAGACCGCCTGAGGCTATGGGAGAGAGATCATGGCTTCAGCGAGAAGGAAATGAAGGCTACATCAGCCCCAGCTATATCCTAGGTGGGCCCGCCTGGTCACCTAGGCCCTGCCCAAGCCCAGGCTAGCACACGGGACCTGTCTGCCTGTCAGTCAACACAGGGGTCCAGGAAGTGAGCTGTGGGTAGGCGGAGCCTTTTGCGTGTTGACCCTGCCCACCGAGCACACCTGCTGGCCACACCCACTGCTAAACGCAGCCCAACCAGTGACTCAGTTTCCACCAATCCAATCAGCATCTGTTCCCTCGTGGGAGGCATTTGGAGAGGGAGTAGGCTCAGAGATGAGCTGGGGTCCAGGAGACTCCTCTCCAACAAACATCTCAGGGGGACCCAAACACCAAAAAGCAGGAGTCTTCACCTCACTAGGAGCCAGGGCACACTGTCTGTGAGAACACGGGGAGCCCAACCACTCCTTAAAACCACACTGTGAGGCCAGAATCACTACCATTCTTGTACAGAAGAAGAATGAGGTTCAGAGAGGTCCATGATACACCCAACGGCACACAGCGGTTGGGTAGCAGCCTCCTGGGCCTCCCTTGCTGGGCTCGTCCACCTCCAGTGACTCCCTGGTTAGGGACGCCAGGCATGAGGCTAAGACAGGCTCCCCCGGATCAGCTCCACCTGCCTCTCAATGGCTCACCGAAAAAGATGCCAGTAACTCAAAGGAAGGGGGTGCTGTGGTCTGGATATGCTCCCCCAAAATTCATGTGTTGAAATCCTAACTCCCAGGCAATGGTATTACGAAGAAATTGATACCAAGATGGGGGTGCTGCTGTAACAGATACCTAAAACTGTGGAAGCAGCTTTGGAACTGGAAGAGTTTGGGGGTACCTGCCAGAAAACACCTACACTGCCATGAATGAACCATTAAGGGCGATTTTGGGGAGGGCTTAGAAAGACAAGAGGCTCAGAAAACCCCACAGACCATGTTCCCTGGGGCCACCCGTCTGCCCCTCACTCAACCACGGGGCCAGCAGTGCTGCAGGTGAGAGAGCAGCCGTGCCCTTGCCCACCTGCGGAGCCCCATCTGGTCCTCTGCTCCTGCCGTGACGAAGTGCAAGGAAGTCTTAATTTGAATGTCTCAGAAGCCAGTGCAGCCACTCCATTGAGAATCTCACCCTACTCCCCTCCCAGGCTTCATCTCCCTTCCCACTTCATGCGGCTCCAGGACACAGGAAACAGCATTCCTCCTTTACCCGCTGCCTCCGTTCACTGTGTTCCCTGCAGAACCCCTGCCACAGACCCACACTCACTCCTGAAAGGAGGATGCAGGCAGAGGGGCAGCATGAGGATGCCCTGCACAGCACGTACGCCCCAGCTGCAGGGCCAGAGAATGGAGGCAGCCTGTGTGGGGAGCGTGTCCACCAAAGGAGCACCGCAGGGAGCAGCAGCTAGGGCAGGGTCCAGACACTCAGCAGGATGCTTCCGCTGCAGCTAAGGGGCAGCCACTCCTGCCTTGTCCCCTCACAGGCCAAGTCCTCAGAGGAAAGACAGAGGACAGAACTCAGCACTTCCCAACTGCAATCTCCCCCTCACGCCTACTGTCATCTCCCCCCACCCCACTGTCATCTCCCCCACCCACTGTCATCTACCCCACCCACTGTCATCTCCCCCC
>NW_016107367.1:1683976-1685775 GCF_001604975.1 Cebus imitator | reverse complement strand
TCATCTCCCCCCACCCCGCTGTCACCTCACCCCACCCAACTGTAATCTTGCAGCACCAATTTTTTTCTAATGTCTTAACCAAGCAGGTGAGAAGATGCTGGGTGTTCTTGGGCCACTGCTGGGGCTACAAAGCCTGGTTCTAGTGCCTCACTGACTGCTCATGTGTGGTTTTAGCAGTTCCCTTCTCATCCCAGGACATACGAGACCTACTGTCTTCCCCATCTTGCACTATGCTATGGTCTGAATATTTGTCTCCTTCCTCAAGTTGAAATTTAATCCCCAATGTGGCAGTATCGGGAGGTGGGGCGTTTAAGAGGTGATTATGTCATATGCCCCCTTCCTTCGTGAATAGATTACTCCATTCAGGGAGTAATGGGTTAATGGGTGTTCTTGGGAGTGGGACTTTCGGCTCTGTAAGAAGAGAGAACTGAGCTCGCACACTCGGCCCCTTGCCTTGAGATGCCCTGGGCTGCCTTGGGACTTTGCAGAAAGTTCCTGCCAGCATGAAGACCCTCACCAGACACAGCCTCTTGACCTTGGATTTCCCAGCTTTCAGGACTGTAAGAAATTAATTTTGTTGCTTTATGTATTACTCAGTTTCAGGTATTCTGTTATAAGCCACAGTAAATGCACTAAGACAGGCTGCAGTAACAAACTACCATTAAATGGGTGGCTTAAAAACAGATTTATTCCTTAGAGTTCTAGGATCTGGGGAGTCCAAGATCAAGGTGCTGGCAGATCTGCTGTCTGACATGGGCTCACTTCCAGGTTTGCAGACAGACACCTTCTCATTGTGTCCTCCTCACGTGGCAGACAGCAGACAGAGGAGGAGCAAACTCTGTTGTCTCTTCTTATAAGGGCACTAATCCCATTCATGAGGGCCGCACCCTCATGACCTAATTACATCCCAAAGGCCCCACCTTTGAATATCCTTGTGTTGAAGGTTACAAATTCAACACATGAATTTGGGGGAGACAAACATTTAGTCCATGACACCTATAACATCCAAGACACAGACACAAGCCACATGTGGCTACTGAGCCAGTGTGAATTGAGATGTGCTATAAAATGCAAGAGATATACTGGAATGTAAAGATTTAGTATAAATACTGGGCACAGTGCCTCACGCCTATAATCCCAACACTTTGGGAGGCTGAGGTGGGAAGATCATTTGAGCCCAGGAGTTCAAGACCAGCCTGGGCAACATAGGAAGACCCCATCTCTAAAAAAAAATTTCCCAGTCTGGGCAACATAGTGAGACCTTTTTCCCTGTCCAGTCTATCATCGATGGGCATTTGGGTTGGTTCCAGGTCTTTGCTATTGTAAACAGTGCTGCAATGAACATTCCTGTGCATGTGTCCTTATAGTAGAATGATTTACAATCCTTTGGATACATACCTAGTAATGGGATTGCTGGGTCAAATGGAATTTCTATTTCTAGGTCCTTGAGGAATCGCCACACTGTCTTCCACAATGGCGATTTACACTCCCACCAACAGTGTAAAAGTGTCCCTATTTCTCCACATCCTCTCCAGCATCTGTTGTCTCCAGATTTTTTAATGATAGCCATTTTAACTGGCGTGAGATGGTATCTCATTGTAGTTTTGTTTGCATTTCTCTAATGATCAGTGATGATGAGCATTTTTATGGCACATATACACCATGGAATATTATGCAGCCATCAAAAACGATGAGTTCGTGTCCTTTGTAGGGACATGGATGAACCTGGAAACCATCATTCTCAGCAAACCGACACAAGAGCAGAAAATCAAACACCGCATGTTCTCACTCATAGGCGG
>NW_016107367.1:1671049-1683956 GCF_001604975.1 Cebus imitator | reverse complement strand
GCAGCCATCAAAAACGATGAGTTCGTGTTCTTTGTAGGGACATAGATGAACCTGGAAACCATCATTCTCAGCAAACTGACACAAGAACAGAAAATCAAACACCACATGTTCTTACTCATAGGCGGGTGTTGAACAATGAGAACACATGGACACAGGGAGGGGAGCATCACACACTGGGGTCTGTTGGGGGGAAATAGGGGAGGGCCAGCGGGGGGTGGGGAGTTGGGGAGAGATAGCAAGGGGAGAAATGCCAGATATAGGTGAAGGGGAGGAAGGTAGCAAATCACACTGCCATGTGTGTACCTACGCAACAATCTTGCATGTTCTTCACATGTACCCCAAAACCTAAAATGCAATAAAAATATTTTTTTTAATAAAAAAATAAAATAAACATAGCGAGACCTTGTCTCTACAGAAAATTTTTTAAAATTAACCAGGCATGGTGCTGGCACCTGTAGTCCCAGCTACTGAGGAGGCTGAGGTGGTAGGATACCTTGAGCGTGTGAGGTGGAGGCTTCAGTGAGCTATGATCGTGCCACTGCGCTCCAGCCTGGGTTACAGAGTGAGCCTCTGTTCTCAATGTTTAAAAAAAAAAAGATTTAGTAGGAAAAAAGGATGAAGGCACAATATTAAGTTTTATTTTGATGGCATTTTGAGATGATAATGTTTTGAGCATATTTTGGACGACATTAAATATATTGCTGAAATCAATGTCACCTTTTTCATTTAACTTTTGAAATGTGGTCACTAAGAATTTTTAAATCACCTATGTGGTTCGCACTTGCGGCTCACGTGACATTCCTGTTGGGCGGAGCTGGTCCAGAGGATTCTGAGCCTTCGGTGCCAGTGCTTGGATCTTCTGAGTTGTATGTGCCCTCCCCTCAGGCATGCACAAGCGGTGAAGAGGATCTTGATGTCACTCTTGGGTTGATGAGTTAAACGTGTGTGATGCTACGGAGGGAGGCCGGCGGCCCAGGTATTGCAGGGAGGTGAGTGGAAGCTTCGGGGCTTCTATTTCTCTGTCTTCCAGGTCTTCAAGGGTTGGTCTGGGAAGGCCTGGAGAGAGCTGGGAATACTGCAGTTGCAAACCCCAGTGCTGGAGATGGGGCACGGTGGGAGGCGGTTGGATCATGGGGCGGTGTCTCATGGTTTAACGGCACCTCCTTGGTGCTCCCGCTTCGCCTTCCCCCATAAGTCAAAGCTCCCTGGGGGGTCCCCAGAGGCAGAAGCTGCCATGCTGTCTGTTCAGCCTGGGAACCACGAGCCAATGACACCTCCTTTCTTTACCAGTTACCCAGGCTGGGCATTTCTGTACCGCAGTGTGAGAACCGACTGCACTCTGGCACCCGGCTCTCTGCAGGGGCAGCTCCACTCCAGCCTCGGCTCTTCGCTCATCTGGGACCTGTGGACATTTACCCCATGCCAAGCCAAGAGCCGCCTTGGGGATGAATAAGTCACATGGCTGACCAGGTGGTGACCTCAAGGCCTGGCAAAGCTGCCCCCCACCAGGCCTATCTCCAGCACTGGGGATTGCAACTCCACATGAGATTTGGGCAGAGACACAGATCCAAACCATATCCTGGGGTCAGGGATATGAGTATGGAACAGGACGTGGCCAGTGAGGGGCCGTGGGAGGCAATGTGGACAGTCACGCTGGTGAGAACTCATTGAGGTCTGTCCGCTGGGCCTGAGCAATGCCCCTGCCTGCCACACCCCAAGTCAGGATGGCAACCAGGGAATGCCAGATGGCTGCAGTGTTGAAGATTCTGAGGCTCGCTCTCTTCTGCGGGCACAGAATTTTGAATTGACACAGACTGCAGTGGAACCGCTGACGCGGACACTAACCTTACCCATCCCAGCCCCTCAGCAGGCCTGCCGGGGGGTAGCTTCCTGCCCCAGGCACCCCTGCAGGACACCAGCTCTCCACTCTTCTGGCACCCATGTCAACCTCTCGTTCCCACCACGGCTGCCTCTGCTCATGCCTAGGTGTGTTTCTCCCTTGCACTCTCCGGGGCCCCTGACCCATCTCCGCACCTCTGGGCTCTCCCACCGCTGCGCCTGCCTAAATTCCCATGTTGGAGCCCCCTGCTGCCTGATACCACCTGGGCAGCATCTCAACAGGAGAGTTTAGCTAATACCTAGCTTAGTGTTCACTCCTCAGTGGAACCACCCTGAGCTCCCAGAATGCCCACCCTGTGCCCCCTCTTTGGTTGGCCTGCAAGGAGTCTCTGTGCCAACAAGCAAAAGGCGCCCCTGCTGGCTGCAGGACGGGGGCTTGTGAAGGGAAGTGTCTGCCCCAGACAGTGCCGGGCTGTAATTATCTCACGACCTGCTGTCTTTACTTGTCTGACTTCCTTTTTAGACCATGGGCACTGCCAGGGCAGATCCCTAGACACCCAATGAATGCGTCGTTAGAGCAGCCCTGGCTGACTAATATCATGGATTGGACTGGACACGACCCCTTCGCAGTTCTGGAGGCCAGAAGTCTGAGAGCATGGTGCAGGCGGGGCCCTGCTCCCTCGGGCGCTAGGGAGGACTGCTCCTGGCCTCCCTCAGAGCGGCTGCTGGCTTCCTGGCTCGGGGCAGCAGAGCTCCAGACCACACGTGGCCCTCTCCCTGTGTGCGTGTCTGTGTCCAAATGATGTCCCCTTTTGGATAAAGACACATGTCAGGTGGCCTAGGACCCCCCCTAACGACCACATCTTCACTTAAACACATCTAAATGACCCTGCTCCCAAAGTTCACATTCTGAGATGCTGGGAGTTAGGATTCAACACGTGGATTTTGGCAGACATGATTCAATCTGTTACAGACTGAACGGTCCCCAAGAAATTCCCATGCTGAAGCCCTGTCCTCCAATGCGACCACAGCTGAAGACAGGACCACTAGGGAGGTAACTAAGGTTATGAGGCCATGGGGTGGGGACTCACCCCGATAGGGTTGGTGTCCTTATAAGGAGAGGAGAGACACCAGAGACCGCCCCCTCTCTAAGTGTGGAGGCCATGCAATGACACCGTGAGAAGGTGTCCTACCCACAGGCCAGGGGGAGAGGCCTCCCCGGAAACCAGCCTCATGGGCACCTTGCTGTGGACTTCCAGCCTCCAGAACCGTGAGAAACAAATTTCTGCTCTTTAAGCCATCCAGTCTGTGGCACTTCTTATGGCAACCTGAGCAGAAGAAAATGCCACCCAGAGCTTTATCTATTAAGTCATTTGGTTGCAAATGACATAAGCCCAAATTAAACCACTTTAATCACGGGAAAATTTCTAGCCAGGCATGGTAGCTCACACCTCTAATCCCAGCACTCTGGGAGGCCAAGGTGGGCAGATCCCTTGGCCTTGGGAGTTTGAGACCAGCCTTGGCAATATGGTAAAATCCCTGTCTGTACAAAAAAATACCGAAAAATAGCTTGATGTGCTGGCACATGCCTGCGGTCTCAGCGACTCAGGAGGCTGAAGTGGGAGGATTGATTGAGCCTGGGAGGTTGAGGCTAGAACCAAGATAGTGCCACTGTGCTCCAGCCTGGGTGGCAGTGAGACCCTGTCTCAAAAAAAAAAGGAGAATAGAGGAAAAGGGAGGAGAGGGAAAGAAAGAGGAAGGGGTGGGGAGGGGAGAGGAAGGAGGAGAGGAGGGGAGGAGGAGAGGAGGGAGGAGAGGGCAGGTGGATGGGAGGAAAGGGGAGGGGGATGGGAGGAGAGAGGAGGCTCTTAGCTTAACAACTGAATAGTCCAAACATAGATCTAGGCACAGCAGTCTCCGGGAGGTTTCAAGTCCCATCTCTCTCTGTTTCTACGAATGCCTCTCCCAGCAGCCCTCTCCTCCCTGGTTCTGTTCTGGAGTGACTCTTCAGGTGTGTGCCTGTCCCCTCAGAAACTTCCACAGACAGGAAGCACTCCCTCGAGAAGCTCAAGGCTAAGGTATTGAGAGACTCACAGAGGCCAGGCAGCAGCTTACACAGGCCAGAGTGGCAAAAGGATACAGTGACAATGGGACACAGCGAAAATAGGACACAGTGACAACAAGACACAGGACACAGTGACAACAGGACACAGTGACAATGGGACACAGTGACAACTGGACACAGGACACAGAGACAATAGGACAAAGGACACAGTGACAATGGGACACAGGACACAGTGACAACAGGACACAGTGACAACAGGACACAAAACACAGTGACAATGGGACACAGGACACAGTGACAATGGGACACAGTGACAACAAGACAGGACACAGTGACAACAGGACACAGGACACAGCAACAATGGGACACAAAACACAGTGACAATGGGACACAGGATACAGTGACAACGGGACACAAAACTGTGACAACGGGACACATTGACAACAGGGCACAGTGACAACAGGACAGGACACAGTGACAACAGGACACAATGATAACAGGACATAAAACACAGTGACAGTGGGACACAGGACACAGTGACAACAGGACACAGTGATAAAAGGACAGGACACAGTGATAACAGGACACAGTGACAACAGGACACAGTGACAACAGGACAGGACACAGTGACAACAGGACACAGTGACAACAGGATGGGACAGTGATAACAGGACAACAGGACACAGTGACAACAGGACACAGTGATAAAAGGACAGGACACAGTGATAACAGGACACAGTGATAACAGGACAGGACACAGTGACAACAGGATGGGACAGTGATAACAGGACAACAGGACACAGTGACAACTGAACACAGTGATAAGAGGACACAGGGATGACAGGACACAAGACACAGTGACAATGGACACAGGGCACAGTAATAACAGGACACAGTGACAACAGGACACAGTGATAACAGGACAGGACACAGTGATAACAGGACAGGACACAGTGATAACAGGACACGATACAGTGATAACAGGACAGGACACAGTGATAACAGGACAGGACACAGTGACAACAGGACAGGACACAGTGATAACAGGACAGGACACGGTGGCAACAGGACACAGTGACAACAGGACACAGTGACAACAGGACAGGATACAGTGACAACAGGACACTGATAACAGGACAGGACATAGTGACAACAGGACACAGGGATGACAGGACATAAGACAGAGTGACAATGGACACAGGACACAAGGACAACGGGACATAGGACACAGTGGATTGCAGGGGCTGCCCATGAAACTGGCAGCTCAGAAGAACCCACAGTGATGACAAAGGACCCAGCAGGCCCCTGACAGAGCTCCTGATGGCCAAGGCTGGGACAATTGGAGCCACAAAATAAGCAACAGTACTGGGTTATGACCCAAAGCAGAGAGCGAATGTCCACGGGTCTGTAGGGATACAGATAAATGACTGGGTGAACAGCGGAAGAGGGGAGAAGAGGTGAACCTCCGCAGAAGAATCCCACCTAATGTACGGAGAAACACCTCCCTCAAGGAGGTGCAGCAGAACTCCCGGCTCCTGGAGGCTGCGCTGCACTGACAGAGGCGTCCTGAGAGGACAGCATGGTGGGGTGGGGCAGGGGGAGGACCTCCTCGTTTTTTTGTTTTGTCTGGGGAAACCCGATACACATGATCTCCGTAGGTGGTCACGGCCAGCATCAACAGGGATAAGTGGCATTGATGGACAGACCCTTGGCCTCCTATAACCCCCATCTAACCGTGAGAACATCAGGCAAATCCCCCCCTGCGGGACGTCTTACAAAGCACTCGGCCACTTATCCTCAAAACTGTCACGTTACAACTGTCACCATCGAGAGAAGCCTAAGGAGGCCTGTCGCCTGAATGTCACGTGGGGTCTGAGTGGAGTCGTAGAACAGGAAGAGAACGTTAGGGATAAGCTAGTGGATCTGAATGAAGTGTGGACTTGAGGTGTCAATAACGGTGCCGCAATGGTGACAAATGCACCATATGTTGTAAGATCTTCATAATAAGAGAAATCACGTGAGGTGCACAGGAACCCTCTGTACTCGCTTCACAATAATTCTGTGGCTGCAAAGCTGTCCTAAAAGAAAAGGCTTATTTAAAAGTATCAATTTAAAAAAAAAAAAAAGAGGGGGCCAATTGGGGCCAAAAAGGAATGGTGGATACTCAAGAAACCTGTATCTACTAAAATTCACACCAAAATACATTCTGAATTCCAGATGGATGTAAGATCCAAACATACATATTTTTAGGCCACGCGCAGTGGCTCATGCCTCTAGTCCCAGCACCTTGAGAGGCTGAGGCCGGTGGATGGCTTGAGCCCAGGAATTTGGGACCAGCCTAGGCAACATGATAAAACCCTGTCTCTACCGAAAAATAAATAAATAATCATTAGCCAGGCATGCTGGCGTGCACCTGTTGTCCCAGCTACTTGGGAGGCTGAGGTGGGAGGACCACTTGAGCCTGGGAGGTGGAGGTTGCGGTGAGCTGAGATCACACCACTGCACTCCAGCCTGGGTGACAGAGCTAAACCCTGACCCTGTTTCTTTCTTTCTGTGGCTCTCTCTCTCTCCCTCTCTCCATAAATATAAATATGGAGCGTTCTGCCACTTATCCACAAAACCGTCACGTTCAAACTGTCATCTTGAGAGAAGCCTATGGAGGCATGTCACCTGAATGGCATGTGGGATCCTGAGTGAAATCATGGAGCAGGGAGAGGACATTAGGGAAAAACTAAGGGGATCTGAATAACGTGTGGACTTAAGGTGTCAATAACAGTGCGGTAATGGTGACAAATGCACCATATGTACCAACCTTATAGATATATATGGAGATATATATATATCATATATATATAATATGTATACGTTATTTTTTTGATGAAACCCTGAAGTTTTCGAGGCAGGAAAATAGAGTCTGGAGGCAGGGAACAGAAGGCCGATTCACACGTCAGCTACCACAGGAAACATCCTCTCCTCAGGGCATACGCCTTAAATGACTTTGTGACTTTACTTCATCCTCTCCATTTACATCAAGCATACCCCAAGTAACCAATGGGATCCTCTAGGGGTATTTATATCCCCAAAACTTCTGTCACGGGGCCTTGAGCCCCTATGCTCAGGCCCGCTCCCATACTGTGGAGTGTGCTTTCATTTTCCATAAATCTCTTCATTCCTTCCCTGCTTTGCTTGTGCGTTTTGTCCACTTCTTTGTTCAACACATCAAGAACCTGGACACCTTCTACCGGTAATAAAGGTACTAAAAAGAAGACGGAGGTAAATACTTATGTGATCTTTTTTTTTTTTTAATAACCAGGGGAAAGCGCGAATGCAGTCCCCCACTACCACAAATTATGCAGTCGAGTTTCCCACATTTGGGGGAATCGCAGGGGTCAGCACATCCCGAGTGCGACGGATAAGCCTCGCCCTGGGAAAACCACCTTTGTGATCATGGTATCTGCCCTGCCAGGTATATGATCTTACAATAAAGAAGCTGGCTGGCCACGGTGGCTCACGCCTGTAATCCCAACGCTTCGGGAGGCTCAGGCAGGAGGCTCACTTGAGTCCTAGAGTTTGAGACCAGCCTGTCTCTACAAAAATAAAATAAAAATAAGCTCTTTCTACATATCACTCCAAAGACAAAAACCACAAAAGATAGCTTTAACTACATAAAATATAATACTATATATATGGCCGATAAGAAAAAATAATATGGACCGGACATGGTGTCTCACGCCTGTAATGCCAGCACTTTAGGAAGCTGAGGCGGGCAGATCACCTGAGGTCGGGAGTTCAAGACCAGCCTGACCAACATGGAGAAACCCCGTCTCTACTAAAAATACAAAATTAGCCAGACCTGGTGGGGCATACCTGTAATCCCAGCTACTCAGGAGGCTGAGGCAGGAGAATAGCTTGAACCCAGGAGGCGGAGGTTGTGGTGAGTCGAGATGGCACCAGTGCACTCCAGCCAGGGCAACAAGAGCAAAACTGCATCTCTAAAGAAAGAAAAAATAATATGGACACTAATAAAAATAGCAAATAATGACCTGATACTCACTGTATTCCAGGCCCTGTTATAAGCACTTTATTAACTCATCTAATTTCCACAACAAACCTCCAAGGTACTACGAAGCCTCTGGTAGGTGAAGAAACGCACCCAAAGTTAGCGTTAGGAAGCGGTGCGGCAGAGTGGCTACGCCTGTGCCCAGAACCACAAAAGTAACAGGCACACAGAGACGGGGGGGTGTGAGAACATTTTGTAAACCATATCCGAAAAGCAAAGATGATATCTTTATGACGGTAATATCTATGTGCACTCTTAGCAATAAGCAAAAGACAAACACGTCAGTAGAAAAGCAGGCAGAGGAAGTCATTCGCAAAGGCAGTCCACAAAGGAAGTCATTCGGTCAATGCTTGTAAAAAAAAAAAAGTTCAATCTCGACAGTTAACAAAGAGATGCAAATGAAAACGGACATCTTCCCACCCATGAAGCTGACTCAGTGCCAAAGCATCCGTCTCCAGTCTCCATTCTACATCGAGTGAGCCTTGCCTGTTGGGTTCTCAGGGACGCCCCACGGGAAGTTTACCAGGGGCTCGCCTTGGCATCGGTGGAAGGAAGAGAGAGAGGCAGGATCGGACGAGGGAGAAGGCAAACGTCCACGCAGACCCAGTGATAGCCCCAAAGATCCCACAGGAGCCACCGAGCTAGCGTGGTCCCGTAAGCCCTTCCTGACTCGGGCAGAGATGACCCCCATATTGAGCTATCATTGGACGCAGCTGCGCAGGAAGAGTCCCGGCTTTGGACTGGGTGGCTTTTTGCAGCTGAACAGTCTCTGAAGGGACTCAGAGTTGAAGGCACCCCAAGCAGCTGAGGTGACAGGTCCTTCCCAGAAGAGGGATCTGTGTGGCTCATCAAAGTGAAGTTATAGAAAAATATTAGAAGCCAGAGGCATGGTGATCCATGCCTGTTATCCCAGCACTTTGAGAGGCCGAGGAAGGAGGATCTCTTGAGCCCAGGAGCTTGAGACCAGCCTGGGCAACGTGGTGAAACCCTGTCTCTACAAAAGAAAAAAATTAAAAATAATAATAATAAAAATAGAAGTTAAAAGTCATTGACATTAGGGAAATGCATATCAAAACTATAATGAGAGACCAGCTCATTCATTAAGGTGTACTATCAAAAAAAAAAAAAAAACCACAGAAAATAAGTGCTGGGGAGGATGTGGAGAAATTGGGCCCCTTGTACGCTGTTGGTGGGAACGACAATGGTGCAGCTGCTGTGGACAACATAGGTGTGAGGGTCAGTACTGAGTGTCAGCCTGATTGGATTCAAGGATGCAAAGTAGCATTCCTGGGTGTGTCGGTGAGGCTGTTGCCAAGAGACTCACATTTGAGTCAGGGGGTTGGGAACAGCACGGCCACCCTTAAACTGGGTGGGAACCATCTAATCAGCTGCCAGTGCGGCCAGAATATAAAGCAGGCAGAAAAAAAAAAGCACATGAAAAGACTAGACTGGCCTTGCCTCCCAGCCTCCGTCTTTCTCCCATGCTGGATGCTTCCTGCCCTTGAACATCAGACTCCAAGTTCTTCAGCTTTGGGATTTGGGCTGGCTTCCTCGCCCCTCAGCTTGAGATGGCCTATTGCGGGACCTTGAGATTGTGTGAACTAATACTCCTTAATAAACTCTCCTTTATCCATCTATCCTGCTAGTTCTGTCCCTCTAGAGAACCCTGACTAATACAATAGGTATACCTCAAAAAATTACAAATAGAATATCTATAAGATCCAGCAATTCCACTGCTGCTTTAAATATACCCCAAAGTATTAAAAGCAGGCAGGCAAAGAGATTCTGCACACTCATGTTTATAACAACATTATTCACAATATCTAAAACACAGAAGCAACCCAAGCCGTCTATAGATGAAGGAGTGGATACGTGAGAGGTCGCCCACCCGGAAAAGGGAAGATGAGTCAGCCTTCAAAAAAGAAGGACACCTGCAATCTGCTGCAACACGGACGGACCTTGGAGACACCATGTCCCATGAAGTAACCCAGCCACAAAAACACAAATACTGTACAGCCCCCTTATAGGAGGTACCCGGAGTGGTCGAAACCATAGAGACAGAGGGACAATGGTGGGGCTGGGGCTGGGGAGGGGGCTGGGGGAGTTAGTGCTTAACAGTATGGAGTTTCCACTTCGCAAGACGAAAAGAGTTAGGGAGTTGGCCGGTGGTGAGGCTTGCACATTGTGATAGGCTTAAAAAGGGTTGCGATGGTAAATGTTTTATTATGCATATTTTACTACAACAAAAAAAATGAAAAAAGCAGTCGTTAACAAATAACAAAAATAAAATAATATTAAATAAGAATTAAAAACAGGGGGGTGGGGAGTTGGGGAGAGATAGCATGGGGAGAAATGTCAGATATAGGTGAAGGGGAGGAAGGCAGCAAATCACACTGCCACATGTATACCTATGCAACAGTCTTGCATGTTCTTCACATGTACCCCAAAACCTAAAATGCACCCGTGCTCGGCCACCTCTCCCATCCTGCTTCTCTAGACCCCTACATGCCATCCCACAGAGTGGCCACAAAGCCCTCAAAATGAGCCTGGTCCAAAACGAGAGGCACTTTCCGTGTAAACTACATGCAAGATTTCAAAGCCGTCATGTTGGAAAAAATGTAAAGTACAAATAATTCTGAACGTTGATTATATGTTGAGATGACATTTGGGATGCAGTTGGGTTAAATAGAATATAATTGTCCATTCTCCACCTGAGGCCCTCACTCCCCTTCTTCCCATGTGGACTCCATGGTCCGCTGTGCAGCCCTCAGCTGTGCACCTTCAGCCCCTCACCTGTCTCTCATTTCCTCACACTCACCTGGAAAATCCTCCAACCTGGTCAATTACAACACCACGCCGGCACCTGCTGAGCTGAAAAAGGTTGACGGCAAACACGCAAGGGTGCCGAGCCTCCAAGCAGGAACTCGCGTCCCCATTTCAGCAGCGCTCCACCGCCACCACCAATTGCTGATTTTCCTCCCTATTGGAGCACTCCCATCATCCCCCATTATAACAATTAATTCCTTAAAGAATTTAAAACACGATCTCTGATTTGGTTTGGCTGTGTCCCCAACCAAATCTCATCTTGAATTGTAGTTACCATAACCCCCACGTGTCACGGGAGGTAATTGAATCATGGGGGCAGTTACCCCCATGCTGCTATTCTCATGATAGTGAATGGGTTCTCACAAGATATGATGGCTCAATAAGAGGCTTTTCCCCTCTTGGCTGGGCACTTCTCCTTGCTGCTGCCATGTGAAGAACGAAATGTTTGCTTCCCCTTCTGCCATGACTGCAAGTTTCCTGAGACCTCTCAAGCCATGCTGAATTGTGAGTCAATTAAACCTCTTTCCTTTATAAATTACTCAGTCTCAGGTGTGTCTTTATTGGCAGCATGAGAACAAACTAATAAAATCTTTCTCTCCCTTTCTGCTCTCCTATATAGCAAGACTCTTTGAAAGTACCCATCTGGGCCAGAGCGCGGTGGCACACTCACGGCTCACCGCAGCCTCGGCCTCCTGAGCCCAAGCAATTCTCTCACCTCAGCCTCTGAGTAGCTGAGCCACCACACCCAGCTAACTTTTACAAAATTTTTGTAGGCTGGGCCAGGTCGCTCATGCCTTTAATCCCAGCACTTTGGGAGGCCAAGCTAGGCAGATAACCTGAGGTCAGGAGTTTGAGACCAACTTGGCCAACATGGTGAAACCCCATCTCTACTAAGAAAACAAAAATTCAGCTGGGTGTGGTGGCGGGCACCTGTAAGCCCAGCTACTTGGGAGGCTGGGGTAGGAGAATCACATGAACCTAGGAGGCAGAGGTTGCAGTGAGCTCAGATCATACCACTGCACTCCAGCCTGGGCTCAAAAAAATTTCTTCTTTTGTAGAGACAGTCTTGCTATGTTGCCCAGGCTGTCCTGGAACTTGGGCTGAAGCAATCATCCCATCTCAGCCTCCAAAGTGCTAGGCTTACAGGTGGGAGCCACCATGCCCAGCTGGAAGAATCTATTCTTACTGCCTGCGATTTCTCTCCTCCCATTTTCTCTTGAAGCTTTTCCATCAGTATTGCCTCCTAACCCCACACTGAAACCCTCCAGTGGCTTCCCTATTGCATTTGGGATAAAAGCCAAGTCTTGGCCAGGCACGGTGGCTCACGCCTGTAATCCTAGCACTTGAGGAGGCCAAGGTGGGCAGATCACTCAAGCTCAGGAGTTCAAGACCAGTTTGGCCAACATGGTGAAACCCCATCTCTACTAAAAATACAAAAATTAGTCATGCGCAGTGGCACATGCCTGTAATCCCAGGAGAATCGCCTGAACTCGGGAAATCGAGGCTGCAGTGAGCGAAGATCATGCCACTGCACTCCAGCCGGGGTGATAGAGTGAGACTCTGTCTGAAAGAACAAAAAAGAAAGCCAGTGTTCGCAGCGGCCACAAGACCCTACGTGACGTGATCTCCCATGATCCATTGCTCCTCAACAGCCACCACTCCATTCCATGGAGTAGCCCAAGCCAACTATTCTGAAGCCAAAGTCTGGGAAACCTAGAGAACATGGCTACCAAGAGAACCCCCAGGTCCTGCAGCCCACCCACTGTGTGCCCAGACGTGATATGGAGTAGAGGAGTAGGCAGGGCGGCGGTCAGAAGCCCCGCAGGCCAAGCATGTCAGCCTCGGAATGCTGAGCTACTTGAACAGCTGGCTAAATGTTTCTATTAGACTAAGGTTACTAGAATGAATGTTTCCCCCATCCTTTCAAGAAAGATCAGATTAATTAAGAAGGATAATGAAGACACTGTATTTTCTTTGCACATCCGATGTGACTTTATGACCCTGCTACATGCACAGGGTCACAACGCTAGAATATAGACCAAAATATTAACAGTGGTTATGGATGAGTGATGGATGAGTGGACTGACTCTAGAATTGGAAGGATATTGTCTATCTTT
>NW_016107367.1:1653642-1670819 GCF_001604975.1 Cebus imitator | reverse complement strand
TGTTGACCAGGATGGTCCCGATCTCTTGACCTCGTGATCCACCCGCCTTGGCCTCCCAAAGTGCTGGGATTACAGGCTTGAGCCACCGCACCCGGCCAGATATTGTCTATCTTAAAAGAAAATGAACACTTTCACTCCCAAATAAGACAGAAGCATAGAGACTGGATTTTCTCTCCTGCCTGAAACAACCAAAATAAATTGGACCAAATATATACAACAAGAGTTCTCAAGACACTGGATGATGTGGTTTGGCTGTGTCCCCACCCAAATCTCATCTTGAATTGTCACTCCCATAATTCCCATGTGTTGTGGAAGGGGCCTGGTGGGAGATATTTGAATCCTGGAGGCGGTTTTCCCCATGCTGTTCTCGTGGTAGTGAACAAGTCTCACGAGATCTGCTGGTTTTATAAGGGGTTTCCTTTTCACTTGTTCCATTCTCTCTTGTCCACCACCATGTAAGATGTGCCTTTCACCTTCCGCCCGGATTGCAAGACTTCCCTAGCATCGTGGAACTGTGAGTCCATTCAACCTATTAAACCTCTTTTTCTCTATAAATTACCTAGTCTCGGGTATGTCTCTATCAGCAGCATGAGAATGAACTAATACACCGGATGTCACGCAACTAGGCACAAGGGTTTCTGAGAATGTGGAAAATAAAATGAGCCTGCAATTAACCCAGCTTATTTTCTTGAGAGGGTTTCTAGACCGCAGCAGGGAAAGGGATACCCAGGTGGAGCCTGGCCAGCTCCTCGAGTTGGGAAGACAAAGCTGAGAATCCAGGGAGACACTGGTCACAGGTGGGGGCAGGGGGCAATGCTGAGAGCCCCTGGGGCATGCCTGCCCTCTGCAAAGCTCGTGGTTGGTTGCAGGAAGATGGTCTGGGGGTCATGTGGGCAATGGGGAGGCTGCATGGGCTACAGCCAAGCACTCCCCTCCTTGCAGTCCATCTGAGCTTCTGCAGCTCCTGGTAGCAGAGCTTCTGCACCGCTTCCAGAGACAGCGATTGCTTAGGGTCCTAGGTCTGGGTGTAATTCCAAAAAAACCCAAACCTGGCTCTTGGTGCTTTCAGTGGTGGCTCAGAGCTGGAATTCTCTAGCTTTGGGGCACATCCTCAAAGGAGGGGGAGGCTTGCTGAAAAGGCAGGTGTCTGGTCCCACCTCAGGCCTGCTGAACAGAAGCTCTGGAGCAGGCCCACAAGGTTCTACTCTAACATGCTCCCTGAGAGATCCTAGCAAACGTTTGTACAACACTCACTTGGAAGCTCTGTGACCAAAACCATGATCACAGGATTGTCCCTGAACACGGTGTAGAAATAACGTTTCCCTTAAATCTCCCCTACATGGTGACTTGGAGGAGGAGCCGGAAGAGAGGAGTGCTTCATAATAAAAGGAAGAATTGCTTGAACAGAGGCGTTTCTTGCCATTTCAGGCATGAGTCACGGCCCGGGCGTGGAAGAGGAAAGCATGAAGCAAGGTAGGCTTCCCAGCACCCCTCTGTGCACAGCAGGGGCTGGCCAGCCTCAGCCAGGCCAGATGGAGCCCTGGAGAGTGGGGCCGGCTGTCCAGCTAGAATGCCTGCCTTGACTTCCTGCAGGAAAAAAAGGCCTGTCAATAGCAGAATCTTCTATGTTTTCCCTGCCTTCCTAACTTAAACGGTTTCAAGGAGTGGGAGGAGAAAATTGGAGGCTGAAACGAATGCCCTTTGCCCTCCTCTGAAAGCAGCCTGGGAGGGGTGGGGGGGTCAGCGGGTGTAGGAGCAGAAACTCTACGTGGCCCCCACTTGCCAAACCATTCTCAGGGACAGGCGCCAGCTGCAAAGTTGGCAGCAGCTGCCCCCTGCAAGGAGCACCTCCCACTTCCTGCCCTGCACACCTGCCTCACTGGAAAGTGACATGCTCACCATTTGGCCTTGACAGCCTGATGTTTCTCATCACAGAGGAAGACCGGCATGCAGCAGGAAGACCTCAGACTTTGCATCCAGCAGATGTGAGTTCAAATTCCAGCTTTACGATTTGCAAGCTCAGAAGTGGATTTGCTGGGAAGCGAAACGAGCTTACCTGCAGAGCCCGGCTTGCACAAGCCCCTCCCAAGACCTTAACCTGATTTTGTAGTCATAATTTTGTAAGCTTTTCCCTTCAAAAGACAGCCTAAATGTAAAAGCGTTAAGCCCTACGAGACCTGAGTCCACCTGGGAGGTGGGAGATACCCCCTCCAGCATGAGAATAATAATTACCAGTTGTAGGGTTGTTCTAGGGATTGCCAGCCGGGAACAGTACACCACCCACTCAGGAGGCACCCATGTCACAGAGCCTGAGATTGTTCCCGGAGCGCCACTGCATCACCCCCAACCACAAGACCGGCACCACTAGATCTGCTTCCAAAACTTGGGACTCTGGAGATAAAACCTTGTTGCAAGGCTACCTTTGCTAGTGCATCTTAGCAGCTTTTGAAGCATTTCAATATTTAGACGCCGTGTGTTTCTAATGGGTACTGGGATCAAAATGATAAAAACTCAGTCTGCAAAGAGAGAAGACTAGAAACCAGCAGATTTATTATTTCACAGAATGTTCCTCTCCTCTCAGGTAAACATGCCTAATAATATCCGCTTAACTAAGGAGCACGGCATCGTCTGTGGGGCCTCGACTCTGACGACGTAATGCATTTCTGAGCCATCACACCCCCACCCATCTCACAGAGCGCCTGACAGTTAAGTGGGGCAGATGCAATGCTACGTCTAATATGCAAGGCGCCCGCGCATGTAGAAGTGTGCATTGCGTAAACAACTGGACAAAATCAACCGCGCGTGTCTGGTTGGCTCACATCCAACCAGCACCGTTTTCATTTTATTCTAGCTACTTCTTTTTTTTTTTTTTTTTTTTTTTTTTGGGTGTTACTCTGTTCCCCAGGCTGGAGTGCAGTGGCAGAATCTCGGCTCACCGCAACCTCCCTGGTTCAAGCAATTCTCGTGCCTCAGCCTCCCAGGTAGCTAGGATTACAGGCTCATACCATCACGCCTGGCTAATTTGTGTACTTTTAGTAGAGTTGGGGTTTTGCCATGTGTTGGCTGGTCTCGAACTCCTGATTTCAGGTGATCTCCCCACCTTGGCCTCCCAAAGTGCTGGGATTACAGGCATGAGCCACTATGCCCAGCCTTCCAATTACTTCTTGCTGGCTAATAAATCACCTCAGAACCAAGTGGCTTAAAACAGCCATGAGTGTTTTGTAACTGTTTCCCTCAACCCTGGGGCCTGAGTAGGCTCAGCTTACCTGGGTCTGTCATCCAGTTGCAGTCAGTGGCTTGCATTTGAGCCATCTGAAGGCTTCCTCACTCACACAGCTGGCATTGGTGTTGCCTGTTGGCTGGGATCCCAGCTGGGAGGGCTGGCCTCCGAGTGTGGACTGGGCTTCCCCCTAGCATGGCGGCTGGGTTCTGAGGCCCAACATCCTGAGACAGTGGGCAGAAAGGCCTTTTATGGCCTAGTCTTGGCAGCTGTGTAACTTTTACCATACTCACAGGCCAGGCCAGTTTCAAGGAAGGGAACATTGTCCTACCTCGCAACAGGAGGACTATCGCTCACGTCGTAAACAGAGCATGCAGGAGGGGAGCCTTATTCTGGCCACCTTGGAAAGTGAAACCTGCCACACTATTCATGCCTTCCAAGTATGAATAGTAAATCATTGTTTTGTTAAACTTCATCTCTAAGGACCTGCTGGATGATTCTTTGTGAATCTAGTGGTCGTCGCCCTCTGTGTTATGAACTTACAATTAATGAGCATGCATTTTCTTGGACGATAATCCATAATTCTGACTTCTTACTATTTAGATTAATCTTCTTCCCACTTTCCCAGTCAGAGTGATTTTGCCGTATTTTGGGGAGATTCATCCTCCAAGTAACCCTTGCTGCTCCTGAAGCCGAGTGGCCTCAGAAAATCACATTTTCCCAGGGGCGCAGATTGATTTTCCCACGGCCCTCTTGAAGCATGGGAAACAGACCGCAGTTGAGAGTCACATGCAGCAGGCTTGGGCCATTTCTTTGAGAGTGACATCGACAGAGATGTGGCATGGAAGGAAAGAGGGCGAGTGCATGGCACGCTGGGAGCTTCCGCGTCACTCTTTGCTCCGCAGAGCCGGAGCCGCAGAAGATAACAAAGCCTCCGCCTGGGGGGCGGGCTCCGCACGGTGTGGCCCAGCCGGACAGGGACGGTCCCTCCTGTAACCAGCACAGGGCTGTATGCCAAGGCCATTCCCTCCCAACGGGAACTCATGCAAGATCATTTTTTAGGCTAGTTTCTAGTCTTGTAGCAAATGGGCTGGGTTGGAATTCATGCGTTTTTAAACTCCCATCCTCAGCACTGAAGGCCCACTTCTGAGTGGGCTCTGAGCTGTGCCCAGGGCAGGGAGAGATGATTCAGACACAGCTGTGCCCTCCACAGGCCACAGGTGGGTGGAGAAGAGTCATCCCTGCCCACAGGAACAGGCGGTAACAGGGAAAAGGGAAGAACAGGGGCTCAGGGAATCTAGGAAAGGCCCTGAGTCAGGTGTTAGAGAAGGAAGCAGCCAGAGTGGGCTGAGGCGGGGGGACATGGAGGGACATGGGGGGACATGAGGGCCTGTGGGGAATGCGAGGGGACGCGGCGGGGGGACGTAGGGAGGATGCCAGGGGACACAAGGCCTCCAGCAGGGTTGTAGCTTATGGAAACGCAAGGAGAGCTGCAAGCGGTGTAACTAAGGCTGGGTGGGGAGGGGAGGAGATGAGGCTGAAATCAGTGGAAACCAGATGGCCAACGGCCTGGGGAGCCGCACGGGGGTGGGACTTCATCCTGAGGGCCATGGCGAGCTACTAATGGGATTTCAGGAGGGCAGTAGCACCATAAGATATTGGGGTTTCTGTTTTGGGGGTTTTCTTGTTTGGGGGGTCTTTTCTGACACAGAGTCTTGCTCCGTCCCCCAGGCTGGAGTGCAGTGGTGCAATCTTGGCTCACTGCAACCTCTACCTCCTGGGCTCAAGCAATCCCCCTGCCTCAGCCTCTTGTGTTGCTGGGACTATAGGCGCCCACCACCACACCTGGCTAATTTTTGTATTTTTAAGTAGAGATGGGATCTTGCCATGTTGGCCAGGCTGGTCTTGAACTCCTGACCTCAGGCAACCTGCCTGCCTCAGTCTTTCAAAGCGCTGGGATTAGAGGCGTGAGCCACCTTGCCCAGCTAAGACTTGGGTTTTCAAAGGGGGGTCCTGACTGCTGGGCACAGTGGAATTGAAGGAGAAAGTAGATTCTGGGGAGGGCATGGGGGCCACATCAGAAGCGGCAGGATTCAGAGTTTGAGAAGCCCCCGCGTGCCTCAGACCCAGCATGTTAAAATGTACCCACTGACAATTTTTTATCTGGGGAGAGTGAGCCCTCTTTCAATGATCAGGCCCAGAGAGGCACTGGAATGAGACCACGGTCACATCTCACTGCCCCACCTGAGAAAAGAAATCTCCTGAAGCCACTTGCTGTGTGGGCTCTAGGCTGACTGGTACGAGTAGCTATGCATCAACCTAACAATGTCACACCCTGGACACCATAACTCATGTCCTGTAGTTCAACAATGTATAGACAATCACTAATCAATGTTGTTTCCGTAAACCGCCAAGAATTCCTGAAAAACAATTTTGCAATTGCCCCTTTTCCGATTTGTCCTCTTTTCTTTAAAAGATCGAGCCTCTCTTCTCTGGAGCACTTTCCAGGGTAACTTGGGAGTGTTTCCTGGACTGCAGTCCTTAACAGTGGCCCAAATAAATTCTCTACCTACGTTAATTTTGCTTCAGCTTCTTCCTTTAGATCAACACCACAATCTGTATTTTTTTTTCACATTTAACAAGATTCGTCCACTTTAATGCATAAAACCCTTTCAAATCAGTGTCAACCAGGAAAATTCATGTCAGAAAAAATTGGAATGAGAGCTAATATTCTATATTCAGAACATCTGAGAAAACATTTTTGACAATCTGTATTTCAAATGTCATTCTTCCATGCTAGAATGTGGATTTGGGCGAAACAATTTTATTAAAAATTTCTTCTGAAGTTGGCTGTAATACATTTCATTCACCCTTGGCTGTGATCTGTTGGCGACGACTGTGCACACCTGTGGACTCACTCCCCGTCTTCGTGAGGCTGGGACAAGAGTACACACGGAGGCTGGCCCCACATCTGTAAAGGCCTCACATGTGTGGCTGTGGGTGTCTGGGACCTCATGTCCAAGCTCCATCCACCCTGCCCCTAAACAGCTCTCCCAACGCCCTGCCTCAGGTCCGGGGTGAACACTCCAGCAGTATGGCATGCCCACAGGGGACACCCGGGGAAGAGGCCTGCACAGTTCTTGGAAAAAGGCGTAGGGTTTGAGGGTGGGGAATTCCAGGATCCCAGATACCTGATGTGAGCTTCATGTTGGCTCATGCCCTTGGCCCTCCCAGCTAAGTGGCTCTGCTGGAGGAGGCAGACCAGAGTGGGACCCTCAAAGGCACAGAGCCCTGGCCGAGATCCCCCAAATGCTCAAGTTTCAGGGTGATACTTTATCCTCAGGAATCCTTGCAGAGGAGGAAAATTTAACCCAGTGATTGTTTTCAATAGCTTTATGTTAATACTCAATTTGACCAATTAGTGAAATCAACATAAAATCAGCTAAGCCCACATGTGTTTTTTCTGGCCCCTGACCTTTGTGGAGACCCATGAGATGCTTGGTCCTGAGTCTAACGGATGCTGGGACCCAGCTGGGAAACCGATGCGGTTCTCCAGGTAAGTGCTTTGCCGAAGGCTGCTCAGGACACTGCCTGCCTCCAAACTGCCGCTCCCCTGACAGGTCAAAAGCACTTTGCAAGAAGCTGCAACTCGTCATCCTCTGCTTGCATCCCCACCACATCTGCGGGTGGGAGGAGAGGAGACAGAGGGGAAGCAGGACTCTGAGGCTCCTACCTGGGGCACCCACACTTTGGTGGGCAGGAGGTGCTCCTGGCCCGCTGGGTGGGACCTCTCCCAAAAGGCCCATATGCCAACTTGGACACTGGGGACACACCCAGCTCTTCCTTAGCCTGACTCTCAACTTCCTAGAGGGACACCTCAGGATTCATTTCTCCCCAGGGCTTTCATTGTGCAGGAGAGGTCCCTTCTGCCACCTATTTTCTCCCTCCAGGAAACCTCTCCCTGCAGTCCAAATTCATGACTTTGAACCTTTCCAAGACTTCCGGCACTAGAGACTCAGGACTGACCTCTTTTCTCCATGTGCTGCTCCCCGAACCCATTTTGGACTCCCAATCTCCCTCTCTCCTTTTTCCCCTGCAAAAAAAAATCTGACTGCTCAGTTCTTCTCCCTCAACCCCCAAATCACATCAGCCCCTTTGAGAGCTTCACTGTGGCCCACCACCTCCAACAGAGCCACTTAGCTGGGAAGGCCACGGGCATAAGACCACCTGGGGCCCACAGCATGTATCTGGGATCCTGGAATTCCTCACCCCCAAATGAGAGCCCTAATTTTAGAACCTGATCATGAAGGATTTCATCCTTCAAAGAAACTGGTCCAGGCCGGGCGCGGTGGCTCTCGCCTGTAATCCCAGCACTTTGGGAGGCTGAGGCGGGCGGATCACGAGGTCAGGAGATGGAAACCATCCTGACCAACATGGTGAAACCCCCTCTCTACTAAAAATACAAAAATTAGCTGGGTGTGGTGGCGCGTGCCTGTAGTCCCAGATACTCGGGAAGCTGAGGCAGGAGAATTGCTTGAACCCGGGAGGCGGAGGTTGCAGTGAGCCGAGATCACGCCACTGCACTCCAGCCTGGCACCTGGCAACAGAGCGAGACTGTCTCAAGAAAAAAAAAAAAGAAAAGAAAGAAAGAAACTGGTCCAACAATCTCGATTTCAACGAGTGTAGAAGGGATCTTGCGTGGCACATGGGTCGCACCGGGGTCTCCTCCTAGCAGCTCCTGCTCCAGCAGCTCCTGCTCCCTCTGGCACAGCCAGCCTTTGCTCTGCACCTCCACTCTGCACCTGTGGGGGGTCCTCAGGAGACAGTGTGGAAAGCACAGGCTCCCCACAAAAGACTTCAATGTGGGCTCAGCCTAGTCATGTGACCCTAGACAAGCTTCTAACTTTCCTGGACCCCATGGCACAAGTAACCTCCCCTGCTGTTATGGGTTGAGTTGCTGCAGTCCTAACCCCCAGGACCTGAAAATGTGACCATATTTGGGCATACGGTCTTTATAGAGGTAATTAAAGTGAAGTGAGGTCATTAGGATGGGCCCTAGTGCAATATGATTGGTATCCCTACAAAAAGGGGAAATTTGAACATGGAAACAGACAGGCATGGAGGGAAGATAACGTGAAGAGACACAGGGAGAAGACGTCATCTGCAAGCCACAGAGAGAAGCTCAGAGCAGACTCTGCCTCACTGCCCTCGGAAGGAGCCAGCCCTGCCAGCGCCTCAATCTTGGACTTCGAGCCTCCAGAGCTGTGAGACAATAAACGTCTGCTGTTTCAGTCCCTGTCCGTGGGACTTTGTTAAGGCAGCGCTAGCAACAAACCCACCTGCCCCGTTGACTTCCTGAAATGAGAGAGCCACACGGCAGTGCTGTGTAAAGGGCAAGTGCTGTGGATTCATTCATGCTGTGAGCAATCATTGAGCACCGACAGTGTGCGGGGAACCTCGCCTGAGCACTAGGGCTCTGCCCCACCCACTTATATAAAGTCCTTAACTTGCTTCCTTTGCTAAGCTATTCGCCCAGCCACCATGTAAGTGGAATCGTCTCAGACTGTTACATTCCTCACAGCTCCTAGCTAATCATTCCGCACACAGTAGGTGCTTAATAAATGCCTAAATAATTGATTTAATACAGATTCATAATGGCTACAAATTATTCAGTGTATAAGTCTGAACGTGGGCGTGCTGAATATTTTACAGTCTTCAGCAGCATTCAGAAGAACTAATCATAGTTTGGGTCCAAAATAACCTCATTTATTTAGTGCCACGACAGGCTTGCCCTGTTCTGTAGGGTGTAGAATACTGAGCCCGAAGGGGTGGCATCTCCTTTGCATTCACGGCTTCCTCCCCACCTGCATGGATACAGATCACGGCTTTAGACAATTTTTGAGGTGAGGCTACATTTCCTGGGTGTAGCCAACTGCAGATAAAGGTATTTTCTGTAGTGCATCATGCAGGAACTTAATATTCTAGGAGCTTATTTGAAAGTCATTTTAAATTGGCCTTTTGAGAGTTCTGCATTATTAGAAAGAAAGGGAGGGGAATGGAAAGGGGGAAGGGAAGTGGGGAAAGGAGAGAACAGAGAGAAGGGAGGGATGAAAGGAAAGAGGAGGAGAGACAGAAAGACAGCATATTTGGGGCAAAATCAGTCCCTGCAGCATGTGGACATTGTGTGACGCTGGGCAGAAGGTTTTCGGCACGACAAGAATGAGAATGCCAAGCACATAAATTATAATGCCGTCTCTTCCCTGCAAACAGTGAATAATTATAGATGCCAAGTGTCTCAGTGAAATCTGCTGGGCATATGGCCCCTTTTTGCCTTCATGCCACTTTTCTTTGCTCCTTCAGGGCAAAGAAGCCAGCATGAATTAGCACCTGGCCACAGTATCCTGACCTGTGAGAAAAAAATAAGGGCATGTTTTCAATTTCCAGGGAAGCACACGTCCATGTTTGACTCCAAACATATTTACTGAGTACCTAAAATAAGCCAGGTCCTGTGGAAATACAGGAAGGGTTCACTACACAAGGAGTGTACAACCTTAACCGACAGCCCAGCACCACAATCGTTTATTGAGTGACTACTGTATACCAGGTGCTATGCGAGGTTGGGGGTGCAGATGGAGGCACCAAGATGAATATTCCATCATTCCTGCCCCCAAAGGGATTATAGATTCATGAAAAGGGAGATTCATAATGAATCACGTCTTTTCTCTTTCATTCTCATAGCAGTCTACAAAGACGGCACAACCGTTCGCCCACCTTGCAGATGCAGCAACTGTGGCGTGCAGCTTCAGTCACTTCCTGGCAAAGGGGACTAGGAAGTGGAGGAGGTGGGTGTGAACGTAGCCCGGCTGTGCGCGCTGGGCTGGCGTGGCCGTCTCGGCACAATGGAGCAAGAGGTGAGGGGTATACATAGGCAAGCAGCCTTCAGGGATGCAGCAGAGGGCACAGAAAACATTTCCCAGAGGTGCACAGATGCTGTCCTTGGAACCCAGAGGAGGGACTGACTCCAACAGGAAGACTGGCAGTGGCATCTGGAATGGGGTGGAATTTCAGTAGCTGAGGAAGTTGGGACAGGCCAGCGCAGAGGCAGGCAAGAGCAGAGGCAGGCCCACGTGGGCTGGGGATGCCAGGGAGGATGAGGGGCCCTCCAGGATGCAGGGGGTTTGGAGGCAAAGTCGGAGCTCAGAGGGCCCTGCTGGCCTGCTGAGGAGCCGGGTGCATCTTATTTGTGCTGTCTTAGTCAGTTTCACACTGCTATAAAGACACTACTGGAGACTGGGTAATTTATAAACAAGAGGTTTAATTGACTCACAGTTCCACATGGCTGGGGAGGCCTCAGGAAACTAACAATCATGGCAGAAGGTGAAGAGGAAGCATGGCATGTCTTACCACACGAAGCAGGAGTGAGACAGCGTGCAGGAAAAACTTCCACTTTAAACAATCAGGTCTCATGAGAACTCCTGCACTATCATGAGAACAGCAAGGGGGAAACTGTCCCCATAATCCAACCACCTCCCACCAGGTCCCTTCCTCAGCATGTGGAGATTACAATTTGAGATGAGATTTGGGTGGGGACACAGAACCAAACCATGTCATTCCACCCCTGGCCCCTCCCAAATCTCATGTCCTTTTCACATTTCAAAACGAATCACGTCTTCCCAACAGTTCCCCCAAAGTCTTAACTCATTCCAGCATTAACTCAAAAGTCCAAGTCCAAAGTCTCATCTAAGATAATGCAAGTCCCTTCTGCCTTACCTTCATAAGCCTGTATATTCAAAAACAATTTAGTTGCTTCCAAGGTACAATGAGGGTACAGGCATTGGGTAAATGTTTCCACTCCAAAGAGGAGAAATTCACCAAAACTAAGGGGCCACAGGCCCCATGCAAGTCCAAAACCAGGCAGAGCACTTGTTAAATCTTAAAGCTCCTGAATGACATTCTTTGACTCCATGTCTCAAATCTAGGGCATGCTGATGCAAGGAGTGGGCTCCCAAAGTCTTGGACCACTCCACCCCTGAAGCTTGACAGGGTATAGCCCCCATGGGTGCTTTCACAGGCTGGCACTGAGTGCCTGCAGCTTTTCCAGGCACAGAGTGCAAACTGTCAGTGAATCTACCATTCTGGAGTTGGAGGACAGTGGCTCTCTTCTCATAGCTCCACGAGACAGTGCCCCAATGAGGACTCTGTGTAGGGGCTCCAACCCCACATTTCCCTTCTGCATTGCCCTAATAGAGGTTCTCCATGAGTCTCCTCCCCTCCAGCAGACTTCTGCCTGGACATCCAGGCATTTCAAATCCCCTGAAATTTAGGCAGAGGCTCCCAAAGCTCAACTCTTGTCTTCTGCACAACCAAAGGCCCAACACCACGTGGAAGCTGACAAGGCTTGGGGCTTGCAACCTCTGAGGCCATGGCCCAAACTGTACCTTGGTCACTTCTAACCATAGCCAGAGCTGGAGTGGTTGGGACATAGGACACCAACTCCTGAGGCTGCACAGAGTAGCAGGGCCCTGGGCCCAGCCCAGGAAACCATTTTTTCCTCCTAGGTCTCCAGGTTTTGATAGGAGGGGATGCCATGAAAATCTCTGACAAGCCCTGGAAGACATCTTCCCCATTGTATTGGCTATTAACATTCAGCTCCTCAATGATGCAAATTTCTGCATCTGACTTGAATTCCTCCTCAGAAAATGGGTTTTTCTTTTCTACATAGTCAGGCTGCAAATTTTCCAAATCTTTATGGTCTGCTTCCCTTTTAAACAAAAGTTCCCATTTCAAACCATCTCTTTGTGAATGCATATAACTGAACACTTTCACAATAAGCCAGGTCACATCTTGAATGCTTTGCTGCTTAGAAATTTCTTCCAACAGATATCCTAAATCATCTCTCTCAAGTTCAAAGTTCCACAGATCTTTAAGGTAGGGGCAAAATGCCACCAGTCTCTTTGCTAAAGCATAGCATGAGTGACCTTGATTCCAGTTCCCAATAGGTTCCTCTTCTTCATCTGAGAACACCTCAGCCTGAACTTCACTGTCCATATCACTATCAACATTTTGGTCAAAACCATTCAACAAGTCTCTAGGAAGTTTCAAACTTTCCCACATCTTCCTGTCTTCTTCTGAGCCCTCCAAACTGTTCCAGCCTCTGCCCATTACCCAGTTCCAAAGTCATTTACACATTTTCAGGCTATCTTTTTTTCTTTTTTTTTTTTCAGACAGAGTCTCAGTCTGTCACCCAGGCTGGAGTTCACTGGTGCAATCTTGGCTCACTATAACCTCTACCTCCCAGGTTCAAGTGATTCTCATGTCTCAGCTTCCCAAATAGCTGGGAATACAGGCATAGGCCACCACCCCCAGCTAACTTTTTCTGTAGTCTTAGTAGAGACAGGGTCTCATCATATTGCCCAGGCTGGTCTCAAACTCCTGACTTCAGGCATTCCATCCACCTTGGCCTCCCAAAGTGCTAGGATTACAGGCATGAGCCACTGTGCCCATCCTCAGATTCTCTTTATAGCAATGCCGCACTTCCCAATTCTGAGTACCAATTCTGTATTCAGTCCATTTTCACACTGCTATGAAGACACTACCTGAGACTGGGTAATTTATAAACAAAAGAGGTTTCATTGACTCACAGTTCCACATGGCTGGGGAGGCCTCAGGAAACTTACAATCACAACAGAAGGCAAAAGGGAAGCAAGGCATGCCTTGCCACAGCAAAGAAGAAGGAGAGCAGGAAAAACTGCCACTTTTAAAACCATCAGATCTTGTGAGAACTCCCTCGGCATCACGAGAACAGCATGGGGGAAGGCACCCCATGATCCAATCACCTCCCACCAGGTCCCTCCCTCCACATGTGAGGAGTACAATTCAGGATGAGAGTTGCGTGGGGACACAGAGCCAACCCAGATCAGGTGCCATCGAAGGTATCTGAGAAGGGACGTGACATGGAGAGGGACCCAGCCCATGGAGAGGACAGTAACTGGTAACCACAGGCAGAATTCATCAGAGACAGGTATCAGGGACCATTTTTAAAAACTGTTGATGCTCCAACTCCTTTTTACAAGGAGTAAGATGACCAAACCAGGACACTGGCCAAGAAGGCTGGGGCTGGGCCCCAGGGACCAAGATAAGGACAGAGGGTCTACCCGAGGCAGCCAGAGGTGAACAGATTTTGAGAAAGGGTCGGAGGCGAGGCTCTGAGAGGCCTCCAAGAGTTTAGTCTGGGATGCCACATCCCCCAGCCCAAGGCAAATAGGGAGACCCTGGGAAGAAACAAGATAGAGCAGGAAGGCAATCCTGGCTGAGAACCCCACGTGCACTCAAGGTCTTTGCCTTCCGTTCACTGCTACCCACAACATGTTGGTGGATGGCTGAGTGGGGCAAAAGGCCTGAGGGAGGCCCTTCAGGAGTCCAACAGAGAGAGAGAAGGACACAAACCAGGGAGGTGCCGGGGGGGTGGGGAATCAAAAGGGTAACCGGGATGATGCCACGAGGGAGGAGGATGAAACCAAAAAACCAACTTCCCCGGTAGAAGCGTCCGTAAGGCCCATGAGCATTCACGGCAGCGAGCTAACGGTGCTGCCACCTGCTCACAGTATGTTGAGTGAAACTCAGATGCAAAACTAGGCTTAATTACTTATGATTCAATGAAAAAATGCATAGAGACTGAGCGAGGTGGCTCACACCTATAATCCCAGCACTCTGGGAGGCTTAGGTGGGTGGATCATTTGAGGTCAGGAGTTCAAGACCAGCTTGGCCAACATGGTGAGACCCCATCTCTACTAAAAATACAAAAAAATTAGCTGGAATAGTGCCACACACCTGTAATTCCAGCTACTCAGGAGGCTGAGACATGAGAATCACTTGAACCCAGGAGGCGGAGATTGCAGTGAGCCAAGATCATGCCACTGTACTCCAGCCTGGGCAACAGAGCTAGACGCTGTCTCAAAACAAAACAAAAAATAAATTTAAAAATGCATAGCATAAA
Organism: Cebus imitator; assembly: GCF_001604975.1. Taxonomy (NCBI): domain Eukaryota; kingdom Metazoa; phylum Chordata; class Mammalia; order Primates; family Cebidae; genus Cebus; species Cebus imitator. The sequence continues at coordinate 1,656,603 of NW_016107367.1, read as the reverse complement.
GTGGAAACATGTACAGAAAATGAGAACAATGATTGCCTTTAGGAGATAGAATTATGAATTTTTTTAACTTTCCTTTCTCTTGTATACCTGCACTTGCTAAGGCTTGTGCAGTAAATAGTTTACTTTTGGAGTCAGTTAAGTTTTGAAAAAAGCAGAAAAAGCCCACAACTGTAACAAGTTCTTCCCCTCCATCGCAAAGCTGACTCCAACAGCAGTTCTTGAACACAGTAGCATCATGCTGGTTGGTATCGCCTCGGTAGCAGAATGAGAACACAAAATCATTCAAGGCGATAGGAGTGTGCAGCAGAGAAAATAGCCCAAGTCAAATTTATGTCCAGCCAAGACCACTGTGAAAGCTGACAACTAGTAGCCCTGCTTTCTCTGCCCACCCCACCCCACCCCACCTTCATATACATCCACCCCCACCCATTGGCCAGAGCATTCCTTTGACGACCTAAATTAGATGTCATCTGTGCCCCAGGGCCTTTGCACCAGCCGGTCCTCAGGTGGCGGCGCTCTCTCTCAGTGTCTCACACGGCTGACTCCCTCGTCAGGTCCCAGTTCAAATTCACCTTCTCAGAGCAACCTCCCTGACCACAGAGTCTAATCCAGCCCTGTCCATAGAACTTTCTGTGACAATGAGACTCTTCTGTGTCTATGCTGTCCAATGCAGTCGCCACTCACCACACGTAGCTGTAGCCGCTTGAAATATGGCTAGTGTTAATGAAACACGGAACTACACATTTTATTTCATGGTCGCTAATTTACACGGGAATGTCTACGTGGCAGGTGGCTACCGTAACGGACAGCACAGGCTAAACCGTTACCTGCTTGTTTCTGTTTTCTTAGCATATCACTGTCTAAAATGATCTTTCTCAACTGTTTACAAATTTACAGTTTGTCTTCCCCCATTAGAATGTAGGTTCTACATGGTAAGGCGCTTGTTTTTCCCCTGCTATAATCCCAGCTCCAAAACACACAGTAGGAAGGCCATAAATGATAAATGAATGGCAGGAGAAAAGACGGGCCTTGTAGGCTGTCACCCTGACTTTTGTAGTTTGGTTAGATCTTGTATCACATAGCTATTGCCAAATACACTGTGTAACAAAAACCACCCAGAGCTCAATAACTTCAAAGAAACCTCTTTTAATCTTACAGATGTCTGGGTTACTTTAGGGTTACCTGATGACCAGCAGACCCCCCAGGCTGGCTCAGCTGGGACCACTTGCACAAGCACAGCTGCCTGCAGGTGGCTAATGAGGCGCAGCAGGACTGGCCCTGCTGCAAAGAGCAGCAGCAGGCGGGCGTGATCTCCCCAGGACAATGGCAGAAACACGAGAGGCCTCCAGAGCCCCCGAGGGCTCTCAAAGCTTGGGCTTGGAACTGAAACCCCATGGCTTCTGCCTCATTCTACTGGCCCTTGTGAGTCCACAGCTGAGCCCAAAGTCACAGGGCCCTGCAAAATCACGTGAGAACCGGTGTGGGCACAGGCAGGAAAGAGGAATGGGGCCGGTGATGCAGTCTACCATTTGCTCTTTCGTCACCAGGATGGAAACCAGTCTGACTAGCTCGAGAAGGTGTAGTCCATTGCAAAGAGCTGCGCAGGAGGGAAGCTCAGGGGAGGCCGAGGACAGAGGCTAGAACGAGGCCTGGCCTCTGGGAACCCCAGGGACTAGAGAGCAGGGGTCAGGCTTAGGCAGCTCTGGAAACCACTGCAACTGGACCGCTTTCCAACGCGTCAGGGGTTCCCGCCCCGCTCCCGCCTGGCCTCCCCAACCTGTCCTCCCCTGCCTCGCCTCTTACCCCTGGCCTCCTAACTGGGGCTCCAATGTAGCTGGCGTGGCCTCTCCAGCTCCCAGGTGGCTTCTCCTCGCTGGCTCCTTTGGCTGGCTGGCTACCACTTTCTCTCCCAATGTCTCTGTTGTGATGGGTTCAGCCCACCTTCTCACACCAGGATCTGTCCTAAACTGCTGCCCAGGCCACAGATTGGCTCCTCTTAGATTCAGGTTCTTAGCTCTGGGCCAGTGAGCTATGGCTGCAGGACGATGTGGAACCAAACATCCCTGAGAACAAGGCAAGCCTCACGGTGGACGTGCCCCTCAGTCGTCCACAGCAGAGCACACAATGTACCAGCGCCACGCACCCCAGATCCCAAAGGCCGAGAGAGCGGCGACGTTCATGGTAGCCACGATTATTGTCTTTGTCTTGCTCCACTTCGTTTAGGAAACTGTCCCTCCCCAATTGCGTGTAATTTAGGGGCCGGGGGGCCGTGAAACATGGCTCCCATTCCCCTTTCTTCCCCAGCTCTCTAGGGAGTCTGAACCCCAAGCCAGAACACCTAGGGTGGCGCTGCTGGAGTCAGTCCTTCAGAGAGCAATGGGTGGAACACCGCCCTGGACCCCTCCCGCGGAGATCCCGCCCCTGTCACTTCTGTCTTGCAAAGCCTGGCTGTTTCCACTACCGGCACCCTTTGAACAAGCCTACCTTTTCACCCAAGTGGGGATAGTGGTTCTTCTTCCTTGGAAGCAAAGAGCCCTAAGCAATAGTATGTGCATGCTTGGGGCGGAGTTCACTTAGAAGGCAGGGGCCAAAGGATGGAGACAGAAATCACATTTCAACTGTCCTATTTCTGTGACAGGATGCCTGGGGTACAGATTCTCCTCGTCTCTCAGGGTCGCATTAGGGCACTTAGGCAGGAAAGAAACGTGTCAGGACAGACGAGGCTCCCCCAAACTCTCACTTTATAGCCTTGCCTTGGGCCAGCATCTGGAGGCAGCATTGAAAAAGCTGAGGAGGGCGTCGTGTGCCTCCAGTCACCCTGAGAAAAATGTAAGAACCATCACCTTGAGCTAATTGAAAAAAACTCAGTCAGCAAAAATGAACAATGTTCTATGGTAGTGCGGAGAGTTCTTTTTTTTTTTTTTTTTTTTTTTTTTTTTTTTTTTTTTTTTTTTTTTTTTT